>NC_091437.1:138197073-138531709 GCF_964237555.1 Oryctolagus cuniculus
ATGACCATTGTGGCCATTTGAGGAGTGAACCAGTAGATGGAAAATCTCCTCTCTCTCTGTAATTCTGCCTTTCAAAAAATAAATATTAAAATCTTAAAAAAAGAATAAAGAATAGGTTTGGTATTTAAAATTTAACCAACTAGCCTATCTGAAGTATGACTCCACCTCTCTATTATAAAATATATTTTGAAAATAGCCCTAATAAAATAAGGAATAAAATAATAACTGCTCTTCCTCTAACAATACATGACTATCTTCTCACTATTCAACAAAAATCTAAAATAGAAATGATATAATACCACTAAGCTTGATTAAGTCATTAAATTGATACATGTTTTATTTCACTATTTAAAAATGTGTTTGTATTTCTATTTTGGATTACTAAATTAAAATTTGAATCCACTGCTTTTCAAATAAGTACTTGTAAATTATTTTTAATATGAACATTAAGTAAATTCTTTAGTGAAGAAAAATCATCCATGTAATATTAATAAAGCTGCTATTTAGGGAATAGCATTTATAAATACAAACTATACAATTAAAAATAATGATTAAGCTTAATTATACAAAATTGATTGAGGTGTTTAATAAGAAAAACTTGAGTCAAATATAAAGGTAAGGACTTTGTAAATTATGAAGTAACTGATATTGAAGTAATAAAAACATTATACGAAAACATGCATTTACTACATTTGTAAACATCACAATTTAAAGGCGGCATTAGTTATATGATAAGATATTTTTAGTCCTATTGAAAGTGTAAGTTCTACTGAGAGTAAAAGAGAACACCAATGAGAGATAACAGCAAAAGAACAGCACTAATTTTAAACAATAATAATTAAATGTTACCCTCAGCATGAAATGATCACTTCTCTCTGACTTTGGGCAAAATGTTAGTTAACGTCTATGTTGGGATTGCTGAGAGTTCACATGAAATATTTAGGTGATAATAATAACCCAGAGGAGTGCTTTAAGGCTTAATTAATTTCTCTAGAATGTTATGGACATGAGAAATTGTATGCAGTTGGGGAATTTAATCACTATAACTCCTAAAGTACTTTTTTTTTTTTTTTTTTTTTTTTTTTGCCTGGAGAGGATAGATAGATAAAAGCCAAATCTGAACTCTGGGAAGGAGCTAGAAATACGTGGTACAGAACAGTGAAACAAATGAATTAAACCTAGACCTTAGGAAGAAATCTTAAACAAATAAAAAAGTTGGCCAATTGGGATGGCTGGGGTAATCAGATGAATTAATGCTATAATTTCCAGTTAAGAAAAAGGATGTATATATGTGAGCTCATGTTCCTAAAGAAGAATGAAAAAGGAGGGAGGCAAACATTGAGAGAAAGAAGAGATTGAAGGTGATATGGAGAGAGAGAAAAAGATAGGAGGAAGAGGAAGATGAAGAGGACAAGGATGAGGAAGGGAAGAGAGAAATGAAAATATATTTTTAATAGATGAGGAAAAGAGAAGTAAGTAAGGGGGTAGTGTGTAGGGGTGCATAGGCAGATGGAATGAGTGAAGGTCATTGTTAGATACTGGTGATTTGGAAAAAGCCAATATAGAGGGTTATAAAATTTTAAGTTGTTTGGAGGGCTGTCATATGTCTTAAAAATTAAAAAAAAAACAGGCCGGTGCCGCGGCTCACTAGGCTAATCCTCCGCCTTGTGACGCCGGCACACCGGGTTCTAGTCCCGGTTGGGGAGCCGGATTCTGTCCCGGTTGCCCCTCTTCCAGGCCAGCTCTCTGCTGTGGCCAGGGAGTGCAGTGGAGAATGGCCCAAGTGCTTGGGCCCTGCACCCCATGGGAGACCAGGAGAAGCACCTGACTCCTGCCAATGGATCTGTGCGGTGTGCTGGCCACGGCAGCCATTGGAGGGTGAACCAACGGCAAAGGAAGACCTTTCTCTCTGTCTCTCTCTCTCACTGTCCACTCTGCCTGTCAAAAAAAAAAAAAAAAAAAATACAGTGCGAGGATGTGGCCAGTGTGGTGGTTTAGTGAGTAAAGCCACCACCTGCAGTGCTGGCATTCCATATGGGCACCAGTTTGGGTCCTGGCTGCTTCACTTCTGATCTAGCTCCCTGATAATGTGCCTGGGAAAGCAGTAGAATCTGGCCTAAGTTCTTCATCCCCTGTACCCATGTGTGAGATCTGGATGAAGCTCCTGGCTCCTGGCTTCTGATTGGCTCAGGTCCGGCCTTTGTGGCCATTTGGGAGTGAACTAGCAAATGGAAAACCACTCTCTCTCTCTCTTTGCCTCTGCCTCTCTGTAACTCTGCTTTTCATTATATATATATATATATATATATATATATATATATATATATATATATTAGTGGCAGGAGACATCTCACTCATCAGTTTTTTGTTGAACAAGTATTTTGTGCTAGTCTTCTGTGAAAAACTATACCAAAAATAAAGAATAGGCCGGTGCCGCGGTTCAATAGGCTAATCCTCTGCCTGCGGTGCTGGCACCCCGGGTTCCATCCCTGGTCGGGGTGCCGGATTCTGTCCTGGTTGCTCCTCTTCCAGTCCAGCTCTCTGCTGTGGCCCGGGAGTGCAGTGGAGGATGGCCCATTTCCTTGGGCCCTGCACCCGTATGGGAGACCAGGAGGAAGCACCTGGCTCCTGACTTTGGATCAACAACAGCACGCTGGCCTCAACGCGCCGGCTGTAGAGGCCACTTGGGGGATGAACCAATGGAAGAAGGAATACCTTTCTCTCTGTCTGTCTCTCTCACTGTCCAACTCTGCCTGTCAAAAAAAATTTAAAAAAAAATAAAAAAATAAATAATAATGAAGACTCTCTTTCCCTGTCTTTCTGCTCTCAAATAAATGAATAAATTTTTTTTATATAGTTGATCATAGCATGGAAAATTCAGACACTTAAACATGCAAATAAATTTTAATTGATAAATGCTGTGTAATAAAAAATACCAAGTGATGTGAGATTAATGAGGATATACTTATACTTGCAGTGACAATTCACAAGAGAGAAAAGTCTTTAATAAAGTACTCTTTCTATCATACTCACTCTTCTTAATATTTACAGTTTCCCAATCAAAAGACTACACTGGGAAAGGCCTCTGAATTTGTAAAAAAAATCAGGAAGAGCTCATTTGATATTCTTCTCCTTATATATGTCCAATTTTGAAAGTTTTTTTTTTGTTTTGGTATGAACATGCTTGTAGTAAAATAATGAAAAAAATAGTTTCTATCTAAGACACCAATTGCTCTGTCAATCTGACTTGTCCTATATACAGTTAGACAGATATTGATATTAATTAAATCATGCCATTTAACGACTGCTGAAAATTATAAAAAACAAACACACAGAGAACACAGAAAAGTTAGCAAGGCACAAGATGAATGCAACAGGAAATTAGGTATAAGTTTTCCCAATCTTACCTCTGAACAACTCAGCAGGCGACCTGAATGTATTAAATTCTGTTGGAAAGCACTGATTTTGGGTCAGAGTCTCTCACATAAGTGGCCATTAAAATTGTTCTCTATTCATATCTCTGATATATATTCATCTTAGCTTTGTTTGATAATCATTTATTATTTTAAGTTATGGCATTGTGTTCTGGACTGAAAATACAAAGAGTTTCCTGCTGACAAAACACAGTACATACAGACGGAGGAGAGGACATGTAAACCAGAATTTGCTGAAATTTACAGCTTGGTAAAAAGTGCTCACAACTTCATATCAGTTCTTCCCTTGAGTGAGAGGTCCTGGTCTTTTGAGTAAATGCCATTTTATGAAAATACCTGTTTCAGGCATAGCCACTCTAATGTTGATCTCTATCACATTCTCACTACAGAGAGAAGTGTGGTGAGAATAACAATGCTTTTTCACTGTTTTTACTGACTCAGCATCCATCTTTTACTCTTTGAATGGGAATTAGTCATGGGTTACGTTTAATGTAAATCAGTGAGTTTAATGAAAATTCTGATTTCAACATCAGCATCATCAAAATTTAAACTTTTAAATTAAATATCTTAAGAGCCTGGTTAGGCAGGGAACAGAAACCTCATCTAAACTCTAAGTTTTATGAGAAGATAGCTGTGCTCAAGTCTTCTAAGTGAATTATTTTTTAGCAGCCTAATTCATATTTGGATGCTCATCACCTAATACATTATTTGTTAGCTTTATTATATTGAAATAAGTTAAATGCCAACCACCTTGTCATTGATGGACTTGCATTAGACTATCAACTTTTCTTTCATTATTTCTACAGATGCTTTTCATGATAATATAATTAGCTGCTTAATCCACTGTTAGTAGGAATGTAAGCTGGTACAGCCATTGTGGAAGACAGCATGGAGATACCTCAGAAATCTGAAAATAGTTCTCCCACATGACCCAGCAATCTCACGCTTGGGAATTTCCCCAAGGGAAATGAAATCAGTATATGAAAGATTTATCCATAGCCCCATGTTTGCTTGCAGCTCAATTTACAATAGCTAAGATATGGAATCAACCCAGATGTCCATCAACTGATAACTGGATAAAGAAATTATGTTATATATACACTATAGAATACTACTCAGCAGTAAAAAAAAAATGAAATTCTGTCTTTTAAACAACAAAATGGATGCAACTGGAAATCATTATACTTAGTAAAATTATCCAGTAGCAAAAAGACAAATATCATATGTTCTCCCTGATCTGTGGTAACTAATAGAGTATTCTAAAATGTAATGTATAGGAGTGAAATTGACATTTGACCTTCAATGGTTGTTTACAGCCCTTGTCTCCACCATTGAGGAATGGTGTATTTTTTTTTTCCCTCATACTATTTGTTGAACTGTTTACTTACTGTAGGGTTAATCTTATGGGTAAAAAGGATACTGAAAGTAGTTCTTTGTTAAAATTAAGAGTAGGAATAGGAGATAGGAGGAAGAAGGATGGGAGGGCAGACGGTTAGAGTGGGCAGAACCACTATCTTCTTAAATTTCTATATATGAAATGCATGAAGTTTGTACACCTTATATAAAATTTTAAAAATTAGCTTTGTAGGTGGATATCTGATTATGATTTTTTTAATGCCCTTGTTAGTTCCTGGAAACAATTAATTTAAAAACTAAGATCCTTCCTGTATTACCTGTGTACCATTCACACTTTTATCCATCTGCCTTGACTAGCTAGCTTGGACACCATATCATAGGTTCCTGATATTTTAGTCACATGTGACTGTCCTCAGCCTCCTGAAATTCACACTCTCTGTGTTTTCAGGCTTTTATGAGAACTCTACTTTTTTGTAATATCATTTCTCTGCCTTACAAATGGCCATGCATGCTTCAGTATTCCACTAGTCTATAAATTATGTGATGTTTTATCAGATGAATAAGCCCTTTTAGGTGTTCTTGCCTTTGATACTCTTGGAGTTTGTGCTAACTCTATAATATTGTAATTAACTATTTCTGTATTTACATCTCCTGCTCTGCTATGAAATAAAAACTATGTCTTTTTCATTTTGTATTTCTGCTGTGGTGCTGGATTACAATAAACTCAGAAGAATGCAAGAGTGAATAAATGAAATAATTAATGAATTTTTGTCAGGGAAGAATGAGAAGAAATTCCTAAGCTTGTGCCAATACTTATTCCCCTGACAGAAATTACAACTTTTTCATAATAGGCTCACGGAGATAGCTGAGCCAACTTTGTGAAATTATATTGTTTTACTACTTTAATTGTTCTTTTCTTTCTAAAAAAGTTTTAAAATAATTTTAATATAATTAACATTCACCTCTTGAGCTCACTTATAGAAAAGTTGAATCATCCTTCATCGAGACTAAAATCTGAGAGAGAAAGATTTGATGTAAGGAAGAAATAATTTACTGCAGTAGCCATTAGGTATCTTTTTTTTTTTACTTGGCATAATTTGTGCAAAAGGAAATAGAGGATAAATGTAGATAAAAGAAAACAATATGTAACAGGGTGTACTATCTATAGAAACTTTTGAGAACTTAATGGTATACCAAATGTAGTACTAGGTGGATTATCAAATGTTTAATTAGCACCATTTCAGAGTATATTACCTCTCTGGATGATATTTGGAATGGTCTAAACTAAAACTTCATCGCTAATTTAAAGGCTTCAAGTTTTTGTCAAAACTGATGGGATTTTTCGTAAAGGTAATATTTTGATTACTTACTGCATTTGATATTTTAAAATGATCAATAACTAACGGCAGATTTTCCTGAAAGGTAAAGAATAGAGTTTCTGGTTAGAGAAGTTTTAAAGGAAAAATATTATGATGGGTTACCATATGTCCTTGTCTGCACTGGATAGTTCCAGTTTATGACTATTGTGTTAATGTAGTTACTTATTAATAGCATCCCATGTCATTTTCAGAAATGTCCTGTTTGAACAATAAATCATATTGTCATCCTAACAGTGAGAAAAAAGAAAAATAGATGTGATGAAATAATAATAAATCTGCTAGATGTGTTAAAAACAAATTTAGGGCCAGTGCCATGGCTCACTTGGTTAATCCTCTGCCTGCGGTGCCAGAACCCTGGATTCTAGTCCCAGTTGGGGCGCCAGGTACTAGTCCCGGTTGCTCCTCTTCCAGTCCATCTCTCTGCTGTGGTCTGGGAGGGCAATGGAGGATGGCCCAAGTGTTTGGGCCCCTGCACCCGCATGGGAGACTGGGAGGATGTACCCGACTCCTGGCTTCGTATTGGCACAGCGCCGGCCGTAGTGGCCATTAGGGGAGTGAAGAAGGAAGGAAGACCTTTCTTTCTGTCTCTCTCTCTCATTGTCTAAATCTGCCTGGCAAAAAAAAAAATAAAATTAAATTAAAAAAATTAGATATTGTAAGAATTGAGTCTGATTCCTTAGGACTAATACTTAAAATTTTAAAGAAAATTTTACCTACATGTCTCAGTTATGAAATTCAAGAATGTGGTAACAATGAAGAAAAACCATTCTTGACCTTTCCATGCAATGAGTTTATGAATCAATTACTGACTTTACATTTGTACCCATGAAGGTTTCTACTGCAAATCAAAACACTTAATGTCTCAAATGTATTATATATTAATGTAAATCATTGTCTAAATGCATCTCCCATTCTTAGAAGTAAGATTACATTCTCATAATGGTTTAATTGATAGGTAATAATTAGACTTGATCAGTAATGAACATGGAAATGTACAGTGATATGATCTGATGTTGGTTTATAAATCGTGATGTTACTGTAGCAGATGAAAGCAGAGGAGGAAAACAATTTACTCAAAGATCCATATATACCATTCTGATTACTATTATTTTTGAAGTAGAAAAAAAACCTATTATTCAAAATGACTAACCATCCATTTCATAAAATCTTCATGCATCTCAAAGATTAATTCTTTTAAATAGATGGAATGCCAAAAGATGCAGCTACTTCACAAAATTATTTAGTGAGAATCTTTTATATAAGTGTTCAATAACAATCTCCACATAACCAAAATTATCATAATATGAAATAATTAACTGACTATTTAAATAGTTATTTCTATGCAAATAGCTCAATATACTTAACACTAGCAAATATTTGCTTTAATGCAAATTTTTTTTGCAAATGAAATTTTGCAAATCTTGCAAAAAGAATGATTATATGCCAGGCATTTCAGGAGAGAAATACTGAAATTTCAAATATTTGAGGGGCCCCTGCAAAAAATGGTGATACTTTTTAACATTTTTTCACCAAAAGGCTCCCAGTGAGATCACTCTGTGTAAGCTAAATGTGAGATGAAGAACACTGTATTGCACTTAACATATTTTTGTCAAACAAAAGCCCAAATTAAGAAAAATTCAAGTTGATTCATTTTTATGTACTTTAAAATAATTCCAAGTAAACCCTAAATCTGTCCAAAATGAAAGGTATTTAATTTAATAATTTTATTTAGTTTCAAAATAAAGTCTTAAATTTTTTTGTTTCATTCACCAATTATTGAGAATTTTGGACAGCTTTAATTATATCCAACCTAAATGTATCCTTCCAATTCTGATTAAGGTATCATGATTTCGTGTAACTTCATAACTCATTTACTGAACTTAGTAATAGAAAACCCATCTAGAAATAGTTCCATACCACAAGCTTGCAATATATATTATAAAAATATTACATGTAGGAGCCAGCACTGTGGTGCAGCAGGTTAATGCCCTGGCCTGAAGCACCAGCATTCCATATGGGTGCTGATTTGAGACCCAGCTGCTCCACTTTCAATCTAGCTCTGTGCTATGGCCTGGGAAAGCAGTAGAAGATGACCCAAGTCCTTGGGTCCCTGCACCCATGTGAGAGACCTGGAAGAAGCTCCTGACTCCTGGCTTCGGATCGGCACAGCTCCGGCCATTGCGGCCAATTGGGGAGTGAACCATCGGATGGAAGGTCTCTCTCTCTCTCTCTCTCTCACTGTGCCTCTCCTCTCTCTGTGTACCTCTGACTTTCAAATAAATAAATAAATCTTTAAAAATATTCATGTAAACATGAAAGTTTAACATAATTAAGGAAGTTTTCTAAATTATGAATGTTAAAGATGTACAGAATTTGAAAGACATATCTCACTCTTAAAATTTCATATTTATTTAAATGGATCAACAGTTATGCTTTCTTGACCTTTCAAGTATAATTTTCAGCAATTGTCTATTTTTCCATAATACTTCTTTTCTGTTGCAATTTTCACAAAAATAGTGCTTGACTTCAAATTTTACCTTTCCTGAATGCCATGTCATTGACAAATATGGCTAACCTCTTTATTAAGTCCATAAACCTGGAGTACATTATACATTCTGCATTTTATTGCTATTTCCACAAGTAACAACTACCAGTACCTTTAAAAATCCATGCATCTTGTATGATTCATTGATTATAGAGGAAGAAATTTTTTAATACAATAGAGAAAAATTCAATTTGGCATTCAAAACTAATTCCATTAAAATCTGTGCGATTCAAAAGTCTCTTTATCTCGCTCAATATTATTTTCTGCATTCTAGCTCTAATATTCTATGTATAACAATACAGTTATACTTCTAATCATCAAAGAAACAAAAATGAATTGAAGAAAACCCAGGCGTGAACTATATGTAATAAGATAATAGTTTAGTTATTTTCTTTCATAATATAAGCATCATTATTTGTTTCAGATGTCTGAATATTGAATATTAACCATTTAATTTTAAAATGTGCTTTATGCTTTCTACCATATTTCTAATATTTTTTGTAATCGAGATATTATGCATATTATCTCTAACCTCTTACACAACTGAATATTGTAGGGAAATGCAACAGAAGATTTTAGTTAGAGTAAATACAATCTGAATCTTACTTAGTGTTCCTGATATAGCTGATGTCAGTAGCCAGACAGAATTCTTTGAAAGAAAATTTTCATAGGTAATGAAAATTGTAGGATTCACATTTCCAACATATCTATACAGGGCTAGCATTGAGGCATAGTGGGAAATGCCATCGCCTGTGACACCAGCATTCCATATGTATGCTGGTTCATGTCCTGGTTGCTCTACTTCCAATCCAGCTCCATGCTAATGGCCTGGCAAACACAGTGGAAAATGGCCCAAGTGTTTGGTCCCCAACACCCATGTGGCAGACCTGAATGAAGCTCCTGATTCTGGCTTTGGCCTTGCTCAGTCCTGGCCATTGCAGACACTTGGGGAGTAAATCAGCAGATAAAAAATTCTCTCTTTTTTTCTCTTTTTCTCTCGTAACTCTGACTTCCAAATAATAAATAACGTTTTAAAAAATCTGTACTAAAACATTTTGATTATTTTTGATTCTAGTCTGAGAACATTTTGTATTAATTGTTTATTGTACATCTTTAAAAAACTTTTTTATTTCTGAATAATTTTGAACACATAGGCATGGCAAGTGGATGCAAAATTTAGAAGATAATTTAAAAAATATTGATTACCTTTAGTATACAATTCAGGCCTATCTACTTATTCTATTTCAATTTTAAATAAGCAGTTTTCCTTACTAACTTAGAAAAATTTTGTAGAATAACTAATGCTAATAAAATATTTCTTATTTATAATATAAAGCTTTATATAATCATTTCTGCTTTACTTTTTTCCATATACATATCACATCCTGGAAATCACTCCTTATCTGTTCATATTGACTTTCTTTATTTTTTAATATAGTTAAAAATTGAAGATTCAAAGATGAGAGAAACATAATTCCTTCAAGACATCTAGTGGGATGATATACACATAAAAATAATAACATATTAAAATGGCTTACTAAATCTATACACTATTAAAATAAAAAATGAGTAGTTCACATGCTTTCATTGAAGAAAGCAGGTTGAGATGTTAAGAAGAATTTTCATTGAAGAAGGCAGGTTGAGATGTTAAGAAGAAGAATTCTCAAAAGTGAAGATTTTCAAAAGTTCTCACGCCTTTTGTCCTCATCCCCTTATCTCTGATGTCCCACAGGTCTTTCTCTGTATGGTAACTGTTGTGATGGTAACCAAAAGGTCTACCTACTTGGCTAGCTGCCCACAAGTCTATTATATAATTGTTTGGCTCTGGGCCACTTTTGTCTGTAAAGCAATAAAAGCAACTGGGGGCAACTGATGCGGCTGCCTGTGGATGGAAGTGGATATGGATGCAGTTGCTTGTGAATGGATGTGGCTATTGGTGGATATAGCTGTATGTGGCTATGCAGCTGTGTGTGTGTGCAGATGAATGTGTGTGTGTGTCTGATAGCTGCCACAGACACAGAGGTAGATATCTTCTGTGGCCTCTCCGTGATTGGGAGAAGTGGCTATTCCTTATGCATTTCTCACAGCCACTGTGAGTAAAGGAGAGAATAAACTCACAAATAGCTCTGACCTGTTGGAATCTAGATCTGCTTGTCCTGCGCCCTAACCCCAGCGCGTACAAGGTTTATAGACTAGGTGATGTTTGATTCACATAGGAAGGTAGGAATTAGTCAGGAAGAAGAGGCTGTTGAAATGTGTGGTAGGCACAGTGAACAGCTAGTACAAAAGAGCAGGTCATATGCGAAGTAATTCACATGCAGTTGCTATTGGCTATTTCAATCTGCTTGTTAAATGAAGTGAAGTGAATTATGAATGGGTTTACAGAGATTGCTCACTCATGTATGTTAGGCTTCAAGAAGTACGGTGAGGAGAAGAATTATAAAAGAAGTAGATTTGGGATAAGTTGAGAATAGTTTTCACTTTATTGTTTTACAGTATGGGTTTATGAGGAAGTAGTTAAAGTCATTATATTAACTGGACTTTTGCATCAGGCAGTCAGAGGATAAAAGGAAAGAGCTATTATGTACATTTCTTTCTTTCTTTCTTTCTTTCTTTCTTTCTTTCTTTCTTTCTTTCTTTTTTTTTTTTTTATTTGACAGGTAGAGTTACAGACAGTGAGAGAGACAGAGAGAAAGGTCTTCCTTCTGTTGGTTCACTCCCTAATTGGCTGCTACGGCCAGCCAGTTCTGCGCGGATCCGAAGCCAGGAGCCAGGTGCTTCCTCCTGATCTCCCACGTGAGTGCAGGGGCCCAAGCACTTGGGCCATCCTCCACTGCCTTCCCGGGCCACAGCAGAGAGCTGGACTGGAAGACGAGCAACTGAGACTAGAACCTGGTGCCCATATGGGATGCTGCTGCCACAGGAGGAGGATTAACCAAGTGAGCCACGGCGCCAGCCCAGGAACATTTCTTACAGAGTAGAATGAAAATGAGAAGTCAGCAAAAGAGATGAAGAGAATGTCTGGAAAGACAGAAAATCATGATGTCTCAGAAATCAAAGTAAGATGATGTTTCTGTAGGGAATTTTCAATGTTTCCAACCCCATAGGGATTTCAAGTTAGATGTAAATGTAACATTAAAAAAGAATAAAAGGTTGGAATCATATCTAAAAAATCATTGTGAAGACCAATGTCATGAAGCTTTTCCTCTATTTTCTTCTAGGAATTTTGCAGTTTCAAGTCTTGCATTTTAGTGTTTAATCCACATTGAGTCATATTTATGGTATAAGGTAAGTATCCAATTTCAATCTTTCACATGTAAATATCCAGTTTCTCCAGCACTGTTTGTTGATAAGAGTATGCTTCCCCCATTTTATATTTTTAACATCCTGTTCAAGATCAATTGACCATATTTCTGGGATAATTTGGGCTCTTCGTTATGGCCCATTGGTCTATATGTCTGTCCTTACACTGGCATCATACTGTTTTATTAAGCAGCAAAATCAAAAATAGACAAGTGAGACTGCATAAAACTAAACAGCTTTTGCCTTGCAAGGGAAATAATTACATAAAAGGCAACTTATGTAATGGGAGAAATTTTTAAAAGATATTTCTATTTATTTGAAAGAGAGAAAAGAGAGAGAGAGGGAGAAAGAGAGAGAGAAACAATGCCATCAGCCGGTTCATTTCTTAAATGCCCACGACAGCTGGGGCTGAGCTGAGGTCAAGCCTGGAGCTGGAACTCAATACAGGTCTCCCATGTGAGTGGCGAGAATCCAATTACTTGAGCCATCACCATTGCCTCCCATGCTGCAAATTAGCATCAACCTGAAATACGGAGCAGAATTGAGATTCAGCTCCAGGCATTCTGATATGTGATGCTGGTATCCCAAATAATGTCTAACCCCTAAGCTAGTCATCTGCCCCTGGAAATGCCTTCAAACCATACATCAGACAAGGCATTAGTATTTAAACAGATAAGGAACTACCAAAATTCAAAAGCAAAAAAGAATGAATGAATTAAATAAAGATCCAAAACAAACATGCGATGGACTTGAATAGACTATGTTCCCTGAAAGACATACAAACGGTCCATAAATATAACAAGGTGCTCATATCATTAATCATAAAGAAATGCAAGCTGAAACCATAATGAAATCAGCTCACATCTGTTAGGAATGCCACAAAATAAAACAATAAAACAAAAGATAACAATTGCTGGTAATGGTGCAGAGAAATTGGAATCCTTGTATGCTGTTAGTGAGAATATAAAATGATGAGGCTACTGTGGAGAATGATAAAGAGGTTTCTCAAAAATACCACCATATGATCCAACAATCCAATTTTTGAGTATTTATACAAAAGATCTAAATTAGAATATAGGGTATTCCCCTTAACAGAAAAAATTCTTCCTTGGAGATAGGGAGAAAAAGCCTTTCAGATAATATACATACATTCCTACTAGTGACAGGGTTCAGGTTATTAAAGAAACTGTATTATCACTTCCTCTTCCACACCTCCTGCTCCACGAATACTTCCTACAACATACACACACACATATACAGATACACACATGTGCACACACATGAGTGCATTATTATATATGTATATATAATTTTATATATATTTATATAATTTTACTGGAAACCTGTGTTCTTCTCAATCAGATATCGAGAAGATATATATATATATATATATATGATTGAGAACAACACAGGATTCCAGTAAAATTGCAGCATTATTCACAATAGCCAAGACATGAAAACAACCTAAATTCTCTGAAAAAATGAGTAGATAAGGGTATGTGGTATATCCATACAATGGAATATTATTCAGCCACAAAAGAAGACAAATGTTGTCATGTGTGACAATATGGAAGGACCCTGAGAATATGATGATAAGTGAAATACGCCAGTCACAGAAGCACAAATACTGTGAAATTCCATTATATGAGCAGTCTGAAAGAATCAAATTCATAGAAGCAGAAAGCATAAGGGTAGTTTCCTGGGGCTGCGGACCCAAGGAAATGGATGTGGCTGTTCACTGATAATAAATATAGTATAGTTACACAAAATGAGTTAAGTTCTAGAGACTGGTTCTATGGCCTTAGGCTTAAAGTTAATAAAACTATTCTGTAATTGTCTTAATCCATTCAGGCTACTGTAACAAAATACTATAAACTGGATAGGTTGTAAACAACAGGAATTTATTTCTCAGAGTTTTGGAAACTGGGAAGTCTAAAATCAAGTGGGAGTTAGTGTCTGGTGAGGGCTTACTTGCTGACTCATACACAGAACCTCTTACTGTATGAATACATGGTAAGAAGCTAAAATGAACTCCTCCCAGCCTTTTTTCTAAGGGCACTAATCCCTGTAGTTCACACTCACCAACTCTCAAAGGCCCCATCACTTCATACCACCACAGTGGGAGTTAAGAACACCATAGTCAAAACAGCACGTACTCTTAAAATTTCGTTAAGACTTCACGTTTTCTTCTTTACCAAAATAATAAATTTTAAAAGGCAAAGCAAAGACAAAAACAGTTAGGTGAGCAATTTAGGCAATAGAGAAAACACTAAAAGGTGATCCCAAATAGTAGCAGGTTACAGAATTGATAGGCATGAAAATGAAAAGTCAGTGAATAAAATCTTTCAGATATATATGAAATAAAGAAAAGTCTATGTGGGGTTGTCCCACAGCAAACAAAGAACAATGAAATCAATGAGCTTGTTGGAAAGTGGAATAATTCTCCCTAAGAGATGGGAAGAAAAAAAAGTCTTTCAAGTGATGAACGTTCCTACTGCCTAGAGGTTAAGGGTGGAAGATAGATAATGTTTTCACTCACTCTTCCACCCTCTCCCCCTCCCACCAACACACACACACATACACATACACAAGCTGATGTACAACTAATTGAGGGAAACCCCAATTTCTGTTAAAACTGTTTAAAAATTATAAAATGTCATGTTAATAATATCTTCCTATTGAAACTAGTTCTATAGAGGCTTATACTCTAAGCCCAACATACAATTCATGGAATATTTCAAGTTACTGCCACTTTTTCCATTATCAACTGGTCTAAAAATTTTTTGACAGGCTGTTCTAGATGCAAATGGGAAAAACTCAAAAGATCTCTTTTGAAAATCTAGACAGCTCTTCAGAAACAAGTTTATTCCCTACACCCTGTGAAAGCTGTAAGGCTCTTCTCTTCCCATGAGAGAGTACAGTCTGTACAATGTGTTGACAGTACCGTTTGGATATTGTACACTGTGACAGATATTCATTTATTCCTGTCAGATAGTTGTGTTACACTCTGGAGATTTAATAAGTGAATAAAGTTACATAAGACTGAGCTACAAATTCAGTTGTTTGATTTTACTACTAGAAACGTGACTCATACATTTGTAGGAGGAACTGGCATTGCATTGCCATCTATACATCTTGTACGAAGCTGCTAAATTTAAAGGAAATGAAGAAGACTGACTATAGTGAAGTTTGGCACAATTTTTTGGTAGAGAATATGCATAGGTGGGCCTGCTTAACAGATGTGTGACCTGTATGATCACACAGGATTTCACTCTCAGAAGACCTTACTGTGGTTTAGTGCTTATCTGTTGCCATCTTGAAGTTCTTATTAATTTTGAACAAAAGATCTGACATTTTATTTTGCACCAAACCCCACAAATTATGCGGTTTGAACTGATGTACATAAAGGCATTCTTGGTACATGGGAGTGTGTGGGGAAGAACATCAGTGGTGGGTGTTTGTTTATACATATGGTTGAAACAGAACAAAATTGTATTAAACATAATGCATAAACAAATCTTATTAAACAAAAGCAATTAGCCTTATAATAAAAAAGAGTACAAAGTAATTTATTCATATGGTGAAGTGATTAAATCTTAAAATCTCACATCTTACACACACTAACACATACATAAAAATACATACATAATGAAAAATAAGTTCAAGAGAGGGGATGTGAAGATGAGGATTTCTCAGCCAATGACCAATTTTAATCACTAGACCACATCAGTATTAGTGAAAATCATTTCTCCTCATTTCTAAGTAAATCTCCATGCTCCCAATTTGCAATAAGGAAAAAAAAATGTACAACATCTTAGTCACTGAGATTACTATACCCTTGTAATTGTGTACATTTATTTAAAAACTTCAAATAATTCTTTGGAAATAACAGAATACATAATAATTTAATTTTTCATATATCATAAATGTTTTTCTTTTTATTTTTAGAAAAGATAGATTGTGGAGGCTATTTAGTATGTGATACTTTATTTAACATTTAAAATGTAAATTGGACTTTTAAATGAGTATTTCTTTTAAAAGAAGAAAAGTCTTTATCATATGCTTTTTCTAAAAAACGCTTGTATCATATAAATAAAATCACTGTGCTAAACAATTCTTGGCACAGTTCTGCATACTTCACAGAATATGCCAAGTAAAATAATTGCCTTCCCTTGTGGCAGGATATTTTATTAAAATGATTAAACAATGTAAGATAAATAGATATACAGGCAAGAAAATCTGATATAACTGCCAAGTAAAATAATTTCCTAAAAATAATTTAAACCTGTGAAATGTTCCAATAGGCAGTGTTATTACATATAGTGTACTAAAATTAATCTTTACAAAAAGGCTGTCATATAAAAGAAGAGAACTAAAAAGGAAGGAGCGTTTAAGAAATTTGTCTCAGATGTACTTCGGATATTTCAAAGTGTTAAACATACTCTAACAATTTGTCCACACCACACAGAACTCTTTTTTTTTTTTTTTCTATGTTGGAGCATTACTGAGAAAGGAATATCACTGACAGCTTAAACAGAATTTAAGAAGTTTTAAATCAGAAGAAAGTTTATAAATATCATAGGTCTTTGGAGAATAATACTTTATACTCAACACACAATTCCCATGTCATTTCTGTATGTAACAGACTGATGCAAAGCTATTTTAACAGTAAAATTTCATCTAAGTAAATAAATTGTATTTCATTTTTAATCTTTTCTTTTTTCAGAGACAAATATAACAAGATAGATTACTGTTATTAAAATACAATCCTAATCTTTCAGGAAATTCACCCACTAATTTAAAATATCTATGTTTAACTGATTAAATAATTGTAATTATTTCTAAACACAAAACCATTAATCATTATTTGAAATGGGGGATTTAAAGAGAGAAAAGAAATATATGATTAGTACACATTTTTTTATCACACTGTCATACCTACTTATAAATTTATTTACTTATTTTAATTACAAAATAAGAAAAGAGATAGCCTTGGGTGTAGAAGATGAAATACAAACCTCAAGGAACTGGGTATTAAAGGAGAGGAGCTATTAGCTAAAATAGAAAACAAGATAACTTAGCATAACAAATATAAAACATCATCCTATGCACATTATAAATGACCATATCTCTGATGTAGAAACAGCTGAGGATAGTGTGTTTGAGGAGATATGAGGGAAGTTGGACCTCTGGTGCATCCAATTTGGATGCTGCATCCAATATCATCACCTAGAATCAAGTCTTGTCTCCGCTTGTGATCCAGCTTCCTGCTAACATGTATCCTGAGAGCAAGCAGATGATGGCTAAAGTACTTGGTCCTTGCCACCCATCTGGGAGACCTAGACTGAGTTCATGACTCCTGGATTTGGCCTTGCCTACTCCTGGATACTGTAGGCATTTGATGAATGAACCGACAGATGAGAGATCATTCTATTTATCTCTCTTGGTCATTCAAATACATAATATAAATAAATAAATTTTAAAAGAGTGAGGAAAGTAGTACTGGTAGTTTGACTAAACCACAGCTATTACATTTATGAGCCTGGAGAGCAGTTGCAAAGCATAAGTAGAACAAATAATAAATATATTCATGTAATATGATAGTATGATTAAGAGTGGGACTATTTTCAATAGTGTGAACCTAACACTGTTGAGTGTTTGTCCAAATGTTCAGGCAATCAAACTGCTGATTTTGAGAACACTAAATCTTGGTATCAGGGCTCATTTAAAATTTGTGTAAGTACTAAATTTTGTTTTGTTGCATTGGAGGATGCACTCTATATCATATCAAACATATCCCTTTCTTTAAAATGAAAACTAGTTTCTACTGTGTACCATATGTACAAATGATGCTTTTGGTTTATAATACTAAACAATTTATTTACACTTGTCTATTATTTCTCTATAATTATTATGCATAGTTGAGAGTGTGAAACAAAGAAAATTATCAACATAGTGATTTCATAGTAGTAACATTCCTGAAGATTAAATTTGAGAATAAAATTATAGTTTGTGTGAATATTCAAATGAAAGTTTACTAATGTCAATTTTGAGTTTTCTTTTATTTTTGGAGTTTTTCTTTTTTTTGGTTAGTCTTCAAACATTTCCAAAAATTACTGAAAAAGTTATAATATTAGGAAATACATTTATAATGATTACTAAACAAAATGTTCCTAAATAAAACAGATGTCTTAAATACCTTAATATGACTTCTAAGAATAGGTTTACATCCAAATATTCCACAAATGTTAAAACACTTAATTTACTGTTTTAAAATCCTTTCTCCTTAAAATATACTTTGTTTAATATAATTAGTATCTCTTTGATGAACTTTTTATCAACAATCTAATGGTTTAATCATATATATAATTTATTTTATATTATCTCTATACACATTTATGCATGCTGCATTCTATTATTCTAGGGTATTTAATCAGCATGACAGTAAAGAAAAACTACCTAAAGATAACTCTTCAGCTTGAGACATTTATCCTATGCTGTTCTGAGATTGGAAGGAGGGAGGGAGAATACCTGGGAGGGAAAGAGAATTCTTTTAAGCACATGATATTACTTCTACCACCAGCTGCACTTTGTGCTGTCCTTAACAAGTTTCCACTCACTCTTTTTCTTCCCGTCTTTTTTGAAGGGCATATATCTATGCATTTCTAGTTTGCTTGTATTATTGTTTACTTGAAAAACAGATAAAAGGAGATGAGAGAGATCCACTGATTCACTCCCCAGTGCCTACAGCATTCAAGGCTGGGCCAGAACGAAGAGCTGGGCACTCAATCTAAGTCTCCTATAGATGATAGGAATCCAATTTCCAGAGCCATTATTTGCAGCCTCCCAGGGTGTGTCTTAGTAGTAAGCTAGACTGGAGAGCATAGGTAGGACTTGTACACTGCCTCAGACATTCATTTCTATGGTCAATTATAATACTGAATAATTATCAATAACTTTACTAACCCTAAATTTTCAACTTTATAATTCTACACTTTGAAGACAGTGTCATATTTTTCTAGATTATTTTCACTAGTCCATCATCTTCACAATGTCCTCTCATTTCACATCCATCATTATTGACCATTTCTTTGCACACTTCTTTAATTTCCTTTTCACTGTTTTGCTCCATTTTGCTTTTTGAGAAATATCCTATCCCAGGTTAAATTCAAATTGCAATATATTTCAACAGCAAATCTATTCAGCTAAATGTGGAATAATTTACATCAACTTAAATTACATCAACTGTTTCACAGTTGAGTATCTAGCCAATGAACACAAGTGGGTCATTGGCCCTGCTGGACAATCACATACTCTATTTTCCTGTTCTGTATAATTTTTCATCACACCCAATTACAAGTTCCTATCTATCACCTAGCTCCTAGGATTTTCTATGACTTTTCTTTTTGTCTTATAAAGTAACTTTCTTCCTTCTGAGTGAATAATAATAACCAAAAGGCAATGAAGCTACTACAGTTAGGATAGTGGACAAAATCTATTTCAGGCAGTTGTATAAAACAAGTGCTGGCAATCGATAGCCTATGGGCCAAATTTGGCCTGCTGTATGTTTTCATAAATAAAGTTTTATTGACAAACAGCCATGCAGTTCTTTCACATTTTTCTTTATGGCTTGTAAAACCTAAAATACTATTTGGTTATTTACAGAAACTGTCTCTGATTCAGAACTTAGATGAAACATATTTTTTGAAAGAGTATTGCTTCTTCACTAACATTGCTTACAATGCCCAGAAGTTGGAGTAAGTAAAAAAAGACCAATTTTAGTTGAATTTATTATCACTTATAAATCTTTGGCAGACCATGCCCATACCACCATCACCCTCACTGCTCTGCCCCTTGCTCTAGTGTGACATTGGAGGAAAGTGACTTCCATTTTTGTCTGACACCAAATTTGTCAACTTACTTGTGTTTGTCTACATTTATTCTCCTTTGTTTCCTTTTGAGGTGGATGAGTTGACCCTGCCTTTTTTTGGGGGGGGGCAAGCAGAGTTAGACAGTGAGAGACACAGAGAGAAAGGTCTTCCTTTCGTTGGTTCACCCCCTAAATGGCTGCCATGGCTAGTGTGCTGCACTGATCTGAAGCCAGGAGCCAGGTGCTTCTCCTGGTCTCCCATGCGGGTGCAGGGCCCAAGCACTAGGGCCATCCTCCACTGCACTCCCAGGCCACAGCAGAGAGCTGGACTGGGAGAGGAGCAACTGGGACAGAATCTGGCACCCCAACCCGGACTAGAACCCAGGGTGCTGGCGCCACAGGCAGAGGATTAGCCTAGTGAGCTGCAGTGCCAGCTGATCCTGCTTCTTTCTGAGACAAATCAGTCTAGTTGCTGTTATCTCCTCAAGGTTATCATTCCAGGGATTCCACTTTTGTGTCATGCATAATAAAATTTTCATGATGGATTAGACTTGGAATATGAAAGAAAGACAGGAACAAACCATCATTTCAGGTAGTTTGGCTTGAGCAACAGGAGAATTAAAACAAGTTTGGTATGGAAAACTGATAGTTCAGTTTATATCATGATAAGGGAATAGCTTGTAGATTCCAAAGTGGAGATACTCAGAAAAGTTTGAATATGAATATATTAGTATGAAATTTAGAAAAAAAATTGGGTTCGGAAATACACATTTGGGTGTAACAATGACAATATAGTGATTCATAGTATTAGTTAATACTGGAAAAATGTAAAAACTTTGAGTTCTCTCACCATTTAAAAGTTGAAAAAGTAAATTTCAGTGGAACAAAACTGAAAAGAGAAGTCAGAAATTGGCAAAAAATTAGAGTTCCTAGAAACAAAATGCATTGTAGCAATTCAGAAGCACATTTCACAAGTATTTCAAGAGGGAAAATCATTTGGTTTTTGGGATACTACCAGAGAAATCCTCATCCCATTTTAGATTTGCCTGGGTTAGAGCCCTGACAGTGTCTCATTGCAACTACCTGCTGAGGTGTACCATGGGAGGTAGCAGTGTTGGAGCAGGTACTTGAGCCTCTGCCACCCAGGTGGTCCATAATCAGCCAGGCACAGCCCCAGTTATTGTGGACATTGGGAGTGAATCACCATATGAAAAGCTCCTCGCCTTTCCTTCTCCCTCTTCCCTTTCCCTCTTCTTCTTCTCCATCTCCCAAAAAAATAAATAAATTTTAACAGTATTTTATAAAAGAAGGAATGATGAATTTTATTAAATGTTCATGAGAGAAAAGGCAATATAAAAACTGAAAAATTATAGTTTTAGTTGGCAATGTAATGCTAAATGGTGACTTTCAAGGATGCAGTTTCATTGAAATAATGAGGGAGAAATCCTAATTGGAATAGGAGAATGGACTATGGTGATATTAAACAGATAAATTCCTTCTTCTATTTTGAGGAGATCCTCTGTAAAGGGAACTAGAAAATAGCATAAGATGTTAACTTCCAAGACTAAAAAAAGGCAAGTGATTCTGTGAAAAAGAGATATGGTCAATGGTTTCTACAAAGAAGCAAAGCTGTCTCTGCTCAAAGAATGATATCAGGACTATATTAGTCTAAATGGCCATGTTGATTTACATAAAAATATTAATGTCTACAAACTGTGAAATAAATATAGGTTGCCCTTTGCAAATATACAAATATTCTCAGTAGCTCCAAGTAACTTTGACAAAAATGGGAAAATGGAGACAAAGAATCCCAAATAATGATGAACTGTAATTTCAGACATTCAGCAAGCAAAGATGCTAAGGTAGATGAAATCTGATGTTTTCAAAAAGTACAAAATACAATAATTTAGGAAAATTGAAAAGATATGTCAGTAACATTACAAGAAAACTGGGAGAGTTCCTAGAAACATGTGTGGTATAAAATTTATACTAGGTGCAATAAAAAAGTCAGTTTCTCTACATCCTTATTAAATAAATTTTGGGAAAAAAAAACCTAAAACATACCTACTTGATGGATAGTTACTGCATTAGTAAGTCTGGAACACTCATTTATTTTTGTCAAGCTTAGAAATTAAAGTTCTATTTGAGAAAAACACTTGATGGTTGTCATGGTAATGAGAAAGTATATGAAAAAATTATAAAGGTATAACAATAGTCATTGATTAATATGAAAATGGAATAAATCAAATATTTGACAAAGTTCAAACTGATTGAATGGAAGAAAAAAACAAAATAAATATCAAAATGGAAGTCAGCTGATCTTATACTATTGTAGCTGCCTATCAAATGACCTACTCTCAATTCTGAATTTCTAAAGTTATGTGGATTTTAAGACAATAATTCTTTAGTTCAGGGTAGGTATAAATTACTTTATAAAAATGTTCATGTCAGTTGCATTTAGCAGAGTAATTTTTCATAATATAAAATGATAATGTTATTGTAGCTTCTTCATGAGGAACCATATACTTCATCATCTTATTAACAACTAGAATTATAAAAACAAGGGGACCATGATGTGGGATAGCATGTTATGCTGCTACCGGCAACACTGGCATCCCATATGGATGCCAGTTGGGGACCCAGCTGTACCACCTCTGATCCACCTCCCTGCTAATGTACCTGGGAACGCAGCAGAAGATGGCCCAAGAACTTGGTCTCCTACCATCTACATGGGAGACCCAGATGAAGCTCTTGGCTTCTGACTTATGACTGGCCCAACCCTGGCTGTTGTGGCCACTTAGGAAGTGACCCAGTGAATGGAAGATCTCTTTCTCTCTCTGTGTCTCTCTTTCCTTCTTGGTAACTCTGCCTTTCAAATAATAAATCTATCTTTAAAAATAAGTAATAAATAAATATACGAATGAGTATCAAAATATTTTCTTCCTAAAGTTTTATAATTTGTATGAATATATTTTAAAATTTTCTTTTTTTCAAAGTTACCTAGAAATTTAATCATTTGTCTTCCTAACTTCTAGAATTCTTGTTTTAGCCAGTTAGTCTACAGTCTTATTTTATTAAGGAAATGTATAAGAAATGAGAAAATCTATATCTGATTTAGCATACCCTTTATACATACTTTATCATAATATAAAACAGACAATACTTTCTGAGAATAGTTATGTTATTTAACATGAATGTATCAGTCAAAACATATAATAATAATAATGGTTATAATATAGTTATATATGTATTTTTCAAAGGATCATTCTATGCATTTTATTTACATTAAGACATTGTGTCTTATAATAATTCTATGAAATAGACACTGCACTTACTGAGTTTTAAACCTGAAATGATTGATATTTACAAATCACTCAGCCAGTAGAGGTAAATCAAGAGTTGGAGTATGAGCTGCCTGACTGTGCAGTCTATGTACTTAAGCACTACAGCTGCCCCTTGAATACAACAGTTTTTTTTTTAAATAGTTACACATAACTACCTAATTTTCTGCTCTTCTGTAATAACATCTTATAAATAAAAAAGAAGTGAGCAATAAAATGTGTTTAATCTTCTTTGTAATAGCAAATATTGCAATTAAAATAAAACACATTAGCTTCATAAGAGAATCAAAATAAAATGTTGTCCCTTTCAGGGGAAATATTTCAAATTATTCACCATTTTAGGGAAATAATTAAATATTCAATAAGCTGAGTGCTATTAAGTGAAAGACTAAATATTCTTTGGAATCCAATTTTAGGTATGCCCAGCAATGATATGAACAATTAAAAAAGCACAATGTCTTGCCTAAGAAATCATTTTTTAAAACTATTTTTTTAATTTTATATTTTGAAAAGAGTTACAGAGAGAGGGGGAAGAGACATCTTCCATTTGTTGGTTCACTCCCCAGATGGCTGCAATGACTGAGAAAGAGCCAGCACAAACAGTAGCTTCATTACAGTCTCCCACATGGTGCAACGTCCAAACACTTGGGCCATCTTCCACTGCTTTTCATTAGCGGGAGCTGGACCAGAAGTGGAGTAGCCAGGACTCCAACTGGTTCCCAAATGGGAAGTTAATGTTGCAGGCAGTGGCTTTATCCACCATACTACCATGTCAGCCCCTCTAGCTTAAGAAAATTACTGTGCTTTTCATACTTCAGGAGGGATAAATGCTTTTAGTAACAATATTTTGAGCACAGATAACATCAAGTCATAATGATAGAGAATGAATTAAGACATAATCAGGCTCCTGGCATTTTTCCCCTGCAAAAAATTATATTCTGCTGGTTTAGGTCTATATCTATGGCCACTATGCACGAAAAAAAAATTGTATAGGCTTTGGCATTTTGAGTCAGATAATATTTTAATTCAATACAACTAATATTTATGAAATATATGAGTGTTTTGTATGTGTCCATCTATCTTCCAATTTAAATGATGGATAAACATAATGCAGAGGGGCCCACATTGTGGCATAGCAAATAAAGCTGCCACCTACAATGTCAGCATCCCATATGGCTTCCAGTTCATGTGCCAGCTCATATACTTCCAATCCAGATCCCTGCTAATGGTCTGGGAAAAAAAGCAGAAGATGCCCCATGTACTTGAGATGAAGCTCTGGGCTCCTGGCTTCAGCCTAGTTCAGCCATGGCCATTGTGGCCATCTGGCAAGTGAAAAAGCCGATGCAAAATCTCTGAATCTCTCCCTCTTTTTGTAATTCTTTCAAATAAGTAAATAAATCTTTTAAAAAATGATATACAAATAAGTTCATTTTCATTGGTATTAAATTAATTACCTCCACTTGATAAAGATAGAGAAAAGGATTTCTAAATTTTTTTTAGGTGTTGGGCGTAAGAATAGATCTTGGACACCTCAGTCCAGTTCCATCTTTTTCAAGAAAAGGAAGGAAATTAAGACCATTGTGTTGAGTTAATCCAGAAAATAATCCAAGGAGTAATTTACTGACTGCTTATTATGGATCAGTTATTGTTATTTTCAAATAAGACAAATTCCTAGGGTTTACTTATCTGATTTCTAATGGAGAATACATGAAATAATGGCAGAACTGAGGCAGTCTACAACTTTTTACTCTTTTTATTAAAAGATAAATTCCTTTTTAAATAGTTGGCAATTTGGAACTTTGTGAGTGTGTGTTTGTTTTTACATGAAAGTCACACACACTGACAGAGAGAGAGAGAGAGAGAGAGAGAGAGAGAGAGATGGAGAGAGAGAAGGAGAAACATAGAGAGAGAAAGAGACAGACAGTTTGAGAATCATAGACAGAGACAGAGAGCTCTTATCTGCTGATTCACTCCCCATATATCTTCAGTGGTCAGGGTTGGCTCAAGGTAAACATGGAAGCTGGGAATGCAATTCAGTTTTCTCAATGGATGGCGGGAATGCAATTACTTAAGGCATTAATGTTGTCTCTCACAGTTTGCAAAAATCCCATTAGGAGAATGAATGAGGAATTGAACCCAGATATCACAGCAATAGATGTGTGTGTGTTTTACCTCTATACTAAATGCCTGCCTCAAAATTAACAAATTTTAACATCAGTCTTCAAGAAAATAGTAAGTTGACTGAAAAAATTCTTTAATTACTGATGTACCAAGGCTTGACATTGAAGTAAAATAATGCGTTCTGGATAGGCTTCTGATTTGTTTGTTTAGCAAAAGTTTGGAATGGGATTGTTTATTAAAGTGTATTTATTTTTATTTATCAAGATATATATTACAGGGGCAGGTGTTTGGCCCAGGAGTTAAGTTGCTACTTAGGACACCTACTACCCCTATGGGAGGGCCAAGGTGTGAGTCCCTATTCAGATTCTGATCCAGCTTCCTGCTAGTTCCTACCTAGAGAAGTAGAAGACGAATTAACTGCTTGAGTCCATGGCACCCAAGTGGGAATTCTGGCTCCTGGCTTTGGCCTGGTCCAGTGCTATTTTTTTTTTTTTTTTTTTGAGTGTGGGGAGTGAACTCGTAGATGTAAAATCTCGCTCTTTCTGTCTTCCCCCCTCATTCTGACTTTCAAAAAAATTAAAACAAACAACAATTAAGATGTTCATTATAGTGTTCTCTTAACAATTTTATTTATTTATTTAAAAAGTAGTTACAGATAGATAGAGTAAGAGACAGAGAGAAAGGTCTTTCATCTGCTGGTTCACTCCCCACATGGCCACAATGGCAGGAGCTGGGCAAATCTTTAGCCAGGAGCCAAGAGCTTCCTCCAGGTCTCCCACGTGGTTTCAGGGGCCCAAGCATGGGCCATCTTTTAGTGCTTTCCCAGGCCATAGCAGAGAGTTGCACTGGAAGAGGAGCAGCCAGTACACAAGCCAGTGCCCATATGGGATGTCAGGACCTCAGACAGAGGCTTGTAACACCAGAGCACTGGCCTCAATTATAATTAATTATTTTTCAAGCAAAATCTATACTTCTTTCCCTTATTTACCAATGAAGGTAATGTAAATATGCTTCAATAAGGAGCAACTAGGAAATTTTTAAATACATATGGGAAGCTATGGCATGTGAAGTGGAGAATACTTTTCCAATATCAATCTAAGCAAGATAAATACTAATTACATTATCATGTCAACAAAATTAAACAGCAATATAGTTCGAGTTACAGAGGAGGGATATAACATATGCATTGACTTTGTGGTTGTTTTTGTGGAATTTATGACAAATAAAAAAGAAGGGGCCGGGGCTGTGGCATAGCGGGTAAAGCTACCACCTGCAGTGCCGGCATCCTATATGGGCACTGGTTCAAGTGCCAGTTGCTCCACTCCCGATCCAGCTCTCTGCTATGGCTAGGGAAAGCAGTGGCGGATAGCCCAGGATCTTGGGTCCCTGCATCCGCGTGGGAGACCAGGAAGAAGGTCCAGGCTCCTGGCTTTGGATCGGCAGAGCTCTGGCCATTGCGGCCAGTTGGGGAGTGAGTCAGTGGATGAAAGACCTCTCGACCTCTCTCTCTCCCTCTGCCTCTCCTTCTCTCTGTGTGTAACTCTGACTTTCAAATAAATAAATTTAACTTTAAAATTTAGAGACAGTTCTTTGGAAAAGGGAACACTCTATGAATATAATCCTCCAGAACCATAGCCCAAGTGTCAAATAGAGATATGCCTCAGCTGTTGAAGTTAGAGGTGATATGAAATCTCATGCTGTCATTTTTTTTTTTTTTTGACAGGCAGAGTGGACAGTGAGAGAGAGAGACAGAGAGAGAAAGGTCTTCCTTTGCCGTTGGTTCACCCTCCAATGGCCGCCGCTGCAGCCGGCGCACCGCGCTGATCCGATGGCAGGAGCCAGGATCCAGGTGCTTTTCCTGGTCTCCCATGGGGTGCAGGGCCCAAGCACCTGGGCCATCCTCCACTGCACTCCCTGGCCATAGCAGAGAGCTGGCCTGAAAGAGGGGCAACCGGGACAGAATCCGGCGCCCCGACCGGGACTAGAACCCGGTGTGCCGGCGCCGCAAGGTGGAGGATTAGCCTATTGAGCCACGGCGCCGGCTCATGCTGTCATTTTTAATTCAAATATGGGGATGGATAGGTCTATCCACATCTCTGACTATTTCCTACCAGGAAGTTTTCTTTTCACCAAAGGAAGACTAATATCTTTCTCTGATAGATACTGAAAAGGATAGCAGAATGCTACTTAAAGATTAGAATTCCCTGAGGTTATAGAGTCACTTAATAAGCATCATCCAAAACAGGAAGGAAACACTCAATAGTAATTATTCATAAATAATTTGCAAATATGCTGAATGAAACAAAACTCTACACAAAATAACTGATAAAAAGATGCTAAAATTGAATTTTATGTAAGCACTTGAACAGATGTAGAGTGTGATTAGCAAACAAAGCTAAAACAAAAATCCAATCATAGACCAGCATGGCATCAGAAAAGTTCTTTGTGATAAGAAAGTAATTAGTGATTGCTGAGTAAATTGGCCAAGAATCATTATTTTTAAAAAAGGTAATGATCTCTGAGCATTTAAGTTTTTCAAGCTGTTATAATTTCATGGAATGTGTGCCTTCAGGTCTATAATTCTATGATTTTAACTCCATAACTTTATTGAATGTCAACTATAGTTAAGTTCCCTTGGTGCTGGGGATAATATAGCAAAGTATCTGAAATTCTTGCATTCATGCATTCATATGACAGGAAAATTTATAAAAATAAATAAGTGAAACATAGTATTTTGATAGTGACAACATTTATAGACCAAAATAATGCAGAAAAGGTCAGAGTATAAGTGTCTTGTATATGATGCTAAAAATGTTAACCGTTTGTGAAAAAAAAATGTGTGCCAGGGTCATAGTTGATAGGAAATAATATATTATTAGGAAGAAAAGACCTCATTGTAAATATAAGGAAATGGTGGAAAGCAGAAATAACTCAATGTCTCTATATACCAAGAATTCTTCTTGAATATCTAACATGTTTTAAATTATTTTATAAATGACCTCTATAGAAAGAACATCAAAGTGCATTAGGGGAGATCTATAAAGAATGTGAGCAGAGCTGTTAAACTACTATAGGAGTTATCATAGAAAATGCTAACATAAACTCCACATACTTTCAACTTTATGCAGGCCCATAAAAGGTTTTTCAAGAAATATATGAGGAGTTTTGAGGACACCAAACTTCACAATTCCATTCCCTGTCCCAACTTTCTTTATGCTTACAAGGCTTCTAATTTTTAATTGACTGAATTACTTATGTCTTTGTAGTCTTCATGAAGAAAAGAAGTGAATATAAATTGTCAAAATTATCTTGAAATATTAAAGGTGTTTGGGAAAGAAGAATGGACCTCTGTGGTTAGAAAAAGGCTGAATAGGAGAAAAGTTTGATGAATAATGCAAGGTGCACATGCGGGAAGCAGAGCAAGCTTTATAGAAAGCTGTTCAAAAGTAGGCCAAACTCAAGCAATGGAAAGTATACATCCTGGTATTTTACAGATTACATAAGAACCGAGGATTTTTTTGTTGTTGTTGTTCACTCAGAATAGTATACAGTGCAAAGAGGCTGAGGGACCTTATTCAAAAGAGAAAGAAAATACTGAACAGTTATAAGTCAGAATGTAATCAATTCTGGTCTCCCTCTCTCATGGAAAGATTTACACGTTAGTGGAAGTAATGTGACTTTGAAAATATAAATCTCGAATTCTTACAAAAGATTAGTCTTTAGGGATATTAGGTTTGCTAAGAAGAGAAATCAAACTTTGATTTGAAGAAAATAATAAAAATTTTCAGTTTTCTCAGTGTATTTGTAGGGAATAACATAATAATTACCTCTGCATCAGGGCAGTAACAAGCAAATAGAAAGTACTCTACTTTTAGGCAAGAAGGCTTAAAGTGAAAATTAAAAATTCACAAAGTTAGGGAATTGCTGAAGGAGTAATGGTCAGGACAGGAATGTAGCTGTCAGTATTCTAGAAACCAGCGGGTCCACGAATCATGGAGGATTGCTTCTGACAATCTGAACTTCAAGGTAAACAATTTGCATGGAGCAGTCCCTGAAGCCTCTGGCAAACCACATTATCTGACATTTGATGAAACCCCTCACTTGGGTATATTGGTGAGGAACAGCAGCGTCTGTTTCTCTTTTGTCTTCAAAATTGATAAATTTGCTATTGAGCTCTCCTTGCAGCGAATATGAATTTCTACAGATGAACACATGCTTACCTGTTCTCAAAAAAGGAACATACATTCTTAACAACTACTGCTAGTGACCATCACAATCTTTCCTCATATTTTACAATTTAAAGTGAGATATTTGGGTTATTAGTACAACATGCCATTCCCATTGTCTTCCAGGACTATGTGTTTTGGGTATATATTAAAAAGAAAAGGTGTATTAGTCATACGTGCCAAATATATACTTAATGCATGTTTTACAAACTACTATCAAACATGTAAATATCTGGATTCCAACAGGTGCTTGGACCAGCTGTATGACATTCTCTTTCTCTGGTACCCAAACAAATAACAATGTAAATCTATCTTCAGGTGTTCCCAATTGGAGTATGTTGCTATTTACAAGACTAAATCTAGAACAGCAAAATTTCTCTTGATGTTGTAGGGAGAGGAAGAGATTTCTCTTCTTTCATAATTGACTTGATATGAGATCCCATTTCTATTTTAATTTTTTAAATCTGTTTAAATTTTCCTTCACGGAAGAACACTCCTAGCAATAGAAAGTTTAAAAAAAATTCCCAAGAATGTCATGTATTTTACCATCTGCTTTTCTTAGAAAATAATAAGTTAATAAGATAATTGCCTTGGCACAGTATTCTCAGTTGTACATATGCTATATTAGAATGCAAAATTTATTTTGTTATGAATTGAAGAAAGGGTGTATGGAAATTTTATTTTTCTCCTTTTTTGAGCTTATATTATTGTAAAGCTTATATTTCATACACCCATATAAATTTATTAATAATATTTTATTTCAACTTTAAAGGTTTAGTAATATTTTACTGTGATAACATAATGGGTAATAATGTAATACTAGTCTACGGAAAGTTTTAATTAGAATGCCTCAATTTTTTGAGTTGTATTCATCAAAATTTAAGAAATGATGCTTTACTTGAAGAAATTATTATCAAAGAACAAGGACCTGTTTCTTCAAGTGCAAATGATCCCTAAGGAAATACACACACACACACATGCACACACACACACACTCCTATCTAAGGAACACTTTTACTTCTGTATGCTTACATATGATACATGAAAAGTTGTTTGTATTGTCATTATTTTAAGTGAACAAATGATCAATACTGAGTAATTAATTCATCTTGATTAATTCATCTACCTAGGGGTCGACGCTGTGGTGTAGTAGGTAAAGCTGCCTGCAGTGCCTGCATCCCATGTGGGCGCCAGTTTGAGTCCCAGCTGCTCCACTTCTGATCCAGCTCTCTGCTACGGCCTGGGAAAGCAGTGTAAGATAGCCCAAGTCCTTGTGCCCCTGTACCCACGTGGGAGACCTGGAAGACAGTTCAGGCTCCTGGCCTTGGATCAGTGCAGCTCTGGCCTTTGCAGCCAATTGGAGAGTGAACCAGCAGATGGAAGAGCTCTTTCTCTCTCTGTGTGTAACTCCGACTTTCAAATAAATAAATTAATCTTTTAAAAAAAGAAATATATCTACCTAAGTAACATATTTTCTTTATCTGCCTATCTCAAATTAATTAAGTTTGAGGGACGAAGTTTGCCTTTGGACTTCAAAAATTTGATGAATCTAAGAAAAGCTGTTGATTTAAACTTTGTCAGAACTTTCATTGTGTGCATAGGAGAGATGATCTTCAAGCTACTCACAGGCCAGTCTAAAAACCAAAGGTTGCTAATTAAAGGATTAAGAATATTATCTTTTGCATCTAAGAAATTACATGATTTTCAAAGTGGAATTCCAAAATTTTATAATATTCTAAGCATAAAATTAATTTTAATTCATCATATTTCTACGCTTGATCTTAGCCAAAAGGCCGAGAAGCGCTATTTCATTCATCATATTTCTAACACTAAGTTATGTCATGAAGAATTCCTAATGACTGGTGAAATATAGTTAACATTACATATTTGGTCTAATCTTCACATGAGTCTTGTTTGGGCAACTTAATGTATTAGTGTATATTTTAAGTGAGCAATTGTCCAACTAGGAAAACTGACCTTTTGGTAAGAACTAAATGGTGAAATACAAGCTTTGATATTAGGTCATTAGCATTCAAATCCTTGCTCTTCAACTTCTTAGCAATAAGGTACTGCCAAATTATTCAAGTTATGTAAGCCTTGTTTTTTTGTATGCTAGATATGGAACAACAATAATTCCTTCCTTATAGGACTACTATAAGTTTTAAAAGAGATGATGTGTGTGATGCTTTTAACAAGATAATTCACACATATAAAATGCTTGATAAATACTAGTTTTTGATGGGATGATATTTCTTGTATTACCAAACTTAACAAACTGATTTGCATTTATAACATTTAGAAATTAAAGTCAAATTTAATTCTTGTTTCTTATTTATGTCCAGGATTATATAAATGACTTTTGTAATTATTGTAGGAGGAATTTCAAAACATCTGTAATTTATAACTCTGAAGATAGCATCTTTTATAAACATAATGTGGGTTATATATCAGAGTATTACTGTTCTCAATTTTATAAGATTGCATTATTGTGACTACACAAACTTTGGTATAATCAAGGTTACTTAGTGTTAAAGGGCCTAAATATAACTTGGGAAATTAATGAAAATTACTGTTAGTTCTAATTTTCAGGAAGTAAGACAAAATCAATAGAATAGTGAGATAAAGGAAGCTTTCCCTGTTTTACTAAAGGATACAGATGTCACATGTCTTTGAAGATCCATATTGGAATAATCTGTCTTAACCACAGAAAGGTAACTGATATTTTCATCACAACTAGTTATTCCACATCTCATCAGATTTTTCTCATCAGAACTCTCAAGTTTTAGACTGTTAAAGAGACTCAATGGTGAATTCCTAAGACTTCTGTTGCACTGAATTAATAAAATAATCTTTCAAATTCCATTTTGTTCCTATAATACTACATGATTACATCTTTGCTAGCAATATTTAAAGAATAACTACTGAATAGCAATTGTGACAGAACATAATATTGTGATAGAATATCCACTCTGTATATGATAAGTGTATAGAGCAACATATGCTATTCTATTTGCAAAATATAAATTGATTTTATTTTCACACCATTATTGCAAAATGTGCTATTTGCTCAGCTTCTTAATGATGTTTCCTCTGTTCACTGTAATTTTCTTTGTCAGAATGTAGTCTTGACTGAAAGAATTTCTGCTTGTGTGCAAGATTGTGTCTTGTAGCAATAATTACCATTTTCTGGACAAATAACTATTATTTATTTAGTGCTGTTTTTTTCAGGGAGCCTTCTAAGTACTTTAAAAATTCTCTTCTTAACACCATGCAATTTTGTTATTATTCGCATATTACAGGAAAGGAAACTGAGTCAAAGTAGGTAATTTTACAAGGTCATATTGCTAGTAAGTAGTAGAATCCAAATGAAGGCACTCTTAGAGCAATTCTAAACTCTTAAATCACTGCATTCACTGATTTTCCATAATTTTCCTTACACTCCCTGCAAAGACACTACATATAATCATCTTTGTTAAAAAGTTTCAGAATATGACATTGGCACAAACAACAATCAATCTAGCACACATGCTGGAGGTTAACATTTTAGTAGTAAAACCTTTTTATTTAGCAAAGGTAGATGAATTACTAATTCTGCCTTTTAGTTCAACAAGAACAATCTGTAGTAAAGCTGAGAGAGTGGATAGGTATGGGGTTTATCACTTTCCTCTGTAAGGATGGACCAACATAACTTCAGGTAGGCACCTGATTTCAGTTAAGGAAGACATTAAATATTTCAGTGAAAAATGAGATTCATCAGTTTCTATTTCTTCTCTTTGTATATATATATGTGTGTGTGTGTGTGTGTGTGTTTGTGTTAAATTATCAACAACTAAAAGGTTTATTACATAACTTCTGTTAAAAACCATTACCTATAAATGTATATCATGTAATAACATGAAGGATTTTAACTATTTACTACTGAAAATTAAAGCCCAATAAATTAGCATGGGCATTGTGGCATAGCAGGTAAAGTTTCTACCTTTGATGGTGTCATCTCATATGGGGGCAACCAGCTCATACAACATCCAGTTCACTGCTAATGGCTTAGGAAAGCAGTGGAAGATACTCCAAGTGCTTGGGCCCCTGCCACCCAATGGGAAACCCTGATGAAGCTCCTGGTTCCCAGCTTCATTGTGGCCCAGCGCTGGCTATTGCAACCAGATGCGGAGTGATCCAGCAGATGGTAGATCTCTCTCCTCTCTCTATATATAACTCTGACTTTCAAATAAATTAATAAAAAAATTAACAGTGCATTGTCATGGCGGTGGGTGAAATAAGCTATTATACAAGTAAAAATATTGTTATGGTCACACTTTTCCTTACACTTTGATGAGTTTAAGAGAAATTTATAGTCAAAGGTGTTAATTTTCATAGATTAAGTTCAAAAAAATTCTTCCATCTCCAACTGAAGCAGGAAGAGTCAAGCTAGTGTTGATCTTTTAAAGGATGGCTCAGCAGATCCCCAAGTGTGTCCTGATTCTATTGTGTGCTAGTTTGAGTTAAAGGTCTTGTGAGGCATTGTCAATAATATCTGTTCCTGGAAAAATCTCATATACAGCATGATATGTCCCTTTGTGAAGGTATGATTATTGAAATAAACTTCCCCCAATGTTGTGTCCTTTGCAAATGGTCTCAGCTTGTGCATGAATGTATACATTTGAAAAAAGTGGGGGGATGATTAAACATAACCCATATTCTTTTGCTAAAAAACAGATGCAACCTATATTTCAATTTGCTATGGGGTACCTTCAAATTACCTCATTGATTTTTCTGATTTATTTACTAATAAGATACCAAGTTGAATGGCTTCTTGTCATGGTTTCATTTATTTCTCATTAAGCATGCTACTGAACAGAGATAACTTGATTACTCATAAACAAAAAAGTAACAATAAAATTCCTAAATAATTTGATTCTAATTAGGTGTGGAATATATTGCAAAGTCATTGATTTAAATATTAAAAGTATTTTGTAAAACATATATAGAAATACTTATGTTTATGATGCACCTGACATTATTTAGCTAATTTCGTTTATAGCCCTCTTTTTTTTATTCTCTGATTTGGGAATTCCATGCTATTTTGACTTCAAAGTAAACTACTGAAATATATACCAGAGACAAAATTTCCCAGAAATGTTTTCCATTAGGGCTGTTACCTCTGCTTTATGCTCTTGGCCAAGTATAAATCAAGATATTGGCATTTGTGGAAATTCTCACTGTTGCAATTTGTATCAAAGCAATTTAAAAAATTGCTAATTGTACTTAAAAGGTTATTAATATGCATGTTTGAAACTACAAAATATAAACATTTTTGTATTATATACTTTCATTGGTAAAAAATTTGTGTGTGTATCCATATTTATTTAATTAGCATTTTTATACAGATACTAGTATAATTATCATGTTCCATATATGAGTGGTTGTACACATGTATATATGTCTATCTGTACATCAATATGGAAGTCATAATCACTGAAATTAGCTTTACTTTTTTTTACCAGTGACCCCTTATTTGATTTCAGCCAAATAACTTAAAGTGATATTTTAATTCACAGGTGAACTATGTGAAGAACGGTGCATTTATACTTTTTCAATTTTAACATGCTCAAGTATGTTCAAAAGGTTATTAGCATAAAGCTCTGGTTTACCTTATATTAGTAGTAGAGGTCATTTAAAACAGCTGCTTTGCACAAGTCACCACCAGATGGCATTCTTGTGTCTTTGATCATGCCCATTCATTTTTGAACTAAGAACTATTAATTATGTGAAATCCTTGTTAACAAAAATTTATCTGCATCACCTTTTTTTTTTTATCTTTTATTTAATGAATATAAATTTCCAAAGTACGACTCATGGGTTACAATGGCTTCCCCCCCCATACCGTCCCTCCCACCCACAACCCTCCCCTTTCCCACTCCCTCTCCCCTTCCATTCACATCAGGATTCATTTTCGATTATCTTAATATACAGAAGATCAGCTTAGTATACCTTAAGTAAGTATTTCAATATCTGCATCACCTTTTAAACTATAAATTGTTAAGGAGGCAACAGATATATCATCTTGCATTAAGAAGCTTGAGTTCTAGTTCTGTTTACCTACCTTGATTAAATTCTTTAACTTCTAAACATATTATATAAAAATAAAGGATATTAGACTTAGTGGTCCAGTTCAAACATAATCATATTATCAAAAAGTTATTTTGCCCATGGCAATATGCTAGGTGTGCCTGAGACTATCACAATGAATTGTCAAAGCCTCTTTCTAGTTCAGTTATGAAGTAGATATTCAATAATCTGTGTTTTAAATTTGAAATGAAGAAAGCACATCCTTGAGATACAGAGACAAGTTAGAAGGCTGCAGTAATTTAAGTATAAATAAGAAAAAGACCACATACTGTATGATTTCTCTCATAAAATGTGTAACATAAAAATGTTGATCATAGAAGATTAGAAGAGCAGTCACTATAGGCTACAGTAGTAGGAAGAGGGGCATTGAGAGATGTTGCTCAATGGACACAAATTTTTTAGTTAAAGAAAACAATTTCAAGAGATGTATTTTACAATGTGGTGTCAAGAGCTCACAGCAATATAAAATATTCTTGAAAATACTAAGAAACTAGTTGTATTTTTCTTTGCTACTTTTTTTTTTTTTTTTAATTTGAGAGACAGAGAAACAGAGAGAGAGGCAGAGATCTTCCATATGCTGGTTTTGTTCTCAGATGCCTAAAATGGCCTGGGCTGGGCCAAGCTGAAGACAAGGACTGGGGACTCAATCCAAGTCTTCCATGTGAGTGGCAGGGACTCAACTACTTGAGCCATCACTGACGCCGCCAAGGTTGCCCTTTAACAGAAAGCTAGAATCTGCATTGGAGTCAGATTTGAAACCCAGGTACTCTGAAAAGGGTTGTGGGTGTCCCAACTGCCCTCTTCACCACTAAGCCAAATATCCATCCTCAAGAGTAAATTTTAACTGCTCTCACAAAAAAAAAAAAAAAAAAAATGGTTTTGGGCCTAGTAATTAAAAGCTGGTTGACCTACCTGCATCCTCTACAGGGTGCTAAGTATTGAATCCTAGCTCCACTCTTGATTTCAGGTTCCTGTGCATGAGCACTCTGGGAGGCAGCAGGTGATATCTGAAGCAGCTGAGTGTCTGCCACCCATGAGAGAGTACTGCCTCATTACTCCAGCCCTAGGCCCAGTCTTAATTACTGTGGGCATTTGGAGAGTTGATCACTTTGGGGGCTCTGTGTCTTTCTCTGTTGCTCTGCTTCTTATATAAATAATAAAAAATACATGTGTGGAGTTGGAAGTAGCCTCAGAGGACATTAGTTGTGAGGCAGATGTACATATATACAGAAATGATAGGACTCATTAGAAATGAATAACAAAGGAAAATTATATCCACCCTAGATGGTAACAGGTGATGGCTGAAATAATTGGGTCCCTTACTAACCATATGGGAGACCTAGATGGAGTTCCTGGCCTTTGGCTTTGCCCTGAGCCAGTCTCAGATATATCGGGCGGCAGGAGAGGAGTGAATCAGTTAGTGGATGTATGATCTATCTGTCGCTTTCTGTCTCTCTGTTTTTCAAATTAAAAAAAAAAAAAGATGCAAATTTATAATGAAAAACTGATAGAAAGTATTAGGACATAGATTAAAGAGAAAAACTTCTATAAAATATGGTTAGAAATGTAACAATAAACATTTCTTTCTTTTTATCACCATAATATATTTCATTAATAGCACAGTGGTTATTTTGACATTTAAAAGCATCATCACGTTATCCAAATAATAATGTGTGATCTGTTAAAATTCTTCAGATCCAGATGCTAAAATTATGCATCTGGGACAAAATGTTAGAATTTTTATTTCCATTTTTAATTCTAAGAGATTATATTGATATGTATATTTTATTTTTGAGGGAAAACATAAATATTTGCTATTATAAATTTATTTACTTAGCATAGCTTCTAGATGAACAGAAATATGACTTTTTATACAGAGAATAATTCTTTGTCTCATGTAGAAACTGTTACTTTCAGAATGTTGCAGTAATATATATTAGGCTCTAGACAGAATTATGAAGCATAGATGCTTCTCTGACTCTCCCAGCAACACATTTTTTAAGCTTTTCTTCTTGCCAAGAGCCCCATACCTAGAAAATTCCAATTAAACTCTTTTTCTTCTAATTTATATGTAGCTGAAAGTACTGAAACTTTCCCTGAAGGTTTAAACTCTTTCTATCTTGGAAATGAATCTACTAGTGGTCCAACATATCTTACTTTTTCTATATATTTTTAAAAAGAACCACTTCCAACAGGAGTAACACAAATGACATTTCAGCAAGTTCTATATTGTTGAAATGAACTAAGAAATGGAAATTTTAATGGGAAAAATGTCTTTTAGAAATAAATGCAAGGCTTCTATTGCTGTATTTGCTTATGTGGAGAGATTTAAAGTTTTGTTGAATATATAGAGAAAAAATAATATTTTCACTTATAAGCAAAAATTTTAAAATTTCCTATACCAAGTTTTATTTCAATTAGCATACAATTCTCTGGAGTTTTAATATGAATATCAAAACTAGTCCAAGGAGAGGAAAAAATGAAAGTATTCTGAGCAGTAAGTTTCTGGATCAAGAAAATGTAGTTTTTTTTCTAAAAACTGGAGAGCTTGAATTCTTATTAAAAGTAACTGAGTTAAATTTTAGTATAATTTTAAAAATAAAGAAGTGTGTCTTATATATGTCTTTAAAATTCCAATTACCATACTTAGGCTGAGTGGTAAATTTAAGGGTTAAGTGTACATAGAAATTTCATTTTGCTATTTCCCTACAAAGCAATGACTAAGTAGTTACAATTCAATGATTCATGAAACAATTCCCACTTATCATCATTAATTAATAAACATAATTTGTGTTTTACATATGTATTTCTTCTCTGATTAGGTAAAACATGATAATAAGGTTAACATTGGGCCCTCCTATTGCTTTTGACTCTATGCTGCACTATAGTATTTTACATGCTTGATAAATGTGAATTATTATTGTATAGGGAATTAAAATGAGTAGATATTTTGCTATACGCTGTTGCATAATGGTGATATTTCCAGAAAGGATAAAGTGTTAAAGTGTTTAACAATGGTAACTAAGAAATATCAAAATGTTAATTATTTATAAATTGTGAAAAAAATTAAGGCTTATATAAATTAATTTTCTTTTTAACAATAATCAGTGCAAACTTTTGAAAATAATTTTAAAACATTCTATATATTAAAACAAGTAATGTAACACATTTTCTTTAGCATTAATAAATATGAAATTTAAAGTATTTTTACAAATGAGATTAGCATACAATTTCATGCAGAAAAGTCATGGTAGACTCTGGGAAGTGCAGTGAATGTAGTTGGGTTGAGAGGTTATTAGAGAAAGATCATAAATCAAATGTGGGGAAAGACATTCCAGGATGAGCATATCTTATGGAAGGGAGACAGAAAGCAGTGTGGCTTTTTCAGGAAACAAAGCAAAATATTGCTGATTCACATAATGAATGATAACTAATGGGAAAAATGAGGGAAGGAAATGGAGAGGGCTATAAGATATGAACACAGAAAAATGAGGAGAAGAGGTAGTAGTGGTCATTAAGAGCTTGATAAAGATATTAGATTTTACTCCATAAATAAGAGAAGTCACTAAAGGTAAGAAGTAATGGAAGTAGCCTTGGAAACTCATGACTGGAGCATAGGGAGATTACTGATGCCATAAACAGGAGTGTCAATTTGTAAAGTCAACAACAGGAGTCACTGTGCACTTACTCCTCATGTAGGATCTCTGTCCTTAATGTGCTGTACACTGAGGCTTAATGCTATAACGAGTACTCAAACAGTATATTTCACTTTGTGTTTCTATGGGGGTGCAAACGATTGAAATCTTTACTTAATGTACACTAAACTGATCTTCTGTAAAAAAAAAAAAAAAAAAGAAATTATCAATTCCCAACTTGACTCTCACTGGGATTAAACATGACAATAGGTCTGATCTGATTTCATCATCATTTAAAAAAAATCATCTATTATTTTTCACTTTATGTTTCTGTGTGGGAGCAAACTGTTGAAATCCTTACTTAAGGTATACTAAGCTGATCTTCTGTATATTAAGATAGTCGAAAATGAATCTTGATGTGAATGGAAGGGGAGAGGGAGTGGGAAAGGGGAGGGTTGTGGGTGGGAGGGACGGTATGGGGGGGGGAGGAAGCCATTGTAACCCATGAGTCGTACTTTGGAAATTTATATTCATTAAGTAAAAGATAAAAAAAAAAAAGAAGTAATGGAAGGAGTAAGATAGATTTACATCACAGATTTCATCTGAGCAATGAATAAAGGAATTTTGAGAAAAACTGAGATATAAAATGAAGAGATGCTTTAATTGTCAGATGAGAAATGATGGGTTCCCAGGGCATTGGCTGAAAAATATTAAAAAGAGAGTACATTTGGATTTGAGAAATTTGTAGGATTGTGGCAAGAGTAATTAGTGAGAGTCAATATGGGGACTAAAGAGTGAGGGATTTAGGATAATGCTAAGGCAAATATGTAGGAGGTTGAATATATGAGACTGAATTTTTTGATCAACAACCTAAGTCCAGACATTGTTTCCTCGAAATTAAAACAATGAGCAAATGTAACCTAGTGTTCAGGAGGCAGTTAGATGTGGCTTTCCATAATGGCATCAGGCTGCAGTTTGCTGGTCTAATTTCAACCACATTTGTCTTATCTGTCTCTTGACTTTTCGTGCTTCATTCGTCACTCAATAGCCTTTTTTAAAGGGTTTACCATGGCTAAGTATTTCTTTGCTGACTTTTTTTTCTTCCCATTTTCCTGTTTCCAATATTTGATTGACCTCAATTTCTCATTGGGTAATCTTAGTTCATGCCAATTCATTTCTTTATATATGGACCTAACTCTGCTGTCCTTTTTTCCTACACAGATAGAACTCCGTGACATTTTTTCAATATGCAATTACATTCACTGAACATCAAGAAGTATTGCAAGCTTCATTGGATTCCAATGACTTATTATTTTTGAATGGTAACTAGTGAAGAGTGGAGTATTCTCATTCACCTATAAGAGAGTGATTTCTGCTGCTAACTCTTCCCTATTTTGTTTTCTTTATATCTCTGACTTAGCTCTTTCCTTCCTGTTCTTTTGTCTTTGACCTTTCCCTTGCAGAATTTAAGATGGGAAACATTTTTTAGGATCAATGATGGTATTAGGGAAAAAAAAAAAAAAAAAAAACTGTCATCGCTGTCACTCTCTACCAGATTGAAGAGGAGGCAGTGGCACAGATTTACTCTGTGCTAAAAAAAAAAAAAAAAAAAAAAAAAAAAAAAAGTTAAAAAAAAAAATTAACCTACCTGACTTGAATCTAATCCATCTTACTCCATACTGAGAACATCAACAGCAATAAAACTCTTCAAAAGAAGAGATACCCTGGCAATATGTTTTTGGTTAGAAGTTGCAAAGTTGGATGGAACAGTTAGAGTACAAGAGAGGCATCTCTCTAAATCCAGAATAGGAAATCATTTACTCTTTTATGCCTTTTTATACACTCCTTTATTTTTACACCTTCTAGGTATGTCAGTCTTCTAACTTATATGCTGTATTTGGCAATGAAAAAAAAATATATATATATATATTTAAAAAAACAACATCAAGTTGCTGTCATAAATAAGTATGTCTCAGCAATTCATACCTGAGAAAATTTACTAAGGGGGATATATAGTCACTTTTTTTTTTTTTTTGACAGGCAGAGTGGACAGTGAGAGACAGAGAGAAAGTTCTTCCTTTTTCCGTTGGTTTGCCCCACAATGGCCACGCTGATCTGAAGCCAGGAGCCACGTGCTTCCTCCTGGTCTCCTGTGCAGGTGCAGGGCCCAAGGACCTGGGTCATCCTCCAATGCACTCCCAGGCCACAACAGAGAGCTGGACTGGAAGAGGAGTAACTGGAACAGAATCTGGCGCCCTGACAGGGACTAGAACCCGCGGTGCTGGCGCTGCAGATGGAGGATTAGCCTATTGAGCTGCAGCACCGGCCTGTCACTTTTTTTTTTTTTTCTTTTTTAAATCATGTTTACTGGTGATGGCACTTTCGTGCAGTGAATAATAAGTGGTAAAAACGAAACCCTGAGAAAGCATTCTTGCTGTTATTCTTAGCCTTGGGGGTAGAAAGGTTGATTTCCTTTGATAGTTGGCCACTTGGCTATCCAGGGGTTAATTTAAGGTAAAAGGACAAGCAGCACCAGAGAGAGAAAACTTATGTTCTAACTTTGGAGATCAGTCTTTCTAATGGCACAGAAAACTGCAGTAGTTAAGAACTCTGGAATTAGAATTGAGGGGTTTAAAATCCCAGCTCAACCACTTACTAGATTTGCGACTTTGGGCAAGAGGTTTCTTAAACAACTGCAAAACGTAAATAATGCCCTAGCCTTCAAGCCTACTTTAAAGAATAAGGGAGATCAAGAATAACAGATAATGAAGGCATAACTTGTAGCAATGTACAACAAATGGTACGGTTATATTTAATAATTTGTTTTGTATAGTAAACTTTGAAATTCCTGAAGAAGAATAAAGCAGTTAAAACATGCTGGAAGTGGGCCGGTGTTTGGCCTAACGGTGAAGGCACTTACATTCTATTTCAAACTGCTGAGTTTGTTACCCTGCAGTAATCACTCAAGTGATAGGGTTCTTACCATGCATCTGGATTGAGTTCCTGGCTAAGAGCTTTGGTTCCAGTGGAGCACTTGCCCTGGTAGGAATTTGGAGAATGGACCAAAGGATGGCAGCTCTTTCTTCAACTATTTCTATTTTTTTGTCTTTTTGACTTCAAAATATTTTCTTCTTAAAATATGCCCTCCTCATTCCAGTCTCTTGAAAATGTGCACTTGGCGGGAGACCCTGATTGAATGGCCATGGCTTTGATAGGTTCCAGCATGGGCTATTGCAGGCATTTGAGGAGTGAACCAGTGTTTGGGAGCTTGCTCTCTCTGTCCTTCCACCCGTCAATTTTTTTTTTTAATGTGAGCCAGTTGGTAGAAGACCTCTCTCTTTCTCTCTTTTTTCTCTCTCTCCTTAAATAAATATGTGCAAAAGATGGGAGAAAAGCAGAGATAATAGATAATGAAGCTGTTCATGAATACACAATGGATGAGGAATGTGGAAAAGCAAATTAAGCTTGTGAGAATTTAAAGCCAAGGACAGCAATGTCTTAGAAATGCTACTGTAATAATTTGGCATTGGACCACTGCAAGGAGAAAGTGGTTAACCTGGGCAGCAGAAATATGTGAAGGCAGTATGTAACAACATAAGCTGGAAAATTAATTAAATGAAATAGAACACAGATGAGATGATACATCAAACTAGTCACTACAGAAAATGATCAACAATTCCTTAGAAAGGAACAGCCTAGTGGTTAAGATACAGACACTGAAACCATATGGCTGGGTCCAAATTCTGGCTTGGCTACTTTCTAATTATTTAGCCATGTACACGTTACTTAACATTTCTGTTCTTCAGTGTTCTCATCTAGAAAAACTGGTTAGCAATTACACCTACACCAATTGTAATGCTTGTAGTTTAAATGAATTAATTCAATTAGAGCTTCAGAGTCACAATTCATATGTATTAATTGCATTATATGTCTACATTATTGTTATTTTAACTAAGTCCTTGAAGATGTTTAAATTATTTGCATATGATTTTCTGTGAGCAAGGCATTTATATTCATCAATAATTAATTGTTACCAGGCCTAGTGTTAGAATCCCCCTTGCAAACCTAAGCATGCTAATTTATGCACCAACTATAGGTGAATAAAATATGGTTTTCTAGAGAAGAGGAGATATATATTCTTATTTATATATATTTTAATGTCTAGTGATTATAACATGCAACTATGAGTGAGAATCTGAGAATCTGGTGTTTTGCAAGGAATTGGTATATAGCTTATTTATGTCCCTCTTTCTTCAACCAATATTTAAAGGATTTTCAAAGCTACATAATATAAGGTGCTATATATATTTATATACTATATATATACATATATATATATAAATTAAACACACACAGACACTCATATAATAGCAGGAAAGCTTGACAACCAGAAAGCATTAATATAGGTTTCAGTTAGGATCTTGTCAGGCCAAACCTGGGGACAGGCAAAGTGTAATAAAGCTAACAACAACAATAACAAAATAGTACAGTCTGCAGGGCTAGCAACAGCAGAAAGCTAATACCAGGTTCTATACCTATCTATTTTTTTTCTATTGCCTCAATAATTTTCTCCTTTTACTACTTTGGTGAGAACAAAAGTAAAGCTTACCAAATTTGCTAGTCATTAATCTTCTATGAAGTAATGACTTTTTTTCCAGAATACAAATCAACCATGTTCTTAAGCAGACATTTTAATTGACTTGACAATATATTTTTTTTCTGTGCTGAAGCTTTGTCAAAGTAAGAAGTAGTGCATTGCTTTACATTCTGGCATAAATTCATTTTCTCTCAGTGTACTGCTCACATACTGTTCATGGACCACTACTGTGTATAGCAATGGCCTGAGTTATCCACCATAGCATAAAAATTTGCGGCATACATACCAAAAACAAAACCAAAAACCTTATTTGCCCCTCATTCCTTAAAGCTATAATCTTACAGCACTCTCTGTATCTATTGCATGTAATTAACTTGTTTTTCACCAACAATTCATAAAGCCATTTGAATTGGGATTTTTCAAGGTTTCTACTTTGCAAATCAGAAATCACTTTTTAATCTTCATCTTTACTGATTTATCAGTAACATTTGACACAATAACCACTAATCCAAGCTATTGATTCTTATACCCAACTGCCTTTTCCATACAACTACTTGGCAGATACCTCAAAAAATTCCAATAGAATTTCTTTTTCCCCTGAAACTAGTCTTCCCACAGTGTTGCTTCTCATTGCTATCATTTTGTTCCAACCTGTGATGATCTTTCAAATCTGCTGTGCTTGCCTCCTTCTCAACCCATCAACAGTGATCTTTAGAAAATATAACACATAGGATCACTCTTCTACTGAAAACCCTCCAGTGACTTCCAAATTCTAAGTCTATTCCAAGGACTTTATAAGACTACATAATCTATACAGAACCCCTTTACCTTTGTTACAATCTCTGTGAGTCCATCTACCACTGTTGCTTTTAGACCCTGGGAAGGCCATAAAGTATGCTTCCCTGATCAATGGAAATTCTCTGATATCAACCACAGTTCAACTAAGGTTAAAAGTAACCACATTTCAAAAATTTCATCAACAATTGAAAATTAGATATTAATCTTACATTTTTTGAATTTTATGAGAATATTACGAAAGATATGGATATCATAGTTGTGAGTCCTTATCCATGTCTTCAGTCTTTATCAAACATAATTAGCTAATAATATTTCTTTTTTATTTTTGTAAAGATTCATTTATTTATTTGAAAGTCAGAATTACACTGAAAGAGGAGAGGCAGAGAGAGAGAGAGAGAGAGAGCTCTCCCATTCGATGGCTCACTCCCCAATTGGCCACAATGGCTGAAGCTATGCCAATCCGAAGCCAGGAGCCAGGAGCTTCCCCCAGGTCTCCCAAGCAAGTGTAGGGGCCCAAGGACCTGGACCATCCTCCACTGCTTTCCCAGGCCACAGCAGAGAGCTGGATCAGAAGTTGAGCAGCCAGGTTTTGAACCAGCACCCACATAGGATGCCAGCTTTTCAGGCCAGGGCATTAATCAGCTGCACCACAGCACTGGTCCCGGCTAATAATATTCCAAATGAATTGAAATATACTTTTAGATGAAATTTCATTTAATCAGTTAATTTGGTTGTTTTTTTAATGAATCCTCATCTGTCTTTTCCAGAGTAAAGAAATGATTTTAATTTTGTCAGAATCAGAATTAAATTGCATTCTATTCTTTCAAAACTCATGGAAAAATAATTTGACTTGATAAAAAATGTTAAATGCTTCTATATATAAATATATGTAAATAAAATACTTGTGTTTATATAGTTTTAATCTGCATACAACTGACATCTCTCAAATTTTCACATAAAATGATCTGACTAAAATAAAGTAATATATGACACTGACAATTTAGAAATCATTGCACAGTATTATAAAGATATACTCATGCACAACTGAATACTACAATGAATCAAAATTAAACTAGATTTCTATGAAAAACAAGTTCTACATTAAATATAAATACTGAAGTGAAGGAGAAAGTTTTATTGAAAAAAGCAATGGGCAACTGGTACTGTGGTAAAGCTAGTAGAGCCACCACCTGAAACACTGGGATCCCATATAGGCATCAGTTCAAGCCCCAGCACATCTACTTCTAATCCAACTCCCTGGTAATGTGCCTGAGAAAGCAGCAGAAAATGGCCCAAGTCCTTGATCCTCTACACCTCCATGAAAGACTTAGAGGAAGCTCCTGGCTTCAGACCAAAGGCCATCCCAGCTCCAGCCAGTGCAGCCATTTGGGAAGTGAACCAGCACATGGAAGATTCTCTCTTTCTCTCTGTTTCTGTCTCCCTCTCTCTCCTCCTCTCTTTCTAAACTCAGCCTTTCAAATAAATAAATGTCTTTAAAAATAGCTTAGCATAGGGTCAAAATTATAGTTTTCAAATTATTACAAATATTATTGCACTGTTGAAATACAAATCAATCTGTCCATTCTCAATATATTTCAAGCATATCAAAAAAGGAAAAAGAAATTACTATTTATATCCCTCTAGTAAACTTTGCTATGGTTAGAATATTTATTCCCTCTGAAACTCATATTGGAATTTAATTGCTTTGTAAAGATATTGAGATATGATGTTTTAAAAAGTGTTTAGACAATGAGACAATTAGACAATTAAACTCAACTCCTGGTAAAAAGACCAATGGGAGTAAGCTCTTTTTCTTAACTCTTCTGCATTCTGCCATGTAGGGATAGAACTTTCCTCCTTTGCAGAGGATGCAACATTCAAAGTGCATCTTGGAACTGGAGAAGGGATTTTACCAAACATGCCAGTTCCCTCATGTTGGAATTCCCAGATTCTAGAACTGTGAGAAATACATTTGTTTTTTTATAAACTACCCAGTCTTGGGTATTCTGCTATAGCAGCACAAAACAGACTTAGACAACCACGTATCAGGTTCATTGAGCATTGCCTCATTCATTTACTGACAAATGCACAGGTCTTCCTCTCTTGAAAATCTCCTGCTGACTGCTGCCATGGGAGGTTTATGACTTAAATAAATATTGCTTTGTGGAAGGAAGGAAGGAAGGAAGGAGCAGTTTAGGTTTACAGAAAAATTGAGAAGTATTCCCACATATTCTCTGTCTCTACACATAACCTCCTCCAGTATCAACATCATGCACTATAATGATACATTTATTATAATCAATCAACATACACTGCATAGCATTATCACTTTAAATCCATAGTTCACACTAGAATGCCTTAAGGCATTCGGATCTGGCTGAAGAGCCCATGAGAGTATTTTAGCCATGGAAAGCCAAGACACTCTGGCAAAACAAACAAACAAACAAAAAAACCTAAATGAAAGATCTCTGTGAGTGAGATCCCAGTAGGAAGAACGGGCTATCAAAGAAGGAGAAGGAGGTACCTTTCTCTGAAGGGAGTAGAGAACTTCCACCTTGACTATGACCTTGTCTAAATAAGATCGAAGTCAGCGAACTCAAGAGGCTTCCATAGCTTTGGAAACTCAAGACTAGAGCCTAGAGTGTACTTGTGGAGCTCTGTGTTTCATCTAGTTTGACAAGCGTAAAATGTATCCACTACTGTCATATGCCACAGAATAATTTTATCACCTTAAAAACCCTCTTGGCTATGCGTATTCATCCCTCTTATTTCTAACCCTGATTATTTTACTGTGTTGATAGTTTTGCCTTTTTCGGAAAGTCATACACCTGAATTAACAGCTTATAGCATTTTCAGGTTGGTTTCTTTTACTTGGTACAATACATTTAAGTTTCCTCCATGTATTTTCATGGCTTAACAGCCCACTTCTTCTTAGGGCTAAATGTACTACAGATTAGTATCCATTTACCTATTGAAGGATATTTTGATTGCTTCCAAGTTTTGTCAGTTTTAAATAATGAAGCTACAAACATCCAGGTACAAATTTGTGTATGGACATGTTTTCAGTTCATGTGGATAAATGCCAAGGAACGTGATGGCTGGATTGTATGTTAAGAGGACGCTCGATTTTGTAAGAAACTATCAAACTCTCTTTCAAGGTGTCTGCACCATTTGCATTCCCAGTAACAATGAATCAAGGTTTGTAGTGCTCCACATCATCACTTGCATTTGGTGTTAGTGTTCTGGATTTTGGCCATTTTAATACATGAGTAGTAGTATATTATTGTTTTAATCTGCAAATCACTAATGTCATATGATGTCTGCTGTTTTTTGGATGTGATTTGCCCCTCCAGAATTCACATGTTGGAAGTTAGTTCTCAGTGTGGTGGTATTGAGTTGTTGCAACCCTTCAGAGATGAGATGGAGTAGAGTTGGTTAGGCGACTGGGAGCACAGCCCTTGGAAGGGATTAAGGTAGTTCTTATGAAGAAAGAGTGAACCTGGCCTCTGTTCTCTCCCTCTCTGGCTTCATGTCTGATCATGTGTTCTCTCTTTCTCCGCTCCCCATCCTACCTCCTGAACTGATCCTGAAGTAATCCCATTTGCCATAGTGTGAATCATCCAAGAAATTTCTCACAAGAGCCAGAAACATGCATTTGAACTTAGCCTCCAAAACTGTGGGCTAAATTTCTTTAACTTTCTTTAAAAAGGACAATAAATTATCTAGCCTCAGTTATTTCATTATCGTATTAAAAACATACTCATACTCACACTTTTTTTTCATATTCTTACTTGCTCTGTGTATCTTTTCTGGTGAGGTACTTATTTAGCTTATTTAAACCAAGTTGTTCATTTTCTTATTCCTGAGTTGTGAGTACTTTTGCATATTTTTTATATCAAACCTTTATCCAATGAGTCTTTCAAAATATTTTCTCTTAATCTGTAGCTTGGCCCTTCAGTCTCTTGATATCATGTTTTTGGAAAGCATACGTTTTCAATTTTAATAAAGTACAACCAACCAATTATTTCTTTCAGATTATGCATACAATGTCATATATAAAAAGTCAATGCCATATCTAAGGTCATGCAGACTTTATTCTATGTTGTCCAAGAATTTTATAGTTTTGTGTTTTACACTTAGATTTATGTTCCATTTGGTGTTCAGTTTTGTGGGTGACATAAAGTCTGTGTCCAGATTCTTTTTTTTTATTTTTTGCTTATGAGTCTGCAGTGCTTTATGATTGTTTGCTGGAAATATGATTCAGGGCTGATGTGAGACAGTGGATAAAAGTCGTAGCTTCCAATGCCAGTGTCCAACACTGGAGTGCAGGTTGGTGTTCCAGATATTCTACTTCTGACTCAGCTTCATGTTAATATGCCTGGGAAGGCAGTGAAAGATGACCAAAGTATTTGGATCCTTTGGAAGAACACGATGAAGTTCTTGGTTCCTGGCTTCAGCCTGGTCCAGAGTTGTCTGTTGTGACTATTTGGGGAGTGAACCAGTACATGGAAAACTCTCCCCTTCTCTCTATGTGCCATGCTGCCATTCAAATTTATTAAAAAAAATTACAAAAAAAGTGACCTTTGTTTCCATTATATCACTTTTGATCCTTAGCCAAATGTGAGTGACTACATCCATGTCTGTCTACTTCTGGGCTTTATTGTTCCATTTTTCTATTTGTCTATGATTTGACAGTTACAAACTGTCTGGATTATTGTAGTCTTATAATCAGGCTTCATGTTCAAGAGTGTCAGTTAGATAGTGCCAAGTCCTTTTACTTTGCTCTTTTTCTTTAATATTGAGTTGGCTCCTCTGGATCTTTGGTCTTTCCATATACACTTTAGAATCATTTTGTTGATGTCAAGAAAATACTGTGCTTTGTCTTTGACTGTGATTTTGTTGGATATATAGATCAAGATGGGAAGAATAGATATCTCAAAAACATTGAGTCTTTTTATCCATGAGCATGGATAATTGCTCCATTTAAGTTCTTCTTTACCATCTTTCATAAGAATTTTATCTTCTTTCTCACATAGATCCTATACGTATTTAGTAGATTTATTGCTCAGTATTACTTATACACAGACGCACACACACACACGCATACACATGAAGGTACTTCAAAAAGTCTGTGGACAATGGAGAGTATTTCAGTGCAAAAAGTTTTGAAATCCATGAAGCCCTTTGTCATAAGACATTCTCTTGAATTTTTAAAAATATTCCTTATATACAAGCATGTGTGTATGTGTATGCATATAAAATACATATGTAACTTTTTGGTTACATTTATTTTGGTAATATGAGGGGTAACATGTTTTTAATCTTGAACTCTATTTGCTTATTGAGTGGGTTCTATTTTGGTAACACTAAAATAGTTTCTGAATTTGGTTTGAAAACCAAATTAATGTTATTTTTACTTTGTAGAATGTAACAGAATAAATTTTGGATAATTTATTCATTGTGAATAAATAAAAAATTTAACACAGAATTTTGGATAGCTATGATTTCTGTGATGATGATGATGATGATGATAATGATAATACAGCACTTATTAATATTTAAAAAAAATTTTCTCATAAATTCTCACAATGTTACAAAAATGTACGGACATTATTCTAATTGGTACCATCTGACTACTAAATGTGGGAAATGCCCTGGTGCTCACTATTTGGCACATTTTGCCAACATATTACCTTTTTTAATTTCAATAGAAAACTTCTAACTTCTCTTTTTTGATGCTTCAATCCCTTTTATGTTAAAACTCTAAATAGGAAATGAAACTACTATAGATGCTAAATGCTTCAATTCTCCAAAATTTGATGATATTTACAATGATAAAGAGTATATACGCCGGCGTCGTGGCTCACTAGGCTAATCCTCCGCCTTGCGGCACCAGCACACCGGGTTCTAGTCCCGGTCGGGGCACCGGATTCTGTCCCGGTTGCCCCTCTTCCAGGCCAGCTCTCTGCTGTGGCCCGGGAGTGCAGTGGAGGATGGCCCAAGTGCTTGGGCCCTGCACCCCATGGGAGGCCAGGAAAAGCACCTGGCTCCTGGCTCCTGGCTCCTGCCACCGGATCAGTGCGGTGAGCTGGCCGCAGCACACCGGCCACGGCGGCCATTGGAGGGTGAACCAACAGCAAAGGAAGACCTTTCTCTCTGTCTCTCTCTCTCACTGTCCACTCTGCCTGTCAAAAAAAAGAGAGTATATATAATAACATTGGAATATACTTACTTGCCAAAGTATATTCTTCAGCTTTAACTATTATGAACATTTCCATCTGTATGCTTTTATATATTTTTCTTATATTTCCTTTATTAATGTCACTGAATGATGTCTTTTTCCCTTTTCAGAGAAATTTCTTAATCCTGATACCCATTCACTCTTTTTATTTCCTAAGTTATCTCCCTAATTCCGTGCTATGTAATATTTCTCAGGTCACTGTAGCACTAAGCCCATGTAATTTTGCTTAAAATAGAACTTTCTTGAGAGAAGAAGGTAGGGGTGTGTGTGTGTGTGTGTGTGTGTGTGTATTTAATATGGATCTCAGAGGTAGTTTGATCAAAGCTTTTCATTAACATGTAGGCTAGTTCTTGTGGCAAATTACATTGTTGCTTTTAAAAAAATTACACTCTTCTCACCCTGTTGTGGTTAGAATTCATTTTTCTATCCCTTAAACCTGAGTTGCAACATGATTTGCTCAATGAATTTTAGCAGAAAGGGTGCAACTAGACCTTTTAAAATAGTTGTACAGTTATACTTTTATTTTGTGTTCTTTTGTCATTGCCAAGTATGTTATCAACCATACTTAAGTATATCCCATTGGATCAAAGAGAATGAATGACTCATGGATTCAAATTCAGCCTTTGAGGTCAACCCATTTTCAATCTATCCATAATTCCTGAGAAGAATTGTTAAAGCTGCTGAATTTTTCTGATGATTAATATTATCATTGTATTTATCAAATTATACAATGACATATTTTGAACCCACTTATAAATAGATAATTTTTGTACATATTCAGCTTGGTTCTATTCCAAAGTTATGAAACAAATTATTCAGATTTTTATGCAAGTTGCTCTAATTTCATTACAGCACATTATATACATGTGTGAACATATAGTATTGCATTTTAAGAATATGTACAATTATTATGTGTCAATTAAAAACTAAAGAAAAACTACTACAAATTCTTACTTGAGATAAGAAAAAATCACACTGGGCTTATTCTACATGAAATGTAGAATAACTAATCTCTGCCATTAAAAATCAAATTCTGAAAACTTAAATAATTCATATATGCCCTATATTATATGTTATCTTCTATGTATCAGATAAGGAATAGCATTTCAATCTCTGATGTTTTTCTCCTTGCATTGAAACTTTTCTGTTAGAATTTCTTCAATAATTAAGGTGGATATAATGAACAGTCATCAATAACAACCAATATTTAAAATTAAATAACCACTGGCACAGAGGGAAAAATACTTTCATGCAAAATCATGGTGATTATAGAATACTGAACAAGTTCTTTTACAATCACAAATGTGTATTTACTATTCAGCTATTTTTTTTTTTTTTTTGACAGGCAGAGTGGACAGTGAGAGAGAGGACAGAGAGAAAGGTCTTCCTTTGCCATTGGTTCACCCTCCAATGGCTGCCTCGGCCACATGCTGCGGCCGGCGCACCGCGCTGATCCGATGGCAGGAGCCAGGTGCTTATCCTGGTCTCCCATGGGGTGCAGGGCCCAAGCACTTGGGCCATCCTCCACTGCACTCCTGGGCCACAGCAGAGAGCTGGCCTGGAAGAGGGGCAACCAGGACAGAATCCGGTGCCCCGACCGAGACTAGAACCCGGTGTGCTGGCACCGCTAGGCGGAGGATTAGCCTGTTGAGCCGCAGCGCCGGTGTTATTCAGCTAATTTTATGTATGCTCTGGATCCATAGAAAAATGAAAAGTATGAAGCAGTATAGTACAATGTAAAGTGATCCTCTCAGAAGGAGTAGCTTGATTCCATGTTAACTAGGGTACTACTTACATTGACTTTAAGAAAAATCAATCAAACTATGGGCCTAAATTTCCTCATCTTGAGAGGAAAGTTGCTTAATAAAATTACTTCATAAGATTCTTACTGTTCCTATAATCTATGATTCCATTATTGCAATATATATTGAACATTTTCATCAAGGGAAAAATGGAAAACAGGCCAATGTGGGACAGGAAGAGTGACTTTTAGAGGACTACCATTTTTCATCCTTACAGTCTTACATGTGGCTCCTGCACCAAATCACATGCTTTTCCTATTGAATCTTATCAAGAACTTCCCTTGAGCCCCCTCCATTTCCATTGCTGCTACATATTCTAGACTTCTATCCATTCCTTTTTTTTTTTTTTTCAACTTTTTTTGTTGTTGTTTGACAGGCAGAGTTAGACAGTGAGAGAGAGAGACAGAGAGAAAGCACTTCCTTCCATTGGTTCACCCCCAAAATGGCCACCACAACCGGTGTGCAGTGCTAGTCAGAAGCCAGGAGCCAGGTGCTTCCTCCTGGTTTCCCATGCGGGTGCAGGGAACAAGCACTTGGGCCATCCTCCACTGCCTTCCTGGGTCACAGCAGAGAGCTGGACTGGAAGAGGAGCAGCCGGCGCCACAGACAGAGGATTAACCAAGTGAGCTACAGCGCCGGCTCTCCCTCTATCCCTTCATCTGCCAGAACTTGTTATCATCTGCACACATATTTCATGCTGCCCAGTGTCTACCCAAGTGATTCATATTGACCTCAGGTCTCATTCCAAGTTTACCTCTCCAGGAAAGCTTTCCTTGAAGACTGCATTGGGTGGCTTGTTGTAGCCTCCAGAGCACATTCTATTTTTATTTTCAGCATTCATCATATTTAAAATTATTTGATAAGTGTCTGTCCCACTGAACTGAAAACAATGACTAAGTCTCATATGTTTTGCTGTGAACGCTGTTATCTTCACAATGCCTGGCATACAGTCAAAAGTTAATGAATATTTTAAAGTTGTCATAACTTTTAATATTCTATTATTACATTCCAATTCTGGGGGTGTAGAAACAAAAGGCTTAGTTCTTACAGCAGGTTGGAATAAACAAAGTCAAATTGGATATTTTAGGAGAACTATTGTTCTGAAGGAACTTGATGTATTGAATGTAAAATAAAATCAATCTCTAAGCTAATAAAGAGCAAGAGCAAAAAAGAATAAATCTCACTCAAATATAAAAGTTATGAGTCATTCATAAAAGCTCTCTTTGTTCTGAGAAGTAGACTAAAATGTTATGAAAATCTCACACAAAATATTACATGTGACTTTGTGATTTTTCCTTGGCAAGAGAAACCACTTTTAACAGACTATAAGATTTCAACAAAGAAATGAAAATGATACAAATTGAAGATATATCTCAAAAGACACAGGAAAGAGAAAACCAAAAGGGGCTCCCTTAGCACTAACAAACTTTCACCAGGCAGTAATATATTACATTTGAAGGAAATTCTGAGGGAGTGACTTACCTCAGAACTCATACGAAGAGTGTCTCAATAAAGGTATCTCAGTTTACTATAATAAATGCAAAACTCATGAATCGTACCATGACTAGATCAATATACAATTTATCAAATCTAGTAAGAGACTCTTTCATTATTATTTTTCTGATTTAATGAATATTTTAAAGTTAAAATATAAGAATTAATCCATGGGCATGCAAGGATACATAATGAAGGGTTTCTTTTTAGATATAAGAAGTAAAAAGAGAAGTATACTCAAAAATAATTTTTGTTAGATATCATTATTCCTACATTAGAAATACACGGAGAAAACTTTTTAAAAATTAACTCTAATGAGGAGTATAGCAAGACTCGGTTATGGTACCTACAAATGGTAAGGCTTCCTAAGAAACACTCTAATGAAGAGGTGGAAAAATCAGCTAAATGAAGGAAAATTTAAAAAAAAAATCATATAAGTAGAGAAACAGAAGTTTCCAATTTCAATAGTTCCTCTCAACTGCAACTCAGATATTACCTAAGTATGTACCATAAGAATTAAGAGAAAAGTGGTTGATTGTAATGAATTTTCACTTCATGACTTCGTATAAGCCTAAATGTGTTTTAATGGAAAAACGGAATAATGAATGCAACTTTCAGCCCCAGGATTTTTGCTTCAGTATGAATATTCTTGGTAATAATCTCTATCATTTTGTTTATATTAGATTTAACCTACTTAGGAAAAGAATAACTTGAACTTGCAATATAACCACTTCAGCATTTAAAAAATAAATTCTAACAATATATTGCTTATTCTAATTAATTAATTTTGAATACAATATTGTCCTTGTATTATTGATTGTGAAAAATTTATACTCATAGCCTTTTTCTTAATATTCTCAGAAGAGCAATACCTTTAAGATATAAAAACTTACACTAGTGTTCAGCTCAAAACATCAATTAGTAACAGAAACACACATATGTTTACAGATTCACTTAGATATGAAGTACAGAGTCTGATGAATTTTAGCATATATGAAGTCAGCATAATGAACATGAGCTCAGTCATTCACAAGAGCTTTTTTTATCCTAAGGGCAGCCAACAAATGCTCTATGAATATCATATCTTACTATCTAAGAAAACTTTCCTAAACCAAAATAACTAGGCCCTTTTTCTATATATTCTTCCAAAAAATTTTTATAGTTTTAGACCTTATATTTAGATACATAATCCATCCAAAGTTGATTTGTGTATACTATATGAGATAAATATTGATATGATTATTATTTTCATGTGACTATCCAATCGTTTCAAGTACCATTTTTTATAAAAATAATATCTTTCCCCACTTAATTCCTTAGCACCTTTGTTGCAAATAAATTAGCCATAAATGTAGGTCTATTCCTGTACTATTCATAAGAGACATCTTAGGGAGAAAAAAATTCAAAACCATTTGCACAATTTTTTCCATTATCCTCACAATTTCAGTTATAACAATTATTTCTATATATAATAATTAATTTAAGAATAATTAATTTAATTTAATAATTAATGTAAGAACCAAAAACTCTCAAAGACAGTTTTAAAACATCTAAATCAATCTTTTAATTTAATGAACTAATTATGTCATAGCTTGTTTAATAAATAATGACATTAGGCAAAGATGTAAAAGTTAATAAATAAATTTTCCCATTATGGATAAGTACTGTTAGTAGAGGGTGATTACCAAATTCTTATATTTCTATATTTACCTTCCTGACAAAGGCAATGAACATATTCAATATTTTTTTTAATTTATTTTTTGACAGGCAGAGTGGACAGTGAGAGAGAGGACAGAGAGAAAAGTCTTCCTTTTGCCGTTGGTTCACCCTCCAATGGCCGCCGCAGCGCACTGCCCTGATCATCATGGCAGGAGCCAGGTGCTTCTCCTGGTCTCCCATGGGGTGCAGGGCCCAGGTACTTGGGCCATCCTCCACTGCATTCCCTGGCCACAGCAGAGAGCTGGCCTGGAAGAGGGGCAACCGGGACAGAATCCGGCGCCCCAACTGGGACTAGAACCCGGTGTGCTGGCGCTGCAAGGCGGAGGATTAGCCTAGTGAGCCGCGGCGCTGGCCAATATTAATGTACTCAATTGTAACTATTCCTTTACATAATTTCACAATTTTCTTGGGCTTAACTATAGTATACTTCAATGTTAACCTATTTATATATATATATATATATATATATATATGTATATATGTATATATATGTGAATATATATGAAAACATCGAGCTATAATAACATAAATTGTCCCTTCTTACTATGTTGGAAGAATTAAAGAAGAAACATAAATGTTTTAGTATATTTAGTTGACATACTCATTTAATGAGAGAAGGTGTACTCAAAATGGCTTAAAATGACTTAAATAAGGAGAAGCTTGTAGTGGCAACACAATTAGGAGATGAAGGTCAAGTGTTTCTTTTAGGAATGACTAAGGAGTTTCAATTACATCTACAATACTTTTCTGTCTTTCTGTTTGTTGATTCTGCCTTGCCTCTCTCAGCAAGTTCTTGACATAAGAAAAGTTGCTTCCTAGTAGCTCCAAATGTAATGACTCTTAGAGTTTACAACCTCAAAAAAGACATTATCTTTAACCTGGAATCTGCACCAACTGCCCCAGATCCTGGACTGATAACTGCATCAAAGAGAATTAGGATTAGCTCAGCCTCAATCAATAGAGCTATACAGATTTAAAAGAGATAAGGTTCATAAAAAAAAAAAAAAAAAACAGATTGCAACAAAGGGGAAGGCTGCTAGGCAGGTGAAAAAACATAAACAGTTTGATAGAGAAAGACAAAACTTAACCCTTGAAATTAATATACAGTTGTAAGCAAAAAAATCAGGACGACAACCTGTATTAGTTTTAAAAGAAGCTTTTTAAAAAAGAAAATTTGTTCACATATTTGAAAATTAGTATGTAAAACTTAACAATTTTTCAAACAAAGTATAAATTCTCAGCATTAATATAAGAACAGACCTGAAGAGATTTATAGACAGAGGGAAAAAACCATAAAATTTGTAAAATATTTACCTTTTAAGTAAAAATTTCAAGAGAGTTTTACAGCTAGGGTATTTTCTATCCTAAAAAAATATATGCATAAGTGTTATGTTTTTCAAAGTATTCTAGAATATTGGTGAATTTTCTGAGTCATTCTGTAATATTACCTTAATCCTGAAATCCAAACTCTAAAAAATAAGCATAAAAAGAAACCACAGTTCAAATTCACAAATTTAATTAATATGAGAAAATTTTATTTACTGCTTTCCCTTCTTGTAATAATAGTAATTATAAGGGACTTTTTTTTTTTTAATTTGAAAGACATAGAGACAGAAATGGAGAGAGATACAGAGACAGACATTTTAAATCTTCTGGTTCACTCCCCAAATCCTGACAAAAGCTGAAGATGGTCCAACTTGAAGCCAAGAGACCAAAATTCAAGTCAGGTCCCTATGTGGGTGGCACATTATCAAGGAGCTGGATCAAAAGTGGAGCAGACAGGACTCAAACCAGCAACCACGTGGCATGCCAGTGCTGCAGGCAGTGGCTTAACCCCCTTGAGTCATAACCTGTTACCTGCCAGTGTGCACCTTAGCAGGAAGCTAAAATTAGAAGCAAAATGGAGACTTGAACCCAGACACTCTGTTAAGGGATACAGGTATCCAAAGTAGTGTTTTAACCTTTGTGCAACATGTCCACCGCAATATGAAAAAAAATTTAATCAGAGAAATAGTAAATTGATCTAAAAGTATATTAAAAGATTGGTTGTCAGGACTGCTACGGACCTCCACCAGAGTTTCCTCTGGCTTCACCCTGCCCAGGCATAGTTCACCATATTTTGGGTCCCCAAATGGTGGAGTTAGAATCATGCCAGGGGATCCCAATACAATCCCATCAAGGTGGCATGTACCAATGCCATCTCACTAGTCCCAGTGATCAATTTCAGTTCACAGTTGATCATAATGATAAATCTAAGAGTCAAAAGGATCACACAAACAAGACTAGTGTCTGCTAATACTAGCTGATAGAATCAAAAAGGGAGAGAACAATCCATCATGGGAAGTGGGATACACAGCAGACTCATAGAATGGCAGATGTCCTAAATAGCACTCTGGCCTCAGAATCAGCCCTTAAGGAATTCAGATCTGGCTGAAGAGCCCATGAGAGTATTTTAGGCATGGAAAGCCAAGACACCCTGGGGAAAAAAAAAAAAAAAAAAAAAAAAGAAGAAGACCTAAGTGGAAGATCTCAGCAAGTGAGATCCCAGTGGAAAGAACGGGGCCATCAAAGAAAGAGGTACCTTTCTCTGAAGGGAGGAGAGAACTTCCACTTTGACTATGACCCTGTCGGAATAAGATCGAAATCGGCGAACTCAAAAGGCTTCCATAGCCTTGGCAACTCATGACTAGAGCCTAGGGAGATTAGTGACACCATAAACAAGAGTGTCAAATTGTTAAGTCAACAACAGGAGTCACTGTGTACTTACTTCTCATGTGGGATCTGTCCTTAGTGTGTTGTCCAATGTGAAGTAATGCTATAGCTAGTACTGAAACATTATTTTGCACTTTGAGTTTCTGTGTGGGTACAAACTGATGAAATCTTTACTTAGTGTATACTGAATTGATCTTCTGTACATAAAGATAATTGAAAATGAATCTTTATGTGAATGGAATGGGAGAGGGAGAGGGAGATGGGAGGGGTGAGAGTGGGAGGGAAATTATGGGGGGGGAGCCATTGTAATCCATTAACTGTACTTTGAAAATTTATATTTACTAAATAAAAAAAGAAAAGAAAAAGAATAATAAAAAAAGAAAAGGAAAAAAACTCATCTGTATAACACTGAGGAATTTTCTATTAAAATGACTAGCGGGCTGGCGCCGCAACTCAATAAGCTAATCCTCCGCCTAGCGGCGCCAGCACACCGGGTTCTAGTCCAGGTCGGGGCGCTGGATTCTGTCCCAGTTGCCCCTCTTCCAGGCCACCCCTCTGCTATGGCCCGGGAGTGCAGTGGAGGATGGCCCAAGTGTTTGGGCCCTGCACCCCATGGGAGACCAGGATAAGTACCTGGCTCCTGCCATCGGATCAGGGCAGTGCGCTGGCCGCAGTGTGCCGGCCATGGCGGCCATTGGAGGGTGAACCAATGGCAAAGGAAGACCTTTCTCTCTATCTCTCTCTCTCACTATCCACTCTGCCTTTCAAAAAAAAAAAAAAAAATGACTAGCAAACATCTAACAAAATGATAAACTTATAGTTGATAGAAAAAACATTGGTTGTCATATTCAACAAGGTTTCATTATAAAAATGGAATTCTTATCCCAGTATTAGAAAATCTATGAACACAATTAAAGGAATGATATAGTTAAATATGCCAAAGGATGTAGAATAAAAGACCAGAAGTTACACTAAAAGTGTTTGAATTTCCTTAACATAGGAAAGACACATTTTTACATAGTGTCGTCAAATGCGTTAAATGTTCTATATTGTGTAATAAAGCTATGGCCATAAAAATTTTAGGGGGAATTTTAAGTTTTCTAATCTGCCCCTACAATAGAGCTCTGGCAACAATGATGTTTATAATTTTGAGGATGAATTCAAATACACTGAGGAACATAGAATGAAAAAAAGGTCCTAGATCCTGGATCACAATGTTAGTAACCTCCCAACTCAACATCTGCCCTTTCGTGGGCATGTCATGAGGCAATAGTAAACCTATATTTATTTAAGCTACTATTGGTTGGATTTCCAATATTGTTCTAATAAATATTTTCCCAATAATTATAATTAGTGATCAAAATAATTCAAATGAAGGAAAGTTTTAAGTAATGTAGCTAAATATTAGCTAGATAGACAAAAGTTTTAAAAAATTGTTCTTCATTATAGTTTGAAATGATAAAAGAATAAAGCTATTATGAGTGAACAAGAATCTGTATTATTTTAATAATATAAAATTTAAATTTAGAAACCTAAGTCAAGACCTGATATTACATAGGAATATCAATATAGATCTAATTAATAGAAAATTTTAATGGAATTTTAATAAAAATTAGAAACAATTTTTACATAATTTAACAAAGCTGTTTTAGAATATAATTGGAAGATCAACATACAAAAATTGTGAAAATTTTGAAACATAAGAGCTTTCCTATGTTTTAAAAAGTAATCCCTTAAAACTAGAAAAGAACAACACAATCAATACAGAAAATAGTAGTTGAATATATTCAAATATTAATACTGTTGGCAAAATGATGTTTATATATAAAAGAAAATAGTCCAAACATAAAAAAAATTCCAGATGGATTAAAGTGTGAAATGTAAAAAGAAAAAAAAAATGGGCCGGTGTTGTGGTACAGTGGGTTAAGCCGCCACCTGCAGTGCTGGCATGCCTGATGGGTGCCAGTTCAAGTTCTGGCTTCTCCACTTTTCATCAAGCTGCCTGCTCGTGTGCCTGGGAAAGCAGCAGAAGATGGTCCAAAGGGGATCCTAGCCAACCACATAGGAGACCTGGAAGAAGCTCCAGGCTCCTGGCTTTGGCCTGGCCCAGCCCTGACTGTTGCGTCCATTTGGTGAGTGAACCAGTGGAAGGAAGACTCTCTCTCTCTCTCTCTCTCTCTCTCTAACCCTGACTTTCAAATATATAAATAAAATAAATATTGTAAAAAAAAGAGGAAATGCATTGTAACTGACAAGTCTTTAAAAAAACGTACTACATATGTGTTAGGTAGGAAGTCAGAAATTAGCTTATGTGTGTATGACAATGGCCTAAGGAATTTACATCTACAGTGGTCCAGCATCCGCATCGCATCTGCATCTCAAAGTCACCTTGGTAACCTTCCAGATGTAGCCCAGTATCTGCACTTCAAAGTCCTGCCCGGATCCTGATGACCTTCCAGGGAGTCCTGCCCCTTCTACCTGGCCTGATAAAAATCCTTCCTCTAAGTTGGGGCGATGCCAGTCAGGCTTCTCCTGTCTGATAACTCAGGGGAAAAAACTCAGAAAGGAATTTTTCATATTTACACTCAATAAGTCCTTTGTTCCGGAGGAGAAGGAGAGAGGGAGAGAAAAGTCTGGAAAGCAAGACCCATTCCCTTAAAAGCCCCAGCTTAAATGTAAACTGTGCACTCTCTCTCAGGTTCTGTCTGGAGAGGTGCCCCTCTGTTCTTACAGATGTCCCTACCCTAATAAACCTTGCTGTTTTACTTTCCACTGCTCTCTGTCTCATGCCTTAATTCTTTCCTGCGTGAAGACAAGGACCCTTTGCTTCTCCGGTAACAATATGTACAAAAGCAGATGCCATAAAAATGACAGATATGATTAGAAGAAAATCAAAAACGTGGTGTGGAAAACCATATAGAATCAATGTAGACTGAAAGAAATTACTTGCAATGTATATAATAAATGAAGGACGTAAGGGGTATACATGTATATATTTATGTGCCCGAAGTACTTTAATTGGATAAGGAAAAAAAAGCTACACTAGGTTATGCCAGGATAGGAAATGAACTTGGAAACAAGATGGCTAAGTGGACAGCAATGTTCTCCATAGTCCCCTAGGATACAGTTTGCAGGAAGTAATGTTATTATATAGTTTTATCACTTGGAGGCCATAAAGCCATTGTTTGGAAACAAAAAAAATTGCTAATTCAATGCATTGACTTATGTTTTGTGGTTACATAGCCACATTTCAAGAAGATAGGCAATGATAATTCAGCATCCATTCAGTATTCGAGGGTAACTACGTAAATTCTGACTATTAACAACATCTTCTGCAGATCATGAAACTGAAAATTTTCAAAGGAGATGGAATCCAAGTGACTAATAAGTCTAGCAATTGCGATCAAGAATATTATAGCTATTAAACACAGTAATTCTACTTAATTTAATTCTATTTAAAACACATCAGATTGGTCATTTAACAAAATACTGGTGGCAATTGTGTTAGATTGTAAGAGTCCCAGTTTTGCCTTGCTAGGAAAAGTGAAAATAAAAAAAAAATCAGAAACTAAGAATACATTCTCGATTTAAACATCCAAACTATTTTCAGAATATGCAGCCCCATTAAAAAAGACTGTAAGGATCTTTTTTGTAAGAATATTTCAGAGATCCATTAAGGTTAATAGTAAGAAGCCACACTAACTTCAGCAACTGAAAGGTACCAGAAAGAGAATGGTAGAGCTATGTTCCCAGTGACTGATGGAGAGGAATTTTCAGTGGAGAAGGGACAGAACAAAACAGACTCAATGGAGCAGTGAGGGAAGAAGACAGACCTACCACTGCCATCCACTCCTGCAAATACATAGTCAGCTCCAGGCTTGGAAGTACCATCTTCTGAGTTCAAGGTGAGAAGAGACTACCATGGCTCCCACCATTGGTAGCTTTGACTGAGGGAAAATTTCACAGTCTCCCCTGGCTTTGATTCTGGCCTTGGGAGCTAGGTGGAAGGGGTAGGGGTTGTGCAACTACTTTGCTCCATGAGGTAAGGCCACATTGCCTGCCTCCTCTCCACCCTCCCTCCCCACATCAAAGTACCATACTCAATCTGCTGAGGAAGACCTACAGTTGAACTCTGTTCTGAATCACAGAACAGCAGATAGTCCCACTGCTGCCAGAGGCCACTGGAACCCAAATAGAGAAGCTTGCAAGGTGGAGACTGGAAGACCCACACCTTGTGCCTGTGGGAGTTCTGGGGCTCCATCACACCCAACTTGGGTGTCATTATGGACTCTTACCTTACCAAAAAAGGGATCAGAACTTCCTGTTCTCATACTGAACACACTCTGGAATTAAAAAGTAAGCCTTAGATACTCCCCCAAGCCTCAGAGGCACACTTCTAGGGAATAAAGACTTCACTCAAAAACAAACAGGGGCCAGCAGGTGACAGCAGTAAAGCCACCACCTGTGGCGCCAGCATCTCTATGGGCACCTGTTAGAGTCCCAGCTGCTCCACTTCCAATCCAGCTCCCTGCTAATGTGCCTAAGAAAGCAGTGGAGGATGGCCCCTACACCCACATGGAAGACTGAAGAAGCTCCTGGCTCCTGGCTCTTCCCCTTCTGTCTGGCTTGGCCCCTGTCATTCCAGCCATCTAGGGAGTGAACCAGTGGATGGAGCACTTCTCTCTCTCTCTGTAAATCTGCTTTTCAAAATAAATACATTAAATCTTTAAAAAATAAACAAAATCCTCCAGAGGAGATAGAGATTACTCTAGGTGCAATGTAGAAATGCAGTCAATGTAGAAACACATAAAACATGAATAAGGAAAGTAATATGTCTTCCTAAAAGGAACACAATAATTTATTAATATTGGACTGCAAAGAAGAGGAGATTTATGAAATGTATAAAAAGAATTCAAAAGATGATTGTAAGGTTCCTTAGAAACAGAAAAACAATTAAAGAAATAAGTAAGTCAGTATACGACATGGATGAAAAATTCAGCAGACACAGATATGAAGAAAAACAAACAGAAATATTAGAAATGAATTATTCCATAAATCAAATAAAAATACATTGACAAGCCTTAAGAACAGACTTGGTGAGTCAACTTTGAATGTACTTACATAAAACATGTCTCAACATTTTTTTTTTATTTGACAGGTGGAGTTACAGACAGTGAGAGAGAGACAGAGAGGTAAGTCTTCCTTCCATTGGTTCACTCCTTAAATAGCTACTACAGCCAGTGCTGTGCCGATCCAAAGCCATGCGGGTGCAGGGCCCAAGCACCTGGATCATCCTCCACTGCCTTCCTAGGCCACAGCAGAGAGCTGGACTGTAAGAGGAGCAACCAGGACTAGAACCCGGCACCCATATGGGTTGCCGGTGCTGCAGGTGGAGGATTAACCAAGTGAGCCATGGCACCGGCCCCCTCAACAAATTTTTAAGCAATGAAATCCTATCATGTATCTTTTCTGACCACAATAGAATAAAGCTAGAAATTAACAACAAAATCAACTCTAGAAAATATACAAACACATGAAGACTGAACAGCATACTCCTGAATGAACAACAAACCAAAAGGAAAATAAAAGTTTTCTTGAAATGAATGAAAATGACAACACAACATATTTTATGGGATACAGAAAATACAGTATTAAGGGGAAAGTTTAGGGGCTGGTGTTATTGCCTAGTAGGTTAAGCCAAAGCCTATGATGGTAGCATTCCATAAGGGGACCCGTGCATTTCCCAGCTGCTCCATTTCTGATTGAGCTCCCTGCTAATGTCTCTGGGAAAACAGCAGAAGATAGTCAAAATAGTTGGGCACTTGCACCCACATGTGAGACCCAGAAGAAGCTCCTGGCTCCTGTCTTTAGCCTCATCCAGCTGTGGCCACTGTGGACATCTGGAGAGTGAAACAGGATGGAATATTCTCTCTCACGTGCTCTCTCTGTCTCCATGTATATGTGTGTGTGTCTCCCTCCCTCTCTGTTACTCTGCTTTTCAAATAAAAAGTAAATATTTTAAAAGTGAAAAGTTTATAGAAATATGTGCCTACATTAAAAAAAACTGGAAACATGTGAAATAATGATCCAACAATGCATCTAAAGAACCTAGAAAAACTAGAACAAACTAAATACAAAATTAAGAGAAAAGAAATAATAAAACTAAGATTAGATATAAACAAAATAGAATACAAAAAACTATACAAACATTAGTGAAAGGAACAGCTGGGTTTTGAAAAAAAATAATAAACAAAACCTATAAATCAGTGGCCTAACTAATGATAGAAGATCCCAATTAATAAAGTCAGAATTTAAAAAGGGGATATTACAATTTATACCACAGAAATACAAAGAATCATTAGGAATTATCACAAACAGAAATATGCCAACAAATGGAAAAATGAATAGAATCCTGGAGGCATATAATTTACCAAAATTTAGGCATGCAGACATAGAAAACCTGAATAGACCAATAACCAAAATTTAGATTAATTTAGTAATAAAGACCCCCAACAAGAAAAGTTCAGGACCAGTTGGCTTCACTGTTAAATTCTATAAAACTCTTAAGGAAGGCCTAACCCTAACTATTCAAAGTTTAAATAGAGGGAACCTTCCAAACTCATCGATGAGGCCAGCATTACTTTAATACCAAACCCAGAGAAAGATACAACAAAAAAGAGAACTACAAAAAAAAAAATACTCTGATGACTAAAAAATACAAATACTAGCAAACTGCATTTAAAAACACATCAAAAAGATACGCCACCCAGAACAAGTGGGATTTAACCTTGGCACACAGGAATGTTTCAACGCAGCACATCAATAAAATGATATATCACATTGACAAAATGAAAAATCAAAATCATAAGATTATCTCAACAGATGCAGAGGAAGCATTTGATAAAATGCAACACTGTTTCATGAAATAAATATAAACCAAACAAAAACCAAATAAAAAAAAAACTGGGTATAGAAGGAAAATTCCTCAACACAATCAAGGCAGTATATTAAAAACGCACAGTGAGCACTATACTGACTAGGGAAGTGCTGGAAATATTTCCACTAAGATCTGGTACCAGACAAGAATGCTCACTCTCATCACTACTATTTAACATACTATGGAAGTTTTAGCCAGAGCCATTAGGCAAGGAAAAGAAATCAAAGGGATACAAATTGGATTGCAGGAAGTCAGATTATCCCTATTTGCAGATGTCATGGTACTTTATATAGGGAAGCCAGACTATCAGAACTCATGAGAATTTGACAAAGTTGCAAGATAAAAAATTAACATACAAAAATCAATGTCATTCTTTTTTTTTAAGATTTAATTGTTTATTTGAAAGGCAGAGTAACAGAGAAGTGGGCGGTGGTGGAGAGAGAGAGAGAGAGAGAGAGAGAGAGAGAGAGAGAGAAAGAGAGAGAGAAAGGTCTTCCATTCGCTGGTTCACTCCCCCAATGGCCGAAATGGCCAGAGCTGTGCCGATCCGAAGGCAGGAGCCTGCAGCTTCCTCTGTGTCTCCCATGTGGGAGCTGGAGCCCAAGGACTTGGGCCATCTTCTACTGATTTCCCAGGCCACAGTAGAGGGCTGGATCGGAAATGGAGCAGCCAGGACCTGAACTAGTGCCCATATGAGATGCTGCCACTGCAGGCAGTGACTTTACCCGCTGGGCCCCAATGTCATTCCTTTAGACCAACAATGCTTTGGCAATTACTTTAATACCAGCATTACTTTAATACCAGCACTTTTGGCCTGCACCACGGCTCACTTGGCTAATCCTCCACCTGCAGCACCAGCACCCCAGGTGCTAGTCCCGGTTGGGGTGCTGGATTCTGTCCCAGATGCTCCTCTTCCAGCCTAGCTCTCTGCTGTGGCCTGGGAAGGCAGTGGAGGATGGCCCAAGTGCTTGGGCCCTGCACCCACATGGGAGACCAGGAGGAAGCACCTGGCTCCTGGCTTTGAATCCGCACAAGGCACCAGCCGTAGCAGCTATTTGGGGGGTGAACCAACGGAAGGAAGACCTTTCTCTCTGTCTATCTCTCTCACTGTCCAACTCTGCCTGTCCATAAAAAGAAAAAGAAAAAGAACTTTTAAGATCAGTGTCCTTTACAATAGCTACAAAAAGCTTTAAATACTTTGGGATAAATTTAATCAACTATGTAAAAGGTCTCTACGATGAAAACCACAAAATATTAAAGAAAACAAAAAGACAAAAAAGAAATGGAAAAATGTTACATGTTCATGGATTTTAAGAATCACTATTATCAGAGTGTCCAAACTACCCAAAGCAATTTAAGACTCCACCTGCAACACCAGCATTTCATATGGGCACAGGTTCTACTCTTGACTGCTCCACATCCAATCCAGCTCCCTGCTAATGTGCTGGGAAAGCAGCAGATTACGGACCAAATCCTAGACCCCTACACCACCTGAAAGATTCAGATGAAGCTTCTGGCTCCTGTTAGGCTTGGTGTAGCCCTGGCCATTGCGACCATTGGAGAGTGAACCAGAGGATTGAAGATCTCTCTGAATTTCTTTCTCTCTCAGTAACGCTGCCTTTCAAATAAATAAATAAATAAATACGTCTTCTTTAAAAAAAAAATGAAGAGGTAACCGACAAACTAAGAGAAAATATTTGCAAACTATGCATTTATCAAAGAGCTATTGTTCAGAATAGATAGGGTACTCAAGAAATGTAGAAACAAAATAATCCAGTTAAAAAATGGCCAAAGTATATGAACAGGCAGTTTTCAAAATGAAATACAAATGGACAACAAACACAAGAAACATGTTCAGGATCACCAGCCATCCAAAAAATGAAAATTAAAACCACAATGAGGTATCATCTCACCCAAGTTAGAATGGCTACATTCCAAAAATCAAAAAATAGCAAATGCTATAGAAGATGACGATTAAAAGGTACCCTGATAAGTGGTGGGAGTGCAAAGTGTTACAGTCATTATGGATAACAGTATGGAGAGTCCTCAGAAGACTAAAACTAAATATACCATATAACCCAGCTATCCCACTCTTAGGAATATAGCCAAAGACTATCCCACTCTTAGGAATATAGCCAAAGAAAATGAAGTCAGCATATTAAAGAGATACCTGAACTCCCATATTTATATCAGTCAATTCACAATAGCCAAGAGTTGGAATCAACCTAGATGTGCATCAACTGATGACTGGACAAAGAGAACATTTATATATATATATATATATATATATATATGTATGTGTGTGTGTGTGTGTGTGTGTGTAGAGAGAGAGAGAATAGAATATTACATATAGGAATGTACATATATATATATATATACACACACACACACATAATGAATATTACTCAACCGGGAAAAAAGAATGAACTCCTTATGTTTGCAAAAAGATGGATACAACTGGAGAACATTAGGCTATGTTAAATAAGCTGACCCAAAAGAAAAAAATATCACATATTTCTCTTGTGTTAGTTAACATATGGAATATAAAATGTGTGGATTCCATATAATTCAGTATTTAGTTATAAATATTACTTTACTGAATTATACTATGTGAATGAATATTCACTCTTATTTCATGTTTCAAACACTGGAAATGGTTAGGGAATAGTGAGTACTCATCCAGTAGTAGTAATGCTTTGTTCTTAATTTGGGTGTTTATGAATGTGATTGGATGCCAAAAGAAAGTAACTCATTTGTAACTATACACTTGGTGCAATTCTTGGTATGTATACTATATTTCCAAAAAATGCTTTTTAAAAAGTTGAACTTTCAGTCACGGAACCATAAAAAAAGAAATCACATTTATTTCAATATTATAAAAACATAATAAAACCAATGATCTAAATGACTTGATTCATGTTAAATTATAATGTGTCCATTTTGTGGAATACAGTATAATGATTTATAAGAATGTCATGTATCCATATGTAATGACAGGAAAGATTGTTGTAAAATATCAATCAATAAAAACATAGTTGGAAAGTATATGTAAAGCATTATATAGAAAAAAGGCAAAAGAAATAAAGGAGGGGCTGGCGCTATGGCTCAGCAGGTTAAAGCCCTGGCCTGAAGTGCCAGCATCCCATATGGGCACCAGTTCAAGACTAGATGCTGCACTTCTGATCCAGCTCTCTGCTATGGCCTGGGAAAGCAGTAGAAGATGGCCCAAGTTCTTTGGCCCTGCACCCACAGGGGAGACCCAGAAGAAGCTCTTGGCTCTTGGTTTAGGATCGGCGCAGCTCTGGCCGTTGCGGCTATCTGGGGAGTGAACCAACACATGGAAGACCGGCCTATCTTCTCTCTGTGTAACTCTGACTTTGAAATAAAAAAATAAATCTTAAAAAAAAGAAAAGAAATAAAGGAGCCAAAGGAAAATGGAAGAAAGGAAGAACAAAGAAAACAAGTGAGGAAAAGAAAAGGAAGTAATATGTGTGCTTCTAATAACACAAAAATGTAAAATCCAAATGTTTGATATTACCTGTTATTTTTGCCTTACAAATTTAGTTTTAAATATCATCAGAAGCTATCCACTAAATGTTTCAATTAACCTCCACAAATAGTGTTTGATGAATAAGAAAAATAATAACTCTATTGTAAACGGGCACTTTAAAGTAAGCTTGATTTTTTAATTAGATTTAAACTTAACTTTGGATCAAATATTTGTGATGGCTATACATTTTCAAATTATATTTTGCTATCAATTCTTTAGCATATGCTCTTGAATTTGGGCAAATAATGGAATTTCTGTCTCTCAGTTCTACAATGAAGGAAAGGGATTCTGAATTAATGTTAAGCTATATGGGGCAAGTGCTGTGGTGCAGTGGGTTAAAACCACTGGCCTGAAGTGCAGGCATCCCATGTGGGTGCCGGTTCTAGTCCCGGCAGCTCCTCTTCCTATCCAGCTCTCTGCTATGGCCTGGGAAAACAGTGGAAGATGGCCCAAGTCCTTGGGCCCCTGCACCTGCATGGGAGACCCAGAGGAAGCTCCTGGCTCCTGGCGCAGCTCTGGCCCTTGCAGCCTTTTGGGGAGTGAACCAACAAATGGAGGACTTCTCTCTCTCTCTGCCTCTCCTCTCTCTGTGTAACTCTTTCAAATAAATAAAAAAAATCTTTAAAAAATGTTAAGCTATAAAAATTAATTATTCTAAATATTTAAGAAAAATAATTATCTTCTATGAAAATACTGCATTTCAACATTGTAGGTCATCCAACAAAACCGGATGGCATTATCAAAATTTTAAACTCTGGACATGTACTATAGCTCAGAGCTATTTCAGAACTTAAATGTCTAAATGAATATAAATTTCAGCTAAAACTTATATAAATAATATAAACTGTCTTAAAGACAACATAATAAAAATATAGAATTAAGAATTATTGGGGCCCGCACTGTGGCGCAGTAGGTTAATCCTCCGCCTACAGCACCAGCATGCCATGTGGGTGCTGGTTCTAGTCCTGGCTGCTCCTCTTCCGATCCAGCTCTCTGCTATGGCCTGGGAAATCAGTGGAAGATGGCCCAAGTCCTTAAGTCCTGGGGCCCTTGCACCTGAGTGTGAGACTGAGAAGAGGAACCTGGCTCCAGGCTTTGGATCGGCACAGCTTGGCTGTTGCAGCCATTTGGAGAGTGAACCAACAGAAGGAAGACCTTTCTGTCTCTCCCTCTCACTCTCTGTAACTCTACCTCTCAAATAAATAAAATCTTTTTAAAAAGAATTAAGAATCATGTTATATCCCTACTAGTCATGGGATTTTAAGCAAACTACCTTACCAGATGTGCTTCAATTAGTTCAACTCTACAACAGGGATATCACTACCCATCTCATGGGGCTCTGGTGAAGATTAAATTAGACAGTACCTGTGCTTGCAAAGGTACACAGCACTAGTTAGCTAACTCAGCGAGTGTTAGCTATTAATCCTTAGCTATTAATCCAGTGTTATTCTATTAACCTCTGCTATTGAGCATAGTAATCAGCACTCTAGCATGCACATAACAAACATTAAATGAATCCCAACAGAATAAAACATTTAGATAAACAACTAATTTCTTGATTTACAGTATCTGTTCCTTCTTATAGTTTAAGATAAATACTATCAAAACAATATAGAAAAAAAAATCCTGGCAACTCCAGTTTAAAGCTAAAGTTGTAAAGTTACTATCAATTTAACCAGAAAACTGAGCATTATTTTATATTCATAAACACTTTTTATTTCTCAATTATAGAATCTTAGAACAGTAACTTTCAAACTATATTTTTTGAAGCCCTAAGGTTGTCCTTATGTTTAGAAAGGATGAGAAGCAATCTGATCTATTGGTCACTGTTCTAGCAGAGTAGCCTAGCTTTTAAGCTTTCTATTTTGGGTTTATAACAGGCGATTGCATTTAAGTTACATTTTTCTTAAAATCAATTTTCAAAAATCAAGGTAATTAGAAAAACAATTTAAGAATCAAGATATATTTGAAACCAAGAAATAGATTATTTATTTTATTACTGTATTTAAAATTTTAAAAATTTGAGACAAAATATTCAATAAAATGTATTTTTATTTAGAGACCTACATTTAATGTTATCAACAGATGACCCAAAAAGGTACCTTTGGATCAAATCTTGAAAGGTTTTAGCAGGTGTTCCATTTAGAATCTCACGATAGTCAACAGTCAGCATGCTAATTATGAACATTATTTTTAGTAAGCAAAGTAGCTGAAGCTATCTCCACATCAAACTTGAAACTTCTCAAAATAAACCCTATTTCAACTTTGAGCTCCAGCTTTAAATTATGAAGAATACAAAAGCATTATTTTCACAGTAGAAAAAAAATCATGGTAAACTAAACTTTGGAAGACGTTATTTACTTAGGGAAAATCATTTGTTTAGCTTATGTGAATAAATAATTATATAAAGATGGGGCTGGCACTGTGGTGTAGCAGGCTAAGCTTTCTCCTCCGGCAACATCATCCCATATAGGCACCGGTTTTAGTCCTGGTGCTCCTCTTTGGATCCAGCTCTCTGCTATGGCCTGGAGAGCTTTAGAAGATGGCCCAAGTGCTTGAGCCCCTGTACCCATGTGGGAGACCCAAAGAAACTCCTGGCTCCTGGCTTTGGATCAGCCCAGCTCTGGCCTTTGAGGTCAACTGGGGAGTGAACCAGCAAATCTCCCTCTCTGTAATTCTACCTCTCAAGTATTATTATATTAATAAAAATCCTAAAAAAAAGAGCAAGGAGTTTGCTAATGAAAATACAAAAACAAGTGTGACATATTTCCTGTCTGGTTACAAATTATTTAGAGAGCTTATAGAGAGGAGGTGGTCTTTTTTGATGGGTAGAGTTAAGGAAGGCTTCACAAAAGAGGACAAATTTGAACTTTGTCTTGAAGCATGAACAGAGTATAGCTACGTTAAAATTAGAAGGATCTCTGTGAGTGAGACCTCAATGGGAAGAAGGGGCCATCAAAGAAGGATGCACTTTTCTCTGATGGGAGGAGAGAACTTCCACTTTGCTTATGGCCCTATCTAAATGCTGATGGAGTTTGTGGACTCTGAAGGTTCCATAGCCTTGGCAGCTCATGGCAAGAGCATTGGGTGATCACTGACGTCATAATAAGAGTGCCAATAGTTAAATCAACAACAAGAGTCACTGTATACTTACTCCCAATGTAGGAACTCTGTCCTTAATGAGTTGTACCATGAGAACTAACTGTAAAACTTGTTTTCAAACTGTACTATATACTTTGTGTGTCTGTGTGGGTGCAAACTGTTGAAATCTCTAGTGAGTATAGAGTTGGTCTTCTCTATATAAAGTTAATTAAAAACGAATCTTAATGAAGAATGTGATGGGAGAAGGAGCAGGAGGTAGGACGGGAGTGGGGGTGGGAAGGAGGGTATGCAGGGAAAAACCACTATATTCCTAAAGCTGTACCTATAAAAATTATATTCATTAAATAAAGGCTTTTTTTCTAAAAAAAAAAATAGAATAGGGATCCAGGTAAAAATTACTGAATATCCAAAAAAGACTATGTATCAAACAACTTGCTGGGTCAGAGAATCATGGATGATTTGATAAAAATTTGGAGTTTAGGAAAAAAGGAGGGCGAAAGCTGCAGGATAATCTATAGAAGCTTTTTTTTCTTTTTTATTTCATTCCTAAGCAATGAAAAGTTAGGGAAACATTTTAAATGAGAGTGTAATACAATCACCTATCTGATGCTGGAAGATTATCATTTGTAATGTGAAGGTTAGGTTGAAAGAAAAGATGGAAGACAGGGAGAAAAATAAGGGCAATATTTTATTTAGCTCTCCTGGGAAAGTTATATAACAATAGCGTATATGACCTTGATGAGAGAGAGTTATCTGCATGTTCTTTATTCAACAATACATTCAGTACCTGACACATATGCAGATTCTTAGAAATTATTTAAATTACTATTAGTAAAACTGAGCAGAAAGAGAACAAACTAAGACTTAATTGTGCTATTTTACAATGTTTTTCCAGCTCTTGAACCGTAACAGAGTGGAGAGCTGTGTCAATATCAATAGAACTCTCCCCTGCTGCTACAACCTGTTCATGAGTTTTAATAACTACACTTCTTGTTGAAGCATTGCCACTAATGATTAATATCGTTTCTAAGGTTTATACGGGTATAGACTTTTTGACAGGTAACTTTCATAGGGTGCAGGAAACAATAAAAACAAAAGGAATATAAGGATGCCATTTTCACTTAGCCATGTACAGGGGATGGGGAGGAGAAAAAATGAAGGGCATACTTTCAACATCATCTGATATTGTCTCAACTTTGTAACCTGGCTTTATTTATTTGGAATAGATGTGGATTTTAAATAAAGAATGAACATATTTAAAACTATAAATAGGGTAACCCTTTAAAATGACACTTATACAGATTTTCTGAACTATTCATATTAATATACTACCAAATTTACTCAAAAGAAAGAAAGAAAGGACAAATGTGTTCTGTCTCCCAGACAACATCATGCATTCATTTCAATGTGTCTGGACACAAAAGCATAGCAGTATTTGTAAATGTGAACTCTGACTAAAAACTGTTATTATGCAAGTAAGAGAATTTTTCACTGTCATTGCTTAATTAATAAGAGAGAATGATAATTCTTACAAGAGTAATAATAAATTCAAGCCACATAACAATCAATGGTCTCTTTTACATTTTAACATTTTAAAACATAGAATTTACTAACATGTAGACAGTTTTTCAGTCAGAATTACAAATAATGATTTCTTATATGTATATTTGTATCTCTATATTGATATCAATCAAAATTCAGTGTGTCAAAGATATTCATGACATCTAAATATTTGCATCTCTCTTTCAACTGGAACTAGAACAAAAGATGTTGTGACACACATGTCATTAATAATTAATTTGAATCTCTACCAACACTGTGATGGTAATAATTATTTAACAAATTTGTGGCCTATGATTTACTTCACAGAAGTTAATAATCTTGACATTAGGGTCATGTATTTGGTTAAAAAATATTGGTACCTGGAATATTTGAGGATTTAAATCATTTAATATTATATCCAAATATTCAATATTTAGCATATTTTTTGTCAGGCAAAGTATTTAAAGCACATAAAACTGCAAGGCATATTCCAGGAAAGGCCAAGAGTCCAGGGTGACTGAAGTACGTGGATTGTATAATAGATTCAGAGAGAGATGAGGTATGCAAAATAAACATATTTTAAAGGAAAAATAATTTTATTTAAAGATAAGTGGAATCAACATTTGTAGTCAAAGAGGAAATGATTTTGTTGGAATGTATTCTTGCTTGTGTTCTGGAAAACCTTTATTTTACAGATGCAATTAACTGGAATTTAAAAGTATTCTCTGGTGGTATTAAGATAACATATTTCCCAGAGTAGCAATTCATCATTACCTTTGTAGTTAACCTTGAAGCCAACAGATCCCACACTTTCATCTGTTTGAAGGTGCAGCCACATTTGGCTACTCATGCTCACTATCAAATCTGGTACAAAGCTTCCAGTCAGCCTAAAATGAGATGGATAAAGAAGAGAGATGGGTTATCAAAACACTCTCTGCATACAAAAAATGAGGAAGAAGGCTTTCTTAATACTTTATTTCCTAGAAAAACAACTTTCAAATAATTTAATAGGAATATGTGATGATATAACAGAAGAATCAAACTACACAATTTAGCAATCAAGGTTTATTATTTTTAAAATACTATTTCATGTATTTAACTAGTTAGATCTTTCATATCTCTGCAAGCAGTTCTATTAAAATTTTAGACCATCAGAGAGTCCTATACTTCCTTTTGAACTAAAAAGAAAAAGGGATCAGGAAAAAACCTTCAAGTATTTTTAATATCAAGAATGCATCTCATTCAGCTTTTCAAGTTCCACAGAACTTCATTCTAAATATTGTGACAAATATTCAAGCACTGCGCAAAAGAACAAAATGGCAGGAAGTATCCATGTCATATGCTGTACTGTAAAATTGTATCTAAAATAGTTACTAATCTTATGTGAATAACTTGAGTATATGCATTAATAATTCCTCATTCAGTAATGTATAATTTTCTGATCATAACAAGGGAAATTACTTGGTGCTTCCTCTGTCATTAATAATGTTGTAGTCACATACTTGAACTTAAGCCAAGGGTCATACAAAGGATGTAAGCAAATGAGTAAATAAGACCTTGGGGGAAAAAGTCTGTCATGAAAAGAGAGAGGAAAACAATGAACTCATTGCAAAGTAAATATCCATACTAATAGAACATTCTAAATTACATACTAACAATTTTTTTCTAGAAAAATTATAGAATGTTTTCTTACTTCATTGCTAAAACCCCAAGGATGCCTAGAAATTATGTTAGGAGGAAAAGTAAAAAGTGTTCTTTTATTAAAAAAAGGGGGGCACCTTAATAATTTTGTTAAGTCTTTTAGGTAGTGGCTACACTGCAACATGACCAGCCGAGGATAGAATGGGTGACCACATTCTTGAAGTGACGATGGCAGCTAAAAACTTTGCTTACTAAAAACTGACAAATAACATCAGAAAACTGCATTACCTGTATGGTTGTATCACCAGTGCCTGGTGTTACAGAACTGGTGGCACTGCATTACCAAGAAGCTCAGTAACATATTATGATTTAATTATGGGACTAAGCCTGGTTAGTCAAATATTGTGATACTGAGATACTACAAAATATTATGGAACTTTAGATTCTATTCATTCCCATTCTGCCAAAAAAAAAAAAAAACTAAAATTATTCTAATATAAAACACAGACATATATATGTACACAATGTATATAAATATATGTACTCACACTATCATATGAAACAACTTTAAATTTTATAATACGTTAAAATTTCAAATAGGTGAGTACTAGGTACTAGTTTTTTATGGGCAGAAGTAAGGACTCCAGTTCAAAGGTATGACTGAAAACAAATAAACCTACCAAGAAATGGCCAAAAGAGTTTAATGATACAGAATTGGCTTCAGCCACACAATGTAAATAATAGCAGCAATCTATCTTAGTAAATGCTAAAAGCTTGGCTTTTGCTAGGGAAATTTAATTATTGCTCTGTATTACCTTCTTTTATATTATCATTCTAGTCCTGATAGTTTTATCAGCCTCAAAGTTCTAGAATGGTATTTTGCCAGTTCATAAAGAATAATTAACAGATGTAGGGTATTGTTCCCTCGCTAATCTGTTCTCCTACCTCATTCTTGGTGGAAAAGATAAATTATAAATTAGTTAAATAAATAAACAAATAAAGTAAAAGTGTTTGCTGATGCTGAAAAGATTAAAACAGAATTCCCCCAATTTGTTTTTAGTACTTTCTTTAGAAAACTTTAAATGATAAGTTGCCTGTTAAGTCATTTAGAAGTTAAGTCATACTCTTGCCTGTTTTTCATCCCAGGAACAACCAATACCTTGGAGACTTTTGAGCCACCCCTTAAATATGAACATATCATCAAGTCAAAAGAAATAAAATTCCATATCTTTTCCTGTCATATGTGACGAAAAGCACTTCTTTCTATTTTATCACCAAAGAGTAGATGCCATTGAGAAACTTTACAGGGCTCCTTGTTAGCTATGCTTCATACTAATGAGACAGCTTTTTTCCTTTGATTCCAAGATTGTAGATTTCCTTTGAATTGTGTTTTCAGTTCATTGCGCCATGCATGGACATGTGTATAGCCTTTATCCAGTACAGAATTTTTAATCAGTAAACTTTGTTCATTTGATGCAGTAAGCACATTGGGCACTAGAAACTGACCCACTCCATCAAAGTTGGCCAACTTCCCATTTCCTGCAACAACTGAGAAAGAATTAAGTGATTCAGACACTTATAAAGGGATTGCTCATAGCCATTCTTGAAACAATTCCTCTAAAACTGATCTGGGAGAAATGGCAATGGTGTGCTCATAAAACAGGTAAGTCAGTCCCCACTAGATTTCCATTAACAGTTTTTTGAGAACTTCTCAAAAATATACCAGCACATGGCCGGCGCTGCGGCTCACTAGGCTAATCCTCTGCCTTGCGGCGCCAGCACACCGGGTTCTAGTCCCGTTTGGGGCGCCGGATTCTGTCCCGGTTGCCCCTCTTCCAGGCCAGCTCTCTGCTGTGGCCAGGGAGTGCAGTGGAGGATGGCCCAAGTACTTGGACCCTGCACCCCATGGGAGACCAGGAGAAGCACCTCGCTCCTGCCATCGGATCAGCGCAGTGCGCCGGCCACAGCACTCCACCCGCGGCGGCCATTGGAGGGTGAACCAACGGCAAAAGGAAGACCTTTCTCTCTCTGTCTCTCTCTCTCTCTCACTGTCCACTCTGCCTATCAAAAAAAAAAAAAAAAAAAAAAAAAAAAAAAAAAAAACAGCATGCATCCAGGGCCAGAAAAAAATCATTCTCTGCTCTTACCTACCTTTATTTTGTCTCTCGTGCTAAATATCCAAACTTGCTGGGAAAAGGTGCTAAGAAGGTAAACACATAATCAAATCTTAACTATAGTTAATTAGTGTGGGCTAAGTCTAGGTATACATGAAGAAGGAAAGAAGAAATTGGAAACTTCTATGTTCATTATTCAGTTAAAACTATTTACTAACAAGAATAACCCCTACATGGGCACAAGTTATAATGAGTAAAAGTACAAAGAACTGGATGTCATCATTGTAAAAGAAGGGCATTGGAAAAGAGACTGGAGAAAAGAGACTCCAGAGGACATAAAAATTTCAGAAACAGGAGCATCAGGAAACACCAGAAGGCTAGGTAGTAACTGGTAAATGACATAATACTGACAAATTGAGGGAATCTCAAAGGTGGGAACTGGTAATATATACACTTCCATAACTTATCCTCAGGCTAACTTAGTATTGCTTTTTCTGGCAAATACTTGTGCTACCTATTCTTCAATTTCCCCAGAAATGTCTCACTTTCCATCTGGTGACAGAGCAACACAGGTTGTTGGTATTTTGAGTCAGCCTTCTACTTGTTCCTTTTCTTCTGTTTGTTCCCACACAGATAGATCCCCAGATTGAGAAACAGGTTTTCTTACTTTTCCCTTGAATCTCCTGTAAACATGTTGGGGAGACCCTCTGGACACATTTTTAGAAACTACTATATTCTATACTCTATATGGAATGTCTATGGAACTTCCTGGAAAAAAGGCACCTGACTACTGCGTGACTTCCAAAAGAAAAGGGGTATAGAAAGTGGCAATCTCACACTGTGCTGCCTAAATACTCTGAACAGAAACCAACCAATTCATCACTGTGGCCTAGCAATAATGACACTGGTTTAATCTGAGTTGTGAAAGATAACAGATAACTTACAAAAATCATAAGCAATGGCCTTGTGTCAAACAACATCTTTTGTTGAAGACTATTTGAAAGAATAAAAGCAATTATAAAAGAAAGAGAAGGGATGATTTAGGGAAGGGCACTTGTCCTATAATACTAGTATTGCCATACCTCCAGGAAGGAGTAAAGGTAAATTTGTTTAAGATGTTTTAATTTTGTACAAAGCTTTTAAAAAGTAAGTAAATTTGTTGTTCCATTACTTTCTATAGTTACTAACATTTGGACTTATAACTTTGGTGCCATCTTCTGAAAGTTTATCTTCAATGGATCTATGATCTCCCTTTTTTCTCATATTCCTCTAGTGAACAATTTTAAATTCTTGCTTGCCTTTGCTTTAAAGGACTCCAGTATTTATGGCAAGGACCCCTTAAGGGCGTTCTGGGCTTTCATATTACTTCTCTAGTCATTCATAGGAAAATTTACAGAAATTCATCCCACTAGGGGAATCTTTAAATATTGAATACATAAGATAGTTCACTGGTAGACTCAGAAACAAACAAAAACAATGCAAAACTGATTATTCAACTCTATTACAGTTCCCACTTCACAAGAACATAAGACGTCAATAGACAAATTATAGGATTGCCAAACCGAGGTAAAAATTTACAGGATCTGTTGATGCCAGAGGTCCCATATAGGAGTCAGCTCATTTTGCAGATGAAATACCCTACTTGAAAAAAAGACACAATTTTAGATACTTGTGGGATAACTGTAGACAGTGGGTTCAGCTAAAGCCTTTCCACTTACTTTGTTATGAAAATAAGGGTACCACTTTAAGCCTTTTAACTTAAAATTTTTGATTAAACCGCATCATCAATATTGAATATCTTAGTTTTTATGGAGATTCTGGCACTGGGGTAACAGGATGCTGTGTCAGCAGCAGACATACTTTAAAAAAATAGTATTTCATGACAGATAATAATTGTTCAGCTTGGGGCCAGTGCCGTGGTACACTAGATTAATCCTCTGCCTGTGGCACCGGCATCCCATATGGGCACCAGGTTCTAGTCTCGGTTGCTCCTCTTCCAGTCCAGCTCTGCTGTGGTCTGGGAAGGCGGTGGAAGATAGCCCTTGCACCCACATGGGAGACCGGGAGAAGGAACCTGGCTCCTGGCTTCTGATTGGTGTAGCGTGCCAGCCGTAGGGGCCACTTGGGGAGTGAACCAACAGAAGGAAGATCTTTCTCTCTGTCTCTCTCTCTCACTGTTGTAACTCTACCTGTCAAATAAATAAATAAAAATCTTTAAAAAAAAAGAATGTTTAAAAAAATTTAAAAATTGTTCATCTTTATGGGGTACAATGATTTCTCAGCACATTTATACATTGTACATTGTTTAACTCAAAATAGTTACTTTATCCATCATCTAGCATTTATCATTTCCTGGTGATGAAAAAGTCCACGTCCTCTCCTCTAGCTACACTCACTCAGCATTATTATACAATATAGTTAACTACAATCAACTTTCTGTGTACTAGAAAACCAAGTTATTCCTCCTATATATGACTGTCTACTAACCAATCTCTCCTCATTTACTTCTTTGCCTCCCCATCCTCTGTTAACCACTATTCTGCTCTCTATTTCTAGAGTTCAGCTTTTTTAGACTGCACAAATGAGTGATATCATGCAGTAATTGGCAGATATAAGTTAACAAGAATCAGTCTTTACATTTAATCACTTGGCTTATCTTTGTATCACACATGTTATAACTACAATCTTATAATGGCAAAAGATTCAGAATCTGTGGTTATACCATAAAACTAGATATAAACAAGCATGAATATTGACATTGTACCAAGGGCATCCAGTATACTAAATTATATTACCATTTTAAATGTAGTACCATTATAATAGAAGAGGATACATGGCACTGACCTGATTTATATGGAATTCGTTTTATATTGGTAATGTTTTTTAAAGATTTATTTATTTATTAGAAAGTCAGAGTTACACAGAGAGAGGACAGACAGAGAGAGAGAGAAAGAGAGGTATTCCATTCGATGCTTCAGTCCCCAGGTGGCTGCAATGGCCAGAGCTGCACTGATCCAAAGCTAGAAGCTAGGCGCTTCTTCCGGCTCTCCACGCGGGTGCAGGGGCCCAAGGGCTATCTTATGCTTTTCCAGGCCACAGCAGAGAGCTGGATCGAAAAGGGAGCAGCCAGGACTAGAACGGGCGCCCATATGGGATGCCAGCGCTTCAAGCCAGCGCGTTAACCCGTTGCGTCACAGCGCTAGCCCCTAAATTGGTAATTAAGTTTACTTACAGAACGTATACATGAGCTAAAAATAGTTGTGTACTGTGGTAACTGTGGTGTTTCACTTTGAATTAAGCTGACATAAGCTGATATAAGGCAGTGGAGGATGGCCCAAGTGCTTGGGCCCCTGCACACACATGGGAGACCAGGAAGAAGCACCTGGCTCCTGGCTTCGGATCGGCACAGTGCTGGCCATAGTGGCCATTTGGGGAGTGAACCAACGGAAGGAAGACCTTTCTCTCTGTCTCTCTCTCTCACTGTCTATAACTCTACCTGTCAAATACATTAAAAAATCAAAAGTATATATTATACACACAAGGAAATAGACAAATGGATGGAAGAGGACTATAATAGTTTATATGCTGAATGCCTTCCTCCCCCAGCCAAAGCCCCCATACTAAAATTTGGTCTCCAAGTTGGTGCTAATGGGAAGTGATAGAACCTTTAGGAGATAGAGCCTATTGGAAAATCCTTAGATATCTTTGGGCATGCCCTTGAAAGGCAGCTTCCATGTGATTTCTTGAGTTCTTGCAAGAGGATTGTCATAAAAGCCTGAGTCCACCTTCTCTCTCTGCTTCCTTATGTGATCCTTCCTCCACCATTTCTCTGCCACCTACCAAGATGGTTTCACCACAACTTACATTATCCCTTTTGGATTTTCAGCCTCCAAAAACTGAGTGAAATAAGCCTTTGCCCCTCACATCATAAGTAGTTTGTTTCAGGTATTTCATTATAGCTACAAAAAGCTTATTACTATAAAGGACTAAAAGACATTTGAACAAACTATGGGAATTAGCTAATAAAATAATTCCAATAGCCGCAGTCTTTATCTGCTTGGATAATAACACAGCATCATCTGAGTGTGTACTTGGCCTAGCACTTTAGTTGCTAGTTAGGATGCCTGAGTGTCTGAGTTCAATTCCTACCTTTAGCTATGATTCCACCTTCTTGCTAGTGCAGAACCTGAGAGGCAGCAGTGATGGCTCAAGTGATTGTGTTCCTGCTGCCCATGTGGAAGACCTGAATTGAGTTCCTAATTCCTGGCTTCAGCCCCCGGTTGAGAGAAGTATTTGTGGAAAGTGAACCAGCAAATGAGAGCTGTGTGTGTGTGTGTATGTATCTCCAAAAACAAAACAAAACAAGACAAATCTGATGTATTATCATCATAATCATCTATGTAAAGTAGTTTATATTATGCCAACCTAAAAGAAGAAATTATTCAAAACCTATTTTAAAAATGAGTTATTTCTCAACAGAACACTTTACACTTTTAAGGCACATGTGGTACTTTTCCCTAACCAACATTATCAGAAACTTGATGGCAGCTCTATTTCATAGAATTAATGCCAAAAGACAGAGATATTTTGTGTGTTCATGGTACATGTGATGTCTGAATGATCTTAAATCTTTGTCTCTTCAAATGCCAATGTTCAGGCGTTTCATTGTACAATTTTCACTTTGGGGATACTAAAACATAATGAATCACAGAGAGGACATCATCTTATTTCCACTATCATCCAGTAATTAGGGAAATATTTATGGATTCCTAATAGATGGTTAGAACTCATGTGCTAAGATTTAGCAATACATTAGATAAAAACGACCTGAACTTTACCACCAGCCTTTTCAATAATTATGATGATTCCTACAAGCAAGCATGGTATTTCTTTCTTTGAACATTTTCTAAACCCAAAAATCTGGGCTAGAGGACATTTGCTGTGCCTGACTTATCTGAATCCTCTGATAACCACCTTTAATACTTTAAAGGTTTTCTTGCTTTCCTAGAATCTGAGACATAAAGGACCTGCCAGAAGTCTATCATTTATATTGACTGGGAGATTTGGTCAACCTAGAAGTGTTCGAGAGAAAAGAAAGGCTATTTATGTGCTACAGGGAGCCTGGTAGGTGACACTGATCACTTATGTGGCCATCAAAAAGGAAGAAAATCTCACTCATCTTGTGGAAATAGTACACCAGAAGGACTGAACATTGGTTCCCAAAAATGGCTTGAAATTTAAACTGCTGATCTTGCCCTGAACTCAACAACAACCAAAAAAAAAAAAAAATGTAAATTAGCAAGCTTACTATACTCATAGACTGCCTTTCATTCATCTGAAGAATCATTTACCTTGAGAATATGTAAACAGTCACATATTTCTAAACACTTCCACAGTGTACACTCAGTGATTAACATAGCCTTAATAGTTCCCTCGGCTTAGTAGAACTTTAGAAAATCTTAAAGGATTTCTTCATAACTATAGGATCCTGATCTCCCTATATTTAGAGCATATACTTTAGAAAACTTGGAATTTTAAATTATTCTCAACCTTTTTGAGATACAAATATAAGGAAAATTCAAAATGTTCATGGAAAATGGTGATTGATGTTTATGATCGCCTGTAGATTTTATCTTCAATATCATCTTATCCTTTCTCAAAAACAAGTTATCCATTTATAAACTGCTGATTTCTCTGGGATATTGTTCACATAACTTTTCATAAATCATCAACAATTTCACCATTCTCTCTCCCAAGTTTCAACAACAATTTGATGTTCTTTCTTCAATTTTAGAAACATTCATTTTGCTCTTTTAGGGGTTCTTTTCAAACTGATGTCTTATTATTCTTACAGTTTCAAACTAGATCCTGTCCAGACACTTTATAACAAGTTAGTCTAAGTTTTTTTTTTTTTGTTCAAAGAAAATGAGATTGATATATATTTTACACAATATACATTTTGCACAATTCTTTTGGACAGTTCTCACAGATTCAGAAATATGTTACTCGAGAACATGGAATTAGTCCTTTCCAAATATAATCATTGGAGGAGACAGTGTTTTTTTCCTTCAATCTGTATCTTGTAATGGTATAAGATAATGACAATGGGCATCTTTCCCACCTGCCAAAAAAATTGGAAAAATGTAATAATCACTGAAGGGCCTGAATTTTTGTAACTGTAATATTACTAATGTGATTAATAAAAAGTAAAAAAAAAAGATGTTTTTATTCTTCAAGAGAAACTGCTAGTTAAAAATTTACATTAACAGGATCAAGGGATAAAATAAATGTGTGTATCACTTTTGATAGCATTGCATAATGAAAAAGAATAGGGATTTAGGGGTCAGCTATTTCTAGGGGCATCTAAGGGTTAAGCTATTTTTCAGGCTTGGACTTGGTAAGATGTTATAATGAAATATAAAATAATATTGAAATACTTAATCATTACAAAGTATATGCAATATACGTATCAAAGTTTTTTGATACTGGTTTATCATTGAAGGAGAACTATTGTCCATTTGCTGTAATCATTCATTATTGCTATTATATATTTATTGGTTATTCCTGCAAGTTAATATGTTGAATTTTTTAACTCATTCTATTATATATCTGATCATTGTTTTGCTTTATACTTTACTATGAATTTCCTTTATATTTCAAACTGCCCAGAGTAAAAACAGTAAAAAGAGATTTGGAAAATTATATTGTGATTATAAAATAGCAACAAACAGTAAAAATTATCTCAGTGTAAATGCAAGCCTTAATTTAATTTTTTTTCCTGGCACAATAAAGGTAAGAAAACTCTCCTAACCCCATTTGCCTTTAATATTTCCTTTCAAAAGCTTGAAGTGTAAATGTCTTCTCTTTTGCTTTCAGTATGTTTAAATGTTTCAAAAATTAATTAAATTAATAGCAACTTTGCACCACAAAATCTCTGTCTTGGTAGTTTTGGAGCCATCATTTTGAAATATAAATCTCAAGGAAGATGATGTCCTGTGTCTCTGTTTTGAGAGAGTTAATGCCTAGGCACTTGGCTCCATTCTGTAACTTACTAATGATCATATAGATATTTTTATAAGGAAAATTAACATGTTTTAATGAATTATATCTGCCTAGCTATATAAAAGTGTCAAATTTACTTCTCTTCTTTACAATCTCTAGCAGTTTGCCTATGACACACATCACACTTTTGCTTAATGCTTACTCAACAGAAAAACTGTTTCAGGCTCTTCTACATTTGGTTTGAAGCATTTAGTGGGTTGTTAGACAATTTTATTTTTAATTATATTTTCTCAACACTAGATATCTCACTGAATATCATCCTCTTTACATGCAGCCTCAATGTCTGAGCCCTCTCACCATCCTTTCAAAAAACTTAGACTCAAATGGTAGTGATTATATTTTTCAAACAATTTTGTATTTTACCTACTATTCCAGTTAAAGATGCTTTTGAGCCACAGTAGAAGAGTTTTAGATCATTCTTATAACATTATCAAAATGGTCTCCAAATAGTTTCAATTTGTTTCTAGTACATCTTTTTGAACTTAAAAATGAGTTAAAATACTTCTTTAATACATGTTTGTTTACAGATTAAATAACTTCAGTTTCATAATGAATTCTAATCTTCCTAGTTAGTCCTTTCACACTAGAATAAAAGACTAAAAGCCCTAAATGAATGCACTCAGAAATCTTCCTCAAGCACTGAAATAGAATATGAAATTAAGGATAGTATCTATTAAATTTGTATTAGGCCCATGCCTGATTTTCTTTATAAGCACTCAACGTATATGGGTGCAGCCATTAGAGATAATAACTGCAGTACTATATTCCATCATATTTTTGTTTCATACAAATATTTAACTTTCACTTTTTATGAGCATACACTTAGTATTCTTTTACCTTATGCAATGCTATCAAAAGTGGTACAAACATTCATTTTGGAGTACAAACAATTCATTATAGATGACTACTTTTAGGGAAAAAAAGTTTAAAAAAAAACCTGAAAAATAACAGCATTTAGATAATTCAGAAAGTAGATCAGCATACTGGAAAGATAATATGAAAATGATGAAATTATATAAATGTTTGTTTATTTCACTTAATAATCAGTAACTGTGGCTTTAACTTCCTTTATGGCACAGTCTTTCAGAAGTTTTAATTTATTGGCTAATTCAAAAGCATAATGTGTATGAAGGTATTTGTCATGTTTTTTTTTTTACCTTTACATGTAGATTTATATACTATGATTTATTTTTAGAAAAATGAATTTGACTAAGATTTCTGCAAATACATTTTTGTAGTTATGTAATATATATTATATATGTAATATATATATATATATATATATATAATCTCTAACAAAGCAGCTTGTCAAAATACATGGCTCAATGAATTCAGAGAAATAACATTAATCTATTCAAAGCATGATGAAACATCTATTTTTTCCATAAAGCTACAAAGAATATTATTCATTAAATGATATACAAATATATAAAATACTTAAATAATATCATATTTGCAGTGCTTTTATGTATTTTTCCCAGAAACCTTTTATTTAAGGTATATAAACTTTATGCATTTCTTAAATACAACTTTAGAAACCTAATGATTCTTTCCACTGTACCCACCCTCCACCTGTCCTCCCACACTTCTTTCTCCCAAACCTATTTCCATTCTTATTTTTTACTAAGATCTATTTTCAATAGATTAAATGTATTTTTTGACAGGCAGAGTTAGTGAGAGAGAGAGAGACAGACAGAGAGAAAGGTGTTCCTTTACCCCCCAAATGGCTGCCATGGCCGGCGTGCTGCTGTCAGCACACTGCGCCAATCTGAAGCCAGGACCGGGTGCTTCCTCCTAGTCTCCCATGCAGGTGCAGGGCCCAAGCACTTGGGCCATCCTCCACTGCACTCCCGGGACAGAGCAGAGAGCTGGACTGGAAGAGGAGCAACTGGGACAGAATCAGGCACCCTGACCGGGACTAGAACCTGGGGTGCCTGCGCCGCAGGCAGAGGATTAGCCCAGTGAGCCCCAGAGCCAGCCAAGATTAAATCTTTATTAAGCAAAGAATTAAAACTTCTCTACAGTAAAACATAAAGAAAAGATTCTAAAATGTGCACTAGAGACAAGCTAGATTATTGCCACAGGATCTTCAATTAGACTCACAGCAGACTTCTCATCAGAAACTCTACAAGCTAAGAGAGAATGGTGAGATATATTTCCAGGTCTTGAGAGAAAGAACTGTCAACTCAGAATACTGTACCCTACAAACTCTCATTTATAAATAAAGGTGAAAGAAAGACCTTCCATAAAAAAACAGAAATTGAAAGAATTTGTCCACCACTGGTCCAACCTTACAAAAGATGCATAAGGATGTTCTACACACATTAACACAGAAACATGGTCATCACTATGACAAAAGGTGAAGGCAGAAAATCTTCCAGTAAAAGTAAAAAAGAAATCCAATATAAGTTTTTTTTTTTTCAAAAAGAATAGTTTCTAGGGGAGAGTATTGTTACCTGATACGAATATGAATCTGAGAATCAGATATTCTATTGGACTAACTTTTCTAGAAGAAATCAGAACTTCAAAGCAACACAACAGAGGCCAGCACTGTGGCATGGGGGTAAAGCTGCTGCCTGCGGTGCTGGAATCCCATAAGGGCTCCGGTTCATGTCCTGGCTGCTCCACTTCTGATTCAGCTCCCTGCTGTGGCCTAGGAAAGCAGAAGAAGATGGCCCAAGTCGTTGGGCCCCTGCACCCACGTGGGAGACCTGGAAGAAGCTCCTTGCTCCTGGCTTGGATCAGTGCAGCTTTGGCCGTTGCGGCTATGTGGGGAGTGAACCAGCAGATGAAAGACCTCTCTCTGCATCTCCTTTTCTCTTTGTGTAATTCTCTGCTGACTTTCAAGTAAATAAATAAATCTTAAAAAAAAAAATGAAGTAACACAATAGAAGCATGTTTGGAATGTTCAACCCAACATTTTTTCACATTCTTCAAGATGTTTTTTCAAGTAGAATGCCATCCAATATCAGATTTTATTCACAAAATTTCTAGATATACTGTAAGAGTAGAAGGTAATTTTTAATCTTTTATTTTGCAAGTTTTCACTTAATCTTTACAGGGTTACCACGAACCCAGTAGTGAAGCATGTATGAGAAAGATTGTCACTTGCCTTTCTAACCCTCTCAGTCTTCAATGAGAAGACCTGGACTAATAATCAACATCTCCCTTCTCGATGAAGGTGAAATGAGATAGTACAGTAAGTGTACTATTGTCACTGTTATATCTCTTAAATAAATCACATCTATTTCCTAGTCTATCAGATGAATTTATATCTAAGTGTGAAAATAGCAAACAGAAAATAATCTGTGAAAAAGCTACAGTTCTTTTGACAGCCCTTGAAAGATGATAGTATGATGGTTCAAATCTGTCACCTGGATTATTACTCAATGGTCAAGTGCATAATTTGATCTCCATTGACACTGTCACTAAACCACCATGAAGTTGTCAGAAATGAAAAAGGCTATTTCAATGTTGTTAAAGACATGACCATCATGTTACTCTATCAAAATGAAAACGAGTAAGACAGATAGTCTATGATAGAGAGAGAGAATCTAAAAGGGGTATAGATAACAATACAACGAATGACAAAAACAACAAATCTCTGAATTGTGAGTTCAAATTTGCAATTCAAATTTATTTTAGGAGTTTTCATATGATAAAACCATATGGAAAACTTATCACTGGGTATGCTATACAGTTAGAGTTCTTTCTCTACTACTAAATAATCTCATTGCTCATAGCTCTATTATGAATATTTCTTTGGAGCCAAAATCTCAAGATGAAGAATTTAGACACACTTTTTTTAGGTTTTTATGGATACACATTATTTTTAGGTTAATAAATTACAAAAACTATATGCTTTATATTTCATGGAAAAGAAATGTCTTATAAAATTTATTCTTAAAATATTTCACAATTAATTCCTTCAGAATTGAACAAGTTATTACTTATGAAGTACATTTTTATGGAAGAAAATAAGTAGTCAATTTTATTTGGTGAAATATTAAGCCTTTTTATGTTATCTCAAAAACTAAGGAAAAAGAAAGAAAGGGAAAAGGGAGGAGAGTGGGAAGGAGAGAAGGTGAGAAGAAGGGAACATCATAATGTTCACAGAGTTGTATCTACAAATCATACTGAGTCTATTAATCTAATTAAAAATGAAAATAAGGGCCAGCACTGTGGCGTAGCTGGTAAAGCTGCCACTTGAAGTGTCAGCATCCCATATGGGCACCAGTTTGAGTCCCGGCTGCTCCTCTTCCAATCCAGCTCTCTACTATGGCCTGGGAAATCAGTAGAAGATGGCCCAAGTTCTTGGATCCCTGCACCCGTGTGGGAGACCTGGAGGAAGCTCTTGGCTCCTGGCTTCAGATCAGTGCAGTTCTAGCCTTTGCGGCCAACTGGGCAGTGAACCAACAGATGAAGGACCTCCCTCTCTTTCTCTATCTGCCTCTCCTACTCTCTCTTTGTAGCTCTGACTTTCAAATAAATAAATAAATCTTTAAAAAATAAAATAAAAAATAAAAATGAAAATAAGCAAAAGAACCTAAATATTAAGGAAATAATGGATATATTTCCAACGACTATATCAATCATTTGACCTAAATAGAATAGGTTAGAATTTATGTTTAATGTGTATCAAAATGATACATCCTGTGTTAACTAAAATAATTAGTACTTATATAATTAAATATAGGCTGAAACACATAAAAAGCTTTTTAAATATTCTGATATGAGATGCTTTGCTGTTCAATGAACATATTTTCTACTACTAACTGTATTTTCTCACTTTCTTACAGCATTTACTTTAGAAAACATAAAATAACTTTTGTACCCAAAATTAATTAGCACATTGATGAAAACTTAAGAAAAAAAAGACTTTACATATGAGCAAACAGATTGTTAACAAAAATGTTTAAATGAAGAGTAGTTTTATTTAAAATCAATTTCTTTCAACTGGAGTTTTTAAACTCATCCACAAAAATTTACAATGTTATATAGATAATACTATTTCTAAATTTGGGCACGATGGAGCCCTTCCTTGATTTTTTTCCCTAAAGAGACCCTGATCTGACATTTTCTACCCCAACTATTGCTCAAAGATGTGGCTGCCTGGTGGGAACCTGCATCTTTCACACATCTCCCACTAGAACTCCTAAACTAGTTTACAGACCGCAATGTTATAAATACAGAAACTGAGAGTAAGACTTTAACATTTCCATAGAAATTTGAAAGAGTATTTCTGTGGTGAATCATGCAGTTTAAAAAAATGTTATGTTTGTATCTGTTTTTATGTCATTTTTTCTAGAAATGCATTTTTCTTTTACATTATACAAGTATTGGTTCAAGAGAGATTTGGAAATAAACTACATCTATTTTACTGTTTGTTGGAGAGGTACTGTTATAGAATACACTAGAATCTGTCTTCCTGGAATTCCCTGCTACTAAGGTAGCGTGCGTTTCTTTTCCAAGACCACATTGTCAGGGATCTAACACAAAACACTCTTGTTCACTTCCCAGGCCCAATGGGCAGCTATTTGCAGAGAAATGTAAAAAGTGTAAGCATTTTTTTTTTTTTGGACAGGCAGAGTTAGACAGTGAGAGACAGACAGAGAGAAAGCACTTCCTTCTGTTGGTTCACCCCAAAATGGCCGCTACGGCCAGTGCTGCACTGATCCGAAGCCAGGAGTAGGGTACTTCCTCCTGGTCTCCCATGAGGGTGCAGGGCCCAAACACTTGGGCCATCCTTCACTGCCCTCCCGGGCCACAGCAGAGAGCTGGACTGGAAGAGGAACAACCGGGACAGAACCTGCACCCCAACTGGGATTAGAACCCAGAGTGCCGGCGCTACAGGTGGAGGATTAGCCTAGTGAGCTGAGGCACTGGCCAAAGTGTAAGCATTTTTAATGTGCAAGTTGAGGTGTCCATATGTGTGGTGAAGAATATTTCAGGCTGAAAAGCAAGGTCGCTTCATTGCAGACTAGGGATGAGACTAGACTTTCTAATATCGCCATATCCCAGCAAGAAAATCACAATACAAGAATTTCTAAACTAAAACTTGGCCTTCTGAGTTATTATAAATGTATATTTGTCAAGGGAGGATGGTGGTGAGGGTTATATTTAACAGTAATTAGCTTGATTTATAACTTTTAATATTTAGACATTTGATATGTGAGTTTCTTTTTGCATTTTTTTCTAGGCTCTTCTAATGTCATGGGTGGGCCTGCCATTTAAAAAGTTAAACTTCCTAAGAATGATGCTTCCGGTTCACTCAAAGTTACACGAGCTTCTTTGGTAGATAAAAATCCAGTAAGTTCTCTTATCAAAGTGTCTTAAAGTTTAAAGCAACTTTTGATCTAATTCAAAGTCTATGAAATCTCTGTTAACTAGTCAGCCAGCTTCTATTTGAAGACATCTAGGAGGTGGGCATGAGCAAGTTCTGTTGTAGTCATTCTTACTCAAAGAAAAGAGTCATATTTTCAAAGAAGTGAATTTTGCTTCTAAGACAGAAAAGCAAATTTGAGAAACATACTCTATGTTTATAAAGAGAGAAACAGAATATATTTAGTAATTATTGAATATTTTCAAAATTAATATAACTCCTCAGAGTGAAAGAAATACAAATGATGAACTACATGTACTACACAAACAAAGGATAATATGACATCAGTAAAGTAAGATTAGGAAAGATGTAATATTGTTTTCTCACATTCTATTAGAAGTAAAATACTGTACTCCAGAATATAAGATAAAGCTACTTTCATTGATAAGTCACTTGAGAAATAAGGGCACTTCCCATTAACATGTTCCTTCTTTTCCTGATCCTAGGTTGTCCAGCTAACTTTACCATCATCTCCTTCAAAATATCAGTTGTAGGCCTGTTATTTTCAGTCATTACCCCACGAGTTTACTCACTTATTACTTGAGTCATTCATTCAAATGTAGAATCTCCAAAATCATGCCTCTCCTGCCCTCACAAATATAAAAGGAAATAGGAGTGTCATCTGTACTTAATGAAAACTTTTACAATGAGAACAAAAAGCACTAATAAAAATTATTAGTTTTTGTGAGGCCAATTAATTCAAAGATGAATACTCTTAAGTTCAGAACTCTCTAACAGTGAGATATGAAGAAACTGGACTGTGGCATATACTTATACAGTTCTTTTGATTAAGGAAGAGTTTTGCTTTCACATAATGAATAACTATATTTAAAATACATATGGATGTTCCTCTAATTATCTAAAAAAGTGTAGGAAAGAACTTTGTCCTATCTTTTTATTTTGAATTTCCCAAACTCAGAACACACACACACACACACATGATACACCCACATGTGTGTGTGCATGTGTGTGTATCTGTATATAAATAATTAAAATAAAGACTGCATCTGCATATACTTGCTCAGGGGTGAGTTTTTTTTTTTTTCCTAGCAGTTAAGACGATGCTTAGGACGCCTGTATCCCATATTGGAGTGCCTAGGTTCAAGTCCCAGTTCCACTCCTAACTCCGGCTTCCTGCAAATCTTCACCCTAGTAGACAGCAGGTGATGGTTCAACTACTTGGGTCTCTGCCTCCCACATGAGAGATCAGAATTGAGTTGAGGTTTATGGCTTTAGCATGGCCCAACCTTGGTTGTTGTGGGCACTTGGAAGTTAATCAGCAGATGGGAGGTTTCTATATATGTATGTATGTCTATTTGTATGCATGTATGTAAATATCTATCCTCTCCACCTATGTTTCTTTTACTCTCAAATAAACAAAATAAATAAATGAATAGATTTGTCTGTATATGTGTGTGTTAGTCTCAGTCTTGTGATAGATTTAATGATTTTGTTCATTTTCTTTCCCAGTTCTCTCATACTCCCACAATAGAATCAATTTAGATCTATTGAATGGGCAGTCAATTCTTTGACCATTAATAGTCAAAGAATGAAGCTTTAGTTCTGAATACATGCTGGATTGTCTAATTGGAACCATGTGATTTGACAATATAGGCAAGTCCATTAGGGTACTAGGTATTCTTTAGAAAATAGTACTTAAAATCCATTCCATGTTCATAACATAATGATTTGCTCTGTAAAAAGAGCATCAACCAGTATTTCAGAATTAATGGTTGACTCTGTAATTTTCCCAATATTTGAATAGAGTAAAATACAAAGTTCAAACACACATCTCTTTTTTTATTTTGACAGTCAGAGTTAGACAGTGAGGGAGAGAGAGACAGAGAGAAAGGTCTTTCTTCCATTGGTTCACCCCCCAAATGGCTGCTATGACCTGGCACTGTGCCAATCCGAAGCCAGGCGCCAGGTGCTTCCTTCTGGTCTCCCATGCAGGTGCAGGGCCCAAGCACTTGGGCCATCCTCCACTGCACTCTCGGGCCACAGCAGAGAGCTGGACTGGAAGAGGAGCAACTGGGACAGAATCCAGCACCCCAACCGGGACTAGAACCTGGGGTGCCAGCGCCGCAGGTGGAGGATTAGCCTCCTGAGCCACGATGCCAGCCTTAAACACACATTTCTTAATTTTATGGATCACTCTGAATCCCTAAAAAAGGTACTGGCTTATTTTTATAATGGTTGGAAATTTAAGATAACATTGATAATATTTTCTGGGACTTATTGGATTATTGTAAAGATATATTGCTTACAATCTGTCAAGCTATAATTTTGTGATATTAATTAACTCAAAGACCTTTTTATAAAAGGCAGTGGCAAAAGGAGTATATAGAATATGATACAGGATGTTAGTTGCACAAGATGACTTGCAATATTTGATCTAATATTGATAGTTACTTCCATTTTGTGTCATATACATGAAAAAGATCTCTTAAGAAATATCCTTCATTAGGCTGACTAGCCAGCCTATCTTTTCCTGTAAACTTTCTTAATCTAACCAAATAATCTTCTGAAGTAAGTAGAAAATGCATTACATGTATTTTTATAATTTCATTTCTGAAGTGTATCTGATTAGATCTATCAAACATTGAAAGAAAGTATGTGAGGATCAATCACCATATATGCTACTATTAATACTATTATAAAGTGTTAGATGAAGGAATAGACACGTTTTTATTTGAAAAATAGCAAACAAATTTAAGGATGACAAAATCCAAATGCTGTGTTTTTGTTAGGTGTCACATATGTAAATGGCTATAGACCCAGGCAGATAAAGCAAAGGATTATAGAATCTCAAGCACAAAATGATACAGAGTTTATTGGTCAGGGAGACTCTATAACCCTTCCTCAATCAGGGGTACGATAGGCAACTGTCCAGTCAATTTTTGCCATTAACTGTCCAGGCCTTACGTTACTAGTTGGTAAAAAAAAAAAAAAAACCACAAATTCAAGTTTTTATATGTGATTTTTCAATTATTAAACACACTACTCAAGGGCTGGCATTGTGGCATAGTGGGTTAAACCGATGCCTGTGATGCTGGCATCTCAGTTCATGTCCTGGGGGCTTTACTTCCAATCCATCTCCCTGGGAAAATCAGCAAAGATGGCTCAAGTACTTGGGCCCCTGTCACCCATGTGGGGAACTTGGATGAAGCTTCTGACTCCTAGCTTCATTCTGGCTAAGATCTGGTCATTGTAGCACTCTGGTGAGTGGACCAGTGGATAGAAAATCTTCCTTTCTCAATGTCTCTCTCTCTCTCTCTCTCTCTCTCTCTCTTTTAAATTAATAAATCTTTAAAAAAGTAAAAAAAAAAAAAAAGAAGAAAACACACTACTTGATAAACAAAAATAAACATTTCTACTGGTTATAGCAGCTCTGTAGCAATTTCTGAGACGATCTTACAGTATAATGAAATCCATCAGATACTAATCCAAAAGGAAATCTAGGAGAAACTATAGGTTATTTCTATAAGACATTAGTCCAATGTGATGATGACAGGCTCAACATGCTGTGAAAAGGCTGACCATTTTTAAGTGAAGAAGTGTTTAAAATGAAGTCACAAAAAGTCCAGATGAGTAACTCAACATATAGAGCTTTGAAAATACTGGTTCTTTATCACTCATACCTTGGGAAGCACAAAATAGAACTGCAGTAGGCCACAGACAAACAATCAAATTGCTAGCCAGTGACATCTACGCTGCAGAGAAAAGACACTGGTTCAATTAATGTCAAAAGTGCTTTAAGAGAAGGGCCCAAGTTGTGGAGCACCAGGTTAAGTCACTGCCTGAAATGATGTATGTCTTACGAGGACAGATTCCAGTCCCAGCTTCCAATCCAGCTTCCAGCTGATTTGCTTGGGAAGGCAGCAGAGCAGAGAGACCTGGACAGAGTTCCAAGTTCCAGGCTTTGGCCTGTCCCAGTCTCAGCTCCAGCACCATAGACAGGCCAGTTGTTGCAGCCATTTGGGAGAGTAAAGAAGTGGATTAAACAGCTCTTCGTCTGTCTGTACCTCTTTCTGCAATTCTGCCTTTCAAATAAATAAACAAATTTTTTTTCTAAAAAATAGAAATGCATGAAGAGAAGTTATGTTTAACCTAGTAGTTCAGGCCAGCACCGTGGCTCACTTGGCTAATCCTCCACCTGTGTAGCCAGCACCCTGGGTTCTAGTCCTGGTTGGGGCACCAGATTCTGCCCCGGTTGCTTCTCTTCCAGTCCAGCTCTCTGCTGTGGCCCAGGAGGGCAGTGGAGGATGCCCCAAGTGCTTGGGCCCTGCAACCGCATGGGAGACCAGGAGGAAGCACCTGGCTTCTGGCTTCGGATTGGCACAATGTGCCGGCCGTGGCGGCCATTTGGGGGTGAACCAACGGAAGGAAGACCTTTCTCTCTGTCTCTCTCTCTCTCACTGTCTAACTCTGCCTGTCAAAAAAATAAAATTAAAAAATAAAAATAACCTAGTAGTTCAGATGATGGTTAAGACATAACAGGTGCCTGGGTTCAACACCTGACTCTGTCTTCTGACACAACCTTCTTGCAAATGTAAGCCCCAGAAGGGAGCAGTGATGGCTCAAGTAATTGACTTGTCTCCCATGGGAGAGTCCTGAGTCCTGGATTCCCTATTTTGGGAATTTGTGAAATGAAGCAACAAATAAGATCTCTCTCTCTCTTGCTCACTCTCTCTCATCTCTTCTTTGTTAATGAAATAAATAAGTACAAATCGTAAAAAAGACACTTTGATAAAAGAACTTACTGGATTTTTATCTACCAAAGAAGCTCGTGTAACTTTGAGTAAACTGGAAGCAATGGCCCAGCTCGGGCCATTGTGGCCATCTGGGGAGTGAACCAGCAGATGGAAGACCTTGTTCTCTGTCTTTATCTCTGTAACTCTGACTTTCAAATAAATAAAATAAATCTTTAAAAAAAATTAAATACAGAAGAAAAGCAAAGTAGTTTACCTTTAGTACATTACATAGTAAGAGAAATACACATGATAAGAGCAATATCTCTAGGAGTTTTTTATGCTAAATTTTTTTTTATTTGACAGATAGAGTTAGACAGTGAGAGAGGGAGAGAGACAGAGAGAAAGGTCTTCTTTCCGTTGGTTCACTCCCCAAGTGGCCGCCATGGCCAGCAATGCGCTGATCCGAAGCCAGGAACCAGGTGCTTCTTCCTGGTCTCCCATGCGGGTGCAGGGGCCCAAGCACTTGGGCCATCCTCCACTGCCCTCCCGGGCCACAGCAGAGAGCTGGACTGGAAGAGGAGAAACCGGGACTAGAACCCAATGCCTATATGGGATCCCGGCTCCGCAGGTGGAGGATTAGCCAAGTGAGCCATGGCGCTGGCCTCTATGCCTAAATAATTTTTTTAAAATTTTATATCATTAGCTATCATACTTTGGTGTACATAAGGGTCATATGGTGAGTCAGCTAAAACAGATTATTGGGTCCAGATTCCAGAGATTCTGTTTCAGTGGCTCAGGTCCAGAAATCTATATTTTGATTACTAGGTAATTGTGATGCATTAGTGATGCAGAAAGATCCTAATTTGAGAAGCATCCTGTTAGAGAAGAGCAAGACCTCACCAGATGCTGAAGTTGCTAGCACCTTGATCATGGACTTCGGATCTTCTAGAGTGGGGAAAAATACATTTCTGTTGTTTGTAAGTTACTAATTTAGTGTATTCTGTTATAGGAGGTCAAAGGAACTAAAAGGGTAGAAGTACTAAGAAATAGATTATATATAGGTTGGTGATAATAACTAAGATTCTTTACTTCTATTCATGTAGTGGGAGGGATAAATGGAAAAAAATAACTTGACAATAAAATCTGACAAACATCTGATAGGCTAAGGAAGAAGTGAAAAATTGAGAACTTACACTTGAAGCACTGTCCTAGGGTCTCCAACTTCACCCCCATCACCAATTGTCAAGGTATCATAGCCAATCTCCAAATCAAATTCTTCAAAATTTATCTGGATAACCTGGCAATAAACAGAAACAGTACATTAAATATTGAGTCATGTAATAAAAACAAAAATAAAGTAATGTCAGAAAACACTCAACATGCACATAAGACTAAATGTATTTACATATATTTGAATTTTACAGTATGGCAGCAAACCATGTATTACTAAAATTCAATCTTTATACCACCACATGGGTTTTACTTGCTGTACTATATCTTCTCTATTAAGTTTTCAATGAAGTGTGTTGGCTTCTGTTTACAGAACTCTTATATAAAGCATCTGAAGCATGATTAATACAAAAATATTTCAAGAAGGCTTTATAAAAGTATGTGTAGTTGGACAGGGGTTTTCTATATATTTACATACATACTTTATAAAGTTAACATGGAAAAAAAGGGTGTGCTTTTTATTTCATTTTTAATGATGTGTTATGTTTTCATGTTAATATAATATTAACAGAACAGAATCAATGCATAGATACAATTAAAATAATGTAATGATATTCTCTTTCTCCCTGCCACTCTTCTCTTCTTCTAATCCTTTTCCTTTCCTCCTCTTTTTAAGCTTTTAACATAACATTTTTAAAAAGATATATTTATATGAAACTCAAAGTTACATAGAGAAGGGGAGAGTTAGAGAGAAACAGAGAGAGCGAGAGAGAGAGATCTTCCATCTGTTGATTAATTCCCTGGATGGCCACAAATAGCTAGGGAGGGGCCTGGCCAAAGCCAGGAACCAGGAGCTTTATCTGGGTCTCTCATGTGGGTGGCAGGGACTCAAATATTTGGTCCATTTTCTGCTACTTTTCCCAGACCATTAGCAGGCAGCTGGATCAGAAAAGGAACAGAGGGGACATGAACTGGTGCCCGACATCACAGACAGTGACTTTACCTGCTAAGCCACAATACCAGCCCCAAGATAACATATTTTTAATTAACATTACAGTTAGGGGCTAAATGCTCAACTAAATAAAGATCTTAACAAGTTAAACAAAACAAAACAGAACGAAAAAGAGACCCTAGTTCAGCAGTAAAATAGGCAAGGGCTATAAACAATAATTCAATGAAAGATGATTTTTTTCCACCAGTTGCTGTAAATTTTAAAATAATCACAGATCATTAAAACTCTAGCAGTATAACATTCATAATCATTGGTTTGACAAAAATACAAAACAAAGTTTGACAAAGCTATATTTATAGCCAACTGATATACTCAGGCATTTCTTTCTTGTTTTTGCTTTTCTTTTTAATTTTAGCTGTATTTCTTTTTCCGTGTCCAGCTTATTTCACACAACATGATGTCCTCAAGTTCCATCCACTTTGATGCAAATGGTAGAATTTCTTCTTTTTTTTTTTTTTGGCCAGGCAAAGTTAGACAGTAAGAGAGAGAGAAACAGAGAGAAAGGTCTTCCTTCCGTTGGTTCACTCCCCAAATGGCCACTACAGCCAGTGCACTGTGCCGATCCAAAGCCAGGAGCCAGGTGCTTCCTCCTGGTCTCCCATACGGGTGCAGGGCCCAAGGACTGGGCCATCCTCCACTGCACTTCCGGGCCACAGCAGAGAGCTGGACTGGAAGAGGGGCAACAGGGACAGAATCCGGAGCCCCGACTGGGACTAGAACCTGGGGTGCCGGCGCCGCAGGCGGAGGATTAGCCTAGTGAACTGTGGTGCTGGCCGGTAACAGCCTTTCTGAGGGTGAGGTGGTATCTCATTGTGGTTTTGGCTTGCATTTCTCTAAAGGCTAGTGATGTTGAGCATTTTTTTCACATATTGTTGGTCATTTATATTTCTTCTGTTGTGAAGTGTCTATCAAAGTCTTCTGCCCATTTCTTTACTAGATTTGTTGTTTTTTATTTTGCTTTTGTTGTGTTTTTTGAGTTTCTAATATATTCTGGATATTGATCCTTTGTCAGATAGGAAGCGTGCACATTTTTTTCACACAGTTGATCATTTCTTTTGCTGTACAGAAGCTTCTATATTTGATATAATACCATTTGTTTAGTTTTGCCTTGTTTCCCTATGCTTTGGAGTTCTTATCCTATAAGCTGTCAAATGAATAAATGTCTTAAGAGTGTTTCCCCTGTATTTCCTTCTAGTAACTGCAGAGTCTCAGGTCTTAAATTTAGGTCTTTGAACTATTTTGAATTGATTTTTGTATGTGGTGAGAGGTATGGATCTAATTTCATTCTTCTACATATTTGCATCCAATTTTACAAGCACCAATTTATTGACGAGATTACCTTACTCCAGTGTATGGTCTGGACACTTCTGTCAAAAATCAGTTGGCTATATGAATGTGGATTCATTTTTGGGCTTTCTATTCTGTTCCACTGATCTATGTGTCAGTTTTTATGTCAGTACCATGTTGTGTTTTTTTTTCTTTTCTTTCTTTTAAGATTTATTTATTTATTTAGAAGGTAGAGTCATAAAGAGACAGAGGCCGAGAGAGAGAGAGAGAATCTTCCATCTGTTTGTTCACTCTCCAAATGGCCAAATCAGTTGGAGCTGAGCTTGTCTGAAGCCAGGAGCCAGGAGCTTCTTCCAGGTCTCCCAGGTAGCTGCAGGGGCCCAAGGACTGGGATTATCTTCTACTGCTTTTCCAGGCCATAGCAGAGAGCTGGATCGTAAGTGGAGCCAGGACTCGAACTGGCACCCATACATGGTGCTAGCACTGCAAGTGTCGGCTTCACCCACTGTGCCACAGCGCTAGCCCCCTATGCTGTTTTAATTACTATTGCTTTGCAGTATGGTTTTTTAAAAAACATTTATTTATTTTATTTAAAAAGCAGAGTTAGAGAGAGAGACAGAGATCTTCCATCAGCTGGTTCACTCCCATCTACTGGTTCACTCCCCAAAAGGCCACAACAGGCAGAGCTGGGCGAGATTGAAGCCCGGAATTCATCTGGGTATCCCACATCGGTAGCAGGGACCCAAACTCTTGAGCCATCTTCCACTGCTTTCCCAGGTGCACCAGCAGGAACCTGGATCTCAACTAGAGTAGCTGGGGTTTTAACAGGTTTCCATATGAGATGCCAGTGCTGCAGGTGGCAACTTAAATTAACAGCCCTAGCCCCTTGCAGTATGCTTTGATGTCAGGTATTGTGATGCCTCCACCTTGGTTTTCTTGTTCAGGATTGCTTTGGCTATTCTGCATTTTTTGTGATTGCACCTGAATTTTAGGATTTTCTTTTCTATTTCTAAAAAGAGTGTCATTGGTATTTTGATATGAATTGTACTGAATCTGTAGATTACTTTAGGTAATACTTCTTTTATTTAATTATTTATTTATTTGACAGGTAGAGTTGTAGACAGTGAGAGAGAGACAGAGAGAAAGGTCCTCCTTCCGTTGGTTCACTCCCCAAATGCCCCTATGTCCAGCGCTGCGCCAATCCAAAGCCAGGAACCAGGTGCTTCTTCTTGGTCTCCCATGCGGGTGCAGGGGCTCAAGCACTTGGGCCATCCTCCTCTGCCTTCCCGGGCCACAGCAGAGAGCTGAACTGGAAGAGGAGCAACCAGGACTAGAACCCGGCACCCATATGGGATGCCGGCGCCGCAGGCGAGGATTAACCAAGTGAACCACGGCACCAGCCCCAACTTTAGGTAGTATTTCAATGATATTGATTTTTCCAAACCACAAGCAAGGAGTATCTTTCCATTTTTGTGTGTGTGTGTGTGTGTGTGTGTCCTTGCTGATTTCTTTTATCAATGTTTTGTAATTTTCATTGTGCAGTTCTTTCATTTCTTTGGTTAAGTTTATTCCTAAATATTTGATTATTTTTGTGGCTATAGTAAATTGGATTTGATTCACTTTCAGTAAGTTCATTGTTAGCATATAAAAAATTACCAGTTTCTTGCATGCTTACTTTGTAACCTGAAATTTCACTTAATGGTTTTGAATTCTAACAGTTTTGTGTGTGTGTGTGGAGTATGTGGGTTTTTACAAATACAACATAATGTAATCTGTAAACAGATAAATTGACTTCCTCTTTTCCAAATTTTATTCCAATTATTTCTTTCTCCTCCCTAATTGTTCATAATACTTCCAGTACTACATTGAATTAAGAGTGGTGAAAGTAGATATCCTTGTCTTTTCCAGATCTAAGGGAAAATGTTTTCAGCTTTTCCCCACTCAGTACAATATTGACTGCTGGTTTGTCATAAATAACAATTGTAATTTTGAAACACATTCCCTCTATACCTAATTTGTAGAGGTTTGTTTATCATGAAGGAGTGTTTAATCTTATCCAATAATTTCTTTTCATCTATTAAGATGACAATATGGCTTTTGTTCTTCATCCTCTTGATGCAATTTATGACATTATTGAATTCTGAATTTGAAACACCCATGAATTCCCACTTTATCGTGATGTGTGATTTTTTTTTATGTGACTTCGGTGTTGGTTTTGCTGATACTTTGTTGAGAATCTTTGCACCTTTGTTCATCAAGGGTATAGGTCTGTAGTTTTATTTTCGTGTTGTATATTTGTTCAGTTTGGGTATCAAAGTGATGTTGGACTCATACAAAGCATTTGGTAGAGTTCCATCTTATTCAATACATTGGAATAGTTTGAAAAGTATTAAATATTTTGTAAAACCCAGTAAAGCCACCAGGTTCGGGAATTTTCCTTGATGGAAAACTTTTAACTACTGTTTTTATCCCATTGCTTGTTAAAGGTCTGTTTAGATTGTCTATATCTTTTTGATTTAATCTTGGTAGATTATATGTACACAGGAACTAGTCCATTTCATTGAGGTTTTCATTGAAATAGTTTTTCATAGTAGTTTCTTATGAGCCTTTGTATTTCAGTGATATTAGTTATAATGTATCCCTTTTGATCTCTAATTTTGAGTTTTATCATATTTTCTTTGTTAGTCTGGCTGAAGTTTTGACTATTCTGTTTATCTTCTCAAAAACGCAGCTTTTTTGTTGATCTTCTTTATTGTTTTTATAATTTCAATTTCATTTATTTCTGTTCTCAGCCTTATTATTTATTGCCTCCTGATGATTTGAGTTTTGTTCTTATTTTTCTAAGTCTTCAAGATGTATCATTAGATCATTTGTTTGAGAGATTCTCCCTTTTTCTTAATGAAGTACTCAATGCTATAAACTTTCCTCTTTATGATCATGGTATCTCCCCTGCCAAATAAGTATCAAACTTTCCTCTTAATACTGCTCTTGCTGTACCCCATAGGTTTTGATACATTGTGTTTCATTTTCACTTGTTTCAAGAAACTTTTGATTTCCTTTTTAATTTCTTCAATGACCTACTGATCTTTCAGTAGTATGTTCTTAATTTCCATGTATTTAGGAGTGTTCCATTGTTCTTGTTGATTTCTACTTTTGTTCTTCTGTGGTCTGATATACATGTAATTTCAATCTTTTTAGATGAACTGAGACTTCATTTGCATCCTAATGTATGGTCTATGTTAGAAAATGTTCCATATGCTGATGAGAAGAATGTTCATTCTGTAGCCTTTGAGTGAAATGTCTTGCAATTCAATTATGATGTATCTTTATTTTCTGTCTGTTTGACCTGTCCATTCATGAGAGTAGGTTTTGGAGTTACCAACTATTACTGAATTGGAGTTACTTCCTCCTTTTAGGTCTAATAGTATTTGCAGTATATTTCTGGGTGGTCTTGTATTGGGTGGATATATAGTTATGATTGTTATACCTTCTTGCTGAATCAAAACTTTTAGCAAAATATAATGTCCTTGTCTCTTTTTACAGTTTTTGATTTAAAGTTTGTATTATCTGATATGAAGATAGCTATTCCTGTTCATGTTTGGCTTCCATTTGCCTGTTGTATCATTTCCCAGCCCTTCATTTTCATATCATTTCCCAGCCCTTCATTTTCATTTGATGTGTATCTATTTATGTGAAATGAGTTTCCTATAGACAGCATATAGTTGGGTCTTGGTTTTTCATCCATTCAGCCCATCTAAGTCTTTTTGTTGTGAATTTTAACCATTTACATTCAATGTTAATATTGATAGGTAAGAACTAACATCTGTCATATTGCTGACATAATACTGATTTTACTTGCTCTATTAGTGAATTAATTTGGGTCATGTGTTTTCATGATGTTTACTTATAATTCAGAACTCCATTCAGAATTTCTTATAAGGCTGGTCTGGTTGTGGTAAATTATCTGTTTTGCTTATCTGCAAAATACTTTATTTGATTTCAAAAGATAGCTTCACTGAATATAATATTCTTCATTAGAAGTTTTTTTTTTTTTCTTTCAAGACCTTGTATATATCATCATACTCTACTCTCTTTTGGGCAGTAGGTTTTCTGCTGGGAAATCTACTGTTAGTCTAATTAGTTTCCCTTTATATGTAATTTGATGCTTTTTTCTTACTGTCTTTAGGATTCTCTACTTGTCCTTAACTTTTGACAATCTGATCACAATATGCCTTGGAGAAGATCTTTTTGGTTGAGTCTACTTGGGACCCTCTGGGCTTCCTGAATCTGGATGTCAATGTCTCTCTCAAGACCTGGAAAATTTTCAACAATTATGTCATTTAGCAGGTTCTCAATGCCTTTTTCTTTATCTTCTCCTCATGAATACCTAAATAATATATTTCATCATTTAATGGTCTTCCAAATTTCACATATATTTTCTCATTCTTTTTTATTATTCTCTCTCTCTTCTCTCTCTATCTCTCTGATTGGATTATTTTAAAAAAGCCTGTCCTCGGCCGGTGCCGTGGTTCAATAGGCTAACCCTCCGTCTGCAGCACCGGCACCCCGGGTTCTAGTCCCAGTCAGGGTGCCGGATTTTGTCCCAGTTACTCCTCTTCCAGTTCAGCTCTCTGCTGTGGCCCGGGAAGGCAGCAGAGGATGGCCCAAGTCCTTGGGCCATGCACCCGCATGGGAGACCAGGAGAAGTACCTGGCTCTTGGTTTTGAATCACTGTGGTGCGCCTGCTGCAGCGGCCATTGGGAGGGTGAACCAATGGAAAAAGGAAGACCTTTCTCTCTGTTTCTCTCTCTCTCACTGTCCACTCTGCCTGTCAAAAATAAATAAATAAATAAATAAATAAATAAGTAGCACACTAGTCTGCTGCAGTTCATAGGTTAAGAAGTGTGACTTTGAGATTAATGTGGGTTTCCTAGGCCATGTATCTTCAGTCCACAGAGTTCAGTATCAGTCATGCTCGGGATTGTGACAGCCAGGGCCTTGTTCTTTGTGCTGCAGATAACAAAGAGGGCTGTCTCCTTGTCCCTTTGGAAAGCCCGAGTGATACTGGAGCTTGTGGAACCAACTGCTGTGACTCTAGGACTGTATCCTGTGGATAGGCCATTCCTCGAATCTTGTTAGGAGAGAGCAGGTGGTTCTGAGTATTATAATACCAACAACCCTAGTCCTGAGACTGGGGGATGTAGAGTGAAACTTTCTCCAGTCCCACAGTATAAAACCAAGGTATACAGGAGATTTTGCTCTGCAGGTATGGATCCACAGAGGTGGAATGCAGGTAGATCCTTCCCTCAATCTATTTGGGTAGATTCCAGTGGCATTGAGAAAATTAGAACGGATTGTTACAATTCTGGTGGTACAAAGTGCAGTGGGGTTATTGCCCAGATCCCCCAGAGTGGGAGTAGAATTTTTATGAGCTGCTACTGGTGTTAGTCCCTAGAAGCTAAGGGGAATCCCTCTTGCACATGTAGAGTGGGCAAGCTTAGCTCTGGGGCTAATGACCCCAAACTCCCACCATAGCAGAATGCAGGGGGATCTGTCCTCTACCTGACAAGTTGCCCTTTGACTCTCTGATTTGATTCTGGTAGCAGTGGTACAAAAGTCAGTTGTTCAACTTTTTGCAGTGCAGCCTGGCTACAAGGGTGGAGTAAGGGAGGGAGGCAATGTGGCTCCCCTTCTTGGATCCCAGTAGCTTCACAAAGTACAATCCCAAGTAGCTAAAGTGTGTACTATTTCTACTAAGTAGTGAAGCTGAAAAAATTTTAGAGCTAAATTTGAATCTATAGCATCAGATTTAATGGTAACAGGTTTATTTTTTATATCCTTTGGTAACAGAATCCATTAAATATACTAAACTGTGCTAGAATAGCTGGGGACACCATAGTTTGAGAGAGACATTATACCATGATAAATAATTTAACATTATTTTTTACTAACATATATACTCATGTGTTCATACATTGCTATATACTTATGCAAAATTCAAATTTAAACTGTAATTGTTACATTAGGAAACTAATACGTACATAATAAAAATTGTAAATAAGAATCAATACAGAAAGAAATTATGTAAATATTGTCCTACATACAATCATGCCTTGAACAAAAAATAATTCAAAATAAATTATTATTTATCACCTCATAAAGAAAATGAATTCATGAGGTTATCAATATTACTAGAACAAATGAAAAAAATCCCTGGCAATACTCATCACTAATTATTTTGTTATAAAATTATTTAAAATGAAGAATTTCAGGCTAGGCATTTGGTGGAGTGGTTAAGACACTAGTTTGGATGCCTATATCCCATATCAGAGTGCCTGGGTTTAAGTCCTATGGGAATTTCTGATTGCAATTTCCTGATCATGTACAACATGGGAGGTCACAGGTTATGGCTCAAGTGGCAAATGCAGATTGATTCCCATCTCCTGGCTTGAATCTGATCCAGCCTTTGTTGTGGGCACTTGGGGACTGAACCAGCAGATAGGAAATACCTATCTGTCTCTCTTTATCTGTATCTCTGTTTTTTAAATTAAAAATATAATTTTTTAAAATATGAAGGATTTTATAACCAGCTTTCCTGAATTACACAGCAAAATAATTTTTGATTATGCTATTTCTTTTAAAAATATTTTATAATACCATAGACTAAAGCAATTTTTGGCCAACTTTATTGCCAATGCAAAAAATGTTAAATATTAAATTATATATTCCATATGGCCATATAGTAATTTTAAAACATTGTTTGTACTACATAGACTTAGATATAGATAACTTCAATTAACAATTGCTTGCCAACACAGATTTAGGTTATTTCCTTTTTTTTTTTTTTTTTTTTTGGCTACTAAAAATAACATGGTAATGAACATTCTGATATATGACACAGGCAACACAAATTGTGGTTTAACCCACTGTACCGCAATATGCACCTGGGTTACTTTTGCTTTTCTAGAAACATTTTAATACTAGTCATATTTTCAAATTCATTGTCTTAATTTTATTAATTTTCTTTTAGTCTATACTGGCCTATGATTTGCAATTTAACCATTTTAAGTGTACAATTCAGTGACAATATTTACATTTATGATTTGGTTGAACCATCATCCCTATGTTCTCAAGTTTTTCATTGCACCAAACAAAAACCTGGAATGGTTAAGCTATAACTCTCCATTTCTCCCTGCAGCAGTCCCTGGTAACTTCTAACCCACTTTCTATCTGTATGAATTTGTCTATCCTAGATGATTTATATAAGTAGAATCATATAATATTTGCTTTTTGGTTGATTTATTTCACTTAGCATGAAGACTTCAAGTTTCATCCATACTATAGCTTTATTAAGGCTTCACTCCTTTTATGGTTAAATAATAATGCATTATATGCATATATCATTTTGTTTAGTCATTCTTCTATTGATAACACTTCAGTTGTTTCCATCTTTTGTTTATTATCAATGCTGCTAGTATGAACATGGTGTACAAGTATTTGGTTAACTTTTGGTTTTCAATTCTTTGGGGCACATACCTAAAAGTGTAAACACTGAATCATATACTAATTAAACTTTTTGAGGAACGTTTAAATTGTTTTTCACAGCTGTGCCAACATTTTATATTCCAAGAAGCAATGCACAAGATTCCTATTTCTCCTCATCCTCACCAATGCTTGTTATTTTCTCTCCCTGTGTGTGTTTAATGTAGCCATCTCCAGCAGGTATGAAGTATGTCTCTCTAGAATGTTGATTTGCATTTTTCTTATGACTAAGAATGATGAGCATCTTTCCTTGTGCTTAAAGGAATTTACAGCTCCTCTGGAGAATTTTTTAATTAAATCCTTATTCCATTTTTTAATTTAGGTTGATTTGTTGCTGCTGTTGTTGCTGTGAAGTTACAGCAGTTCTTTACACATTCCAAATATTAATCCCTCATCTCCAGATACATGATTTTAAAATATTTCCCATTATGTGGGCTTTCTTTACAGTCCTCTGACAGTATCACTTGATACCCCAAAGTTTTTAACTCAGTGCAATCAAATTTAGCATTCTTTTTTCGAAAACATTTACTTATTTTTTGAAAGGCAGAGTTACAGAAAGGGAGAGGCACATAGAGAAGAGAGAGAGAGAGAGAAAGATCTTCCATCCACTGGCTCACTGCCTAAGCAGCTACAATGGCCAGAGCTGAGCCAGGCTGAAGCCAGGAACCAGGAAATTCATCTAGGGCTCCTATTTGCAAGGCAGGAGCCCAAGCATTTGGGCCATCTCCCACTTCTTTTTCTAGACCATCAGCAGGGAATCTGGATTGGAAGTGGAGCAGACACTTTAACATAAATACCAAGTGAAACTCATTATTGAGACGGTGTAATATAATTAAGGGCACAGGAAAACCCCGGAGTTTCAGTCCCATCTCTGTCACCCTGTATTATATTACTATGGGCAATTCTCTAAAATACATAAAAATGTTTATAACTAATATTTTCTAAGGTAGAAATATGTATTACATTAAACTTGGTTTGTAAAACATATACATATGAAATATCATACATCCTCAACAAATCACGCTTATTATAAGCTAAGATAAATTAATCATGCTAAAATAAATGTTCACATTTGTTCACAGCAGATCTTAGGAAGTGAAATTTTCTTTTTGGCCAAGCACACTAAGATTCAAAAGAAGTTTCCCCTACATGCTATGCTAGTAAAATTTTCCCATTATGATTGGATGATAAGTCACCCTAATACTAACAACTGTTTCTGCTTCCAGTTGAGGAAATTTAGAATGCATAATATATGCATAATTTAAAATAAACAAATTTAAAAATAAATAAGCTAAGGTTATGGTATTCTATGCCATAGTACTCTGTTAACCTCATATCAGATAAAAGCACTTCTTTTTTTTTTTTTTTTTTTTTTTTTTTTTTTTTTTACCGGCAGAGTGGACAGTGAGAGAGAGAGACAGAGAGAAAGGTCTTCCTTTTTCCATTGGTTCACCCCCAATGGCTGCTGCAGCCGGCATGCCTCGCCGATCCGAAGCCAGGATCCAGGTGCTTCTCCTGGTCTCCCATGCGGGTGCAGGGCCCAAGCACTTGGGCCATCCTCCACTGCCCTCCTGGGCCACAGCAGAGAGCTGGCCTGGAAGAGGGGCAACCGGGACAGAATCCAGTGCCCCGACTGGGACTAGAACCCGGGGTGCTGGCGCTGCAGGCGGAGGATTAGCCTAGTGAGCCGTGGCGCCGGCCCAGCACTTCTTTCTTGATATATACTTTCCAGACCTTGGATCATAGTCCAATGTGAAAGGCAACACATAAACAAAATACCAAGGCTGAGTACTTTAAGATACAGACAAATAGGACTGCATGAGAACAGAGATGAGAGCCACCAAATCTGGTGGGAAGGTAAAGAGCAAAGATTTCCTTAAGCAGGAAATCTCCAAACAGTGCAAAGGAATGTAAGAATGGGATTTGGAAAGGACATAAAGGACATCCTAGGGAAAATAATTCCACATGACATTGTAGAAAAGGGAATATAGAGATGGAGGCAGTAAACAGATCATTTTCAGACTTTGAATGTCATTTTGTATTTGATAAACAAATTATGAGTTTGGAGCAATACTGGCAAGTTATATTTGCTTTTGATAAGCCCACTTTGACAGCAAGCACATTCTAGATCTGAAGGAAAATAGTGTAGGTTTAGAGAGATTGAGGACCTGAACCTGGACTATGGAAGTAGGGCTAGCAAACAGTAGACTTATGCAAGATTTATTTACTCTAAATAAAAATGACTGTAATCATTTTGTCCTTTCTCTTTTTTCATACATACAGAAGCACTATTTAGAGGTCCACACAAAAATCTCTACTTCACAGGTCTATTATATCAATTTTTTTATTGTAAATGTCTAATTCAGAGAAGAATAAGTAGCACATTTATTAAAAATCATATATTTCAGCCTGAATAAAATATAAGTATGATAAGTCATAAGTATCCCATATATTCCACCTAGAAAACTAATGTGAATAATAAATTCTTTGTCAATGATCATCTTAAATTTGCCTATCTAACAAATAGAGAAGTTGAGTGTACATTAAATTTGTGATATAAGTACGTACCCTGCATGATATAAAGCCTTGCATGACAGAAAAGGTTTAAAGTATGACACATGAAGATCTATTACTTATTCATTTGAAACTAATCAAATTTTAGAGGAAATAATTAGTCTCACATTCCAGAAGTATTACACACTGTAATATCATACTTAGATTTTTTTATTACTGAAGATACATCACAAGATTTTGGGTTAAACCACTCAAAAATAAGAAGTGCCAGCTCAGAAAATTTTCTAGGTTTATCCATTTTGTTGCCAACTTCAGGATAAAAGTTTCAATATTTACTAGGACTCATTTATTAGAGATAGGGGAGGGGAACAGCCTGGGGACACAGAAAAATATTGATGGAATGATAAAAGCTTTTAGCTTTGTTTTATTTTTCTATTCCTTTTGTTATCTTTACACTGTTTTTTGCCTTTAGGGGATTCCTGGTATGTAACAGTGACAGATTAAATAAGGTACTACAAATGCTTCACTGCATGGAAAAGCTACAGAAGATAAAATATACATCAAATATTATCTTTAACACAACAGTACAAAACTGTTCCTTCCCATCACTTATTCATGTCTAACTACTGAAGTACACAATTTAAACTTTATAATGCACACAAATGATCAAGTTGAATTTACATATTTGAAGAAAATTCTTGCAGATGATATTCTTTATTTTAGGAGGGTATTCATTTAAAAAATGTATATAACCAAAACATTGTATATAACCAAAACAATGTATATAACAAAAATTTGGAAAATAAATAGGCATGAGGCTCAATAAAATGAATTTGATTAGAAAAGTATTATTTTTGGTTTTGTCCTTCATTGATAGTAGGGTCATTTTGGTGTAAAATATCTTTCTCTCTATTTATCCATTTATGTTTATTTTTTATATGTAGAATTTCTTTTTTTTAACTTTTATTTAATGAATATAAATTTCCAAAGTACAGCTTATGGATTACAATGGCTTCCCCCCATAACGTCCCTCCCACCCACAACCCTCCCCTTTCCCACTCCCTCTCCCCTTCCATTCACATCAAGATTCATTTTCGATTCTCTTTATATACAGAAGATCAGTTTAGCATACATTAAGTAAAGATTTCAACAGTTTGCTCCCACACAGAAACATAAAGTGAAAAATACTGTTTCAGTACTAGTTATAGCATTAAATCTCAATGTACAGCACACTAAGGACAGAGATCCTACATGAGGAGTAAGTGCACAGTGACTCCTGTTGTTGACTTAACAAATTGACACTCTTGTTTATGGCCTCAGTAATCACCCTAGGCTCTTGTCATGAGTCGCCAAGGCTATGGAAGGCCCCTGACTTCACCAACTCTGATCATATTTAGACAAGGCCATGGTCAAAGTGGAAGTTCTTTCCTCCCTTCAGAGAAAGGTACCTCCTTCTTTGATGACCTGTTCTTTCCACTGGGATCTCACTCGCGGAGATCTTTCATTTAGGTTTTTTTTTTTTTTTTTTTCCCCAGAGTGTCTTGGCTTTCCATGCCTGAAATACTCTCATGGGCATTTCAGCCGGATCCACATGCCTTAAGGGCTGATTATGAGGCCAGAGTGCTGTTTAGGACATCTGCCATTCTATGGGTCTGCTGTGTATCTCACTTCCCATGTTGGATCATTCTCTCCCTTTTTGATTCTATCAGCTAGTATTTGCAGACACTATTCTTGTTTATATGATCCTTTTGGTTCTTAGTCCTATCATTATGATCAATTGTGAACAGAAATTGATCACTGGGACTAGTGAGATGGCATTGGTACATGCCACCTTGATGGGATTGAATTGGAATCCCCTGGTAAGTTTCTAACTCTACCGTTTGAGGTAAGTCAGCTTGAACATGTCCCGAATTGCACATCTCTTCCCTCTCTTATTCCCACTCTTATATTTAACAGTGATCACTTTTCAGTTAAGTTTCAGCACTTAAGAAGAATTGTGTTACAGTATTCAACCAAAAGTATTAAGTAGAACAAACAAACAAAAAATACTAAGAGGGATAACATATTAAGTTGCTCATCAACAGTCAGGGTGAGGGCTGATCAAGTCACCATTTCTCATATATGTAAAATTTCTATCTCCAGGTTTTATTGAGAAAATTAAAGAAATGTTCAACATGATTAGAGATACAACCATGTTAGTAAGAATAAGACACTATACACTTTTATATACAAAAAACGATGTGGTGTTTTCTAATTCCAGTCCTTTTGGACTTTGTATTTAACTTTATTTATGTAATTTCTTTAACCATATAGTCATATGTAGTGAATTGTTATGAGCTTATATCCATAGAAGGCCTTATTTACAACAAAATTATCTTGATGGACATGGAATTTATGAAGTAGTCTAGGAAGTAAGGGTATAAGAAATATTTGCCACTGAATCCACTGTCTGTCACAGTTACTCACAGAAAGATTCCCAGTCTATGAATGAATCCCACTTAGGGCCAGTGTTTGGGAAGAGAGAGGGGAGAGATATGTATATTACTATTTTTTGTTTTCTGAGCTGCACTTAAGTAATCAAGGCACTATTTTAAGTTCTGGATGTTAAGTGAAAATAAAAATATAACTCCCCTTTAAAAACTCTGAATTTATGAATTCAATTTACAAACATTGATTAAGATCTTACCATTTACCAGGCATTATTTTAGTATTGAAGATACAAATTGTTCTCCATTTATTAGGGAAGAATACAATAAAAAAAAAGAATGGAGTCCAGGGCAAGATGGCAGTATAGCAGCAGAGCTTTCCAAGTCACACAGGGAAAAATGGATAGTTAGGTAGCCAAAGGGATACAAGCAGGCAGCATAATTGTGAAAAGTTCACACAGAGTGGCCCTGGAGTCCATCAGAGACTGCTCATGTCCACGCTGTGGGGAGCAGAGAGGAGGGAGAGGTGGCCAACATGTAGCGAAGGAGGGGTGCAGGGAATGAGCAAGGAGACAGGCACCATCCCCCCACCCCAGCGAACAAGGTGAGAGATTGTGAACCCACAGAACTGTGGACAGTGGCAGGCAGGGAAACTTGGTGAACTATATTTGAACCACCAAGCATAAAGAAAAAGAAATTGTAGGGTAATGGGCAGAGAGGTTGGGCATGCCATGGTCTTTCTGTGTCTTCTCCATCCCCTCAACTGGACCTACAGATGGCGGAGAGAAGCCATATTGATTGTTTACATTTTCAAGTGTAAGCAGGGGGCTGCCACGTTTGCCTCCTATGAACACACTCATCAATTGTGGAGGCCACTTCATAAAATGCCCCAACTGGGAAAAAGGATCACAACACTTCAGAGTGATTTCCTCCACACCACACCACACAAGTTGTACAATAAGGAGTAATCCTAAACAGCAAAAACCCAATGGCTTTTCACTCCATTTTTGGATGAATCTCAAAGGCCCCATATGATGTGGGCCTTATTTAGTTGAACATCTATATAATCTATTGTTTTCATCTATCGTTATGACTTAGGACTCTTTGATCCTTATAGTCTCCAGAACACATTACTCATCATGATACTTTACATGGACCGTTTTCTTCTCTCCTGGATATTTCTCTTTCTGTATTGCTGTCTTTGTTGTCCTCTAATATTCACTTAAATAGCACTTGCTCAGAGAAGCTTTTACTCTAAGTAGAATCTCTATCCCATTAAGGATGTTTCTTTCAAATTGTGACTATTTCTGTGTTTACTCTTTCATTATCTGTTTAAACCATTAGGAAGAAGCTTCCTGCAGTCGGGAATTTTTTTTTTTTTCAATCTATTATTGACCAGATTTTATACAGTAAACATGTAGCATTTCCTAAACAAAGTTTAGGACTTACAATATTTTATTCTTCTGGGCATTACAACATATATGAGGTCTTTCATGCTTGCTCTTGGATAATAGAGAATCCCAAACTGAACACATATAAGAAGGCCAAAGAATGGTCTCAATAGAAAAACAAATATAGCTAGCACACCCTATTTCTGCAGATGTTGCTTCCTTCCACTTTTTCCACTGGTATCATACACTGTAGTTGGTAGTGCTGTTAGATCAAAAAGGTCTGAAATTCAAAGTAGGTATGTAACAGGGAGCAAAGAGATTACACAGAATTATATTAATTTATGATATTCATACGATATAACAGGCTGTTTCAGGACAATTCAGTCACCAAGTTGACTTTCTATACCAAGAAGGCCAGTGCTGGTAGCACAGGTACAACATCACACTTCTCTTTGTTTACTACCTACACTCAGCTCTCACTGAGGTTCTTGGGAGCTGGAGCAGAAATAGTGCTAAAAAGGCTGAGCGTAACCCCCAGTAACACTAAGGTTGTGTTTAAGATAATGATCTATTCTTCAGTAAAATTTCTCAAAGCTCACAGCTGATAGTTTCTGATGACTAATATCAGCAATAAATCTCCACAAGTATACTCCAAGTTCTGCACTGCAAGGGCATGTATAATCTGCATAGCAGGATGCTTAGATCAAACATTGATGGAATCATCATAAGCATTACCACATTCTGAGAATGCTGTAGTAGTGATGTTTGCAATTGTAGCTGACGCAGTAGTAATAATAAATAATAATACTATAGCTAACATATTGAACATATATATTCCAGGTCCTGTTCTAAGTACATTGTCATAATTTATGTGAATGCTTTACTGTTTTTGCCAGATTATCATATACTGCAGTTCTGATTATTCTTTGTTATTCAAAAATAAGTAAGATTTGCAGGTTAAATTGGTAAGGACACTGAAGAGTTAATGGAAGGAGTGGAAGAAGAAAATACAAACAAAATTTGCCTTTTGAATATTTTCTCTATTTTCTGCTGAGAAACACAGAAGTTTCTAGGGAAAGCTAAGAAACATTGGAATAAACCAAGAAACATTTTCCCTAGGAAAAGTTAGTCCATTATTTCAATAAATAGTCATTTGCAAAACTCTCACACAACAAATTTAAAATTAGAAGTTAAAGGATGTAAACTCTCAAAATCTGGGCTTTTTCCTTAAGGGCCAAAAGGAAAACAGATGAGCAAACAGATAATTATAATATAATATGACAATGGATAAGTCAGTATGAAACTGGGAAACATACTAACCACAGAGGGTGCAGCAGGCTCCCAGACTTGAAGACTCTGGAACTGCATTTGGGTGAAGTAGAGTTTTGGGATACTGACATAAAAAGACAAGAATAATTTAAGGTGTCCATCCATAAATGATTCCATCCATAAAACTGGGAAGATCAATTTATATATTCTGCCAAGTAGGAGACATTATTACATTTTAGGATGAAACATCACACTGGATGTTTTGTTGAAGCAGGAGGTTTATGGTGAACAGTAAAATGAGAATAAAAGTCAGTAATTGGGAAGTTATTGATGATCCAAAGGAGAGATCTGTATGAAAGACATTTAATCAACTATCAGGCATAGTGGAAATATAATTAATTTATTGGGCCTGACATTCACATTTGTGAAAGAAGAAGAAAAGAATAAAGATAAGAAGTTTTAAATTCTTAATATTGAGAAATATAGATGTTTTATGAGGATGAAAGAAGAAGGTGAATACTGGAAAAAGACTGAGAAGGCAAGGGAAATTTCAGGAAAATGGGACAAAACTGTTTTGAAGAGTCAAGAATTAATCAACACAAACTAGAGATCCAAGATTGCTGAATCAGAAAAAGACATACTGATTTTGACAAAAGGAAGGTAAAAGAAGAAAAAGTGGGGAAGAGTATTCCCAGCAGACAGTTGGACAGAAGTTTGTAATGGAAAGAATACAGGAAGATGAGAGATGCCATGAAGTAGCACTGACAGTACAATCACCCAACAGCAGGTGGGTCACCACTGGTGACTCCCATAGCCCCACAGCTATGGCTGTAGGGTATACCATCATCTTGGAGCAAGGTGAGAGAAACCTGTGGAGCCTGTGCCACTGATGATATTGTTTAATGGAGAACCTTGTGGTCCTCACTGACTTTGAGTCCTGCCTGAAGCACTGGTGGGGGCAGTGGCAGGGGTAGGGGAAGCCAGGGGACGCACCAAATCCCATGAAGGGAAAGCACGTTGCTTTACTCTTCTCCCCCTACTGAGGGGGACACCCAGTGACCATTAGGGAAGAAGTGTCATTTAATAAGATGAGTAGAGGCTGCTGAAGCCCTTGAGCTTCTGGAGGATTTGTCAGAGGAATAAATTTGTGGTACCCAGTGACTTTGAGTCTGGCCTGGAAGATTGGTGGGGGATGGAGCACAAACTTAGGCTAGTGAAGTGCTCCCCTCCACTCACTCTATCACGGTGCCCTGACTCAACTTTCCAAGGCGGAGCACAGACTGACCTCTGGCAGGCAGCTGGCTCCAGGAAATGCCACAGCTCTCTCCATGGATGAGGAGCTGTGCAGGCCTGAGAGTGGATCCCCTGCCCCCTGTGACTGGAAATCTTGTGACTGTCTGATAGGGCATACAATAGGGTATGTTTGGGTCTTTGGGCAATCACTGAGTCTGGTTTCAAAGCATCAGAATTAATTGAATGCTGAAGTCATTCATCACAGACAGCTCCATGTGCACAACGAGGAGCTCACAGATCATTTGTATAGGTCAGGCACCTGAGAGGGTGGAGTGCATAACACTGTGGGCTCACTTTGAGCAGCTGGTTAACCTAGGCAGAGAGGGGCTGACACTGTGAACATATCAGTCAATATTATCATACTCTCCCCTTTGCACATGTTAGAGGAGATATACCATGCCCAACTTGGGTGTCACTCTGGACTCTTTCCCCACCTTTAAGAAGTAGCTAGAGTTCCCTGGACCCATCCAGCACATACCTCTGGATATCTATTAAAGGATCAGATACTACACTAAGATATAGTGGCATATATCAAAGACAAGAAAGTCTTCTGAAGAGAAAACCTAGTGTTTCCACAAATGCCTAAAAAAACACATAGAGGTAGAAGAAACATGAACAAGGAAGATAGTATGATTCCCCAAAAGGATCATATAACATTTCAGTATTAGAAAGTGTGGACAGACCAATGAAATGCATGAAAAGGAATTCAAAATAATAATCATAATATTACTCAAAAACACAGAGACAAATACTCAAGTTAAAGAAATCCATCCATAAGCCGGTGCCGCAGCTCACTAGGCTAATCCTCCGCCTTGCGGCGTCGGCACACCGGGTTCTAGCCCCGGTTGGCGCGCCGGATTCTGTCCCAGTTGCCCCTCTTCCAGGCCAGCTCTCTGCTGTGGCCAGGGAGTGCAGTGGAAGAAGTGCTTGGGCCCTGGGAGACCAGGATAAGTACCCGGCTCCTGCCATTGGATCAGCGCGGTGTGCCGGCCACAGTGCGCCGGCCGTGGCGGCCATTGGAGGGTGAACCAACGGCAAAGGAAGACCTTTCTCTCTGTCTCTCTCTCTCTCTCTCACTTTCCACTCTGCCTGTCAAAAAAAAAAAAAAAAAAAAAGAAATCCATCCATGATATGATGAAAAATTCTGCTAGAAGACAGAAATATTGAAGAAAAATCAAACTGAATTATTAGAAATGAAGAATTTATTAGAGTGGAAAGCCTTAAAACAGACTTAGTGAGGCAGAATAAAGACTATCTGAGCTGGAAGACACATCTTTGGATAAATTTCAGTTAGAGCAAAGAAAAAAGGCAAAGAAAAATTAGAAAAATCAAAAATGCTGTTTGAGATTCATGAGATACTATCAAACAACCAAACATATGTATCTTGGGGGGTTCCTAGATCTATGTGTGGAAAGACAGGATATAAGACTTATTCAATGAAATAACAGCAGAAATCTTCCCTAATTTGGTGAAAGATATAGACATTCAAGTAGAGGAAGTAAAGAGAACTCCTAACAGACATGATCAGAAAAAATCTTCACAACACATTGTGGTCAAACTTTCAAAAGTAAAGTGTAAAAAAAAGGTCCTAAAATATGCACAAGATAAATGCTGGAATACAAAGAAGGGTATTATGTAATAGAAAAGGGGACCATTCAACAGGAAGAAGTGACAATACTAAATATACATACACCCAATACTAGGGCACTGGTTATTTAAACCAAATGTAATGGAACTAAAGGGAGACATAGGCTCCAATAGAATAATAATGGGGGACTTCAACACTGCACTTCCATCAATGGACAGGTCAACTAGACAAAATTGAACAAAGAAACAACAGAGCTAATCTACACTATAGAACAAATGGACCCGATTGATTACTATCTACAGGACACTTCATGCCACAACTTCAGAATACACATTCGTTTCATCAGTGCATGAAATTTTCTCTAGGACAGACCATATGCTAGGCAATAAAATAAGTCTCAACAAATTTTAAAAAGTCGAAATCATACCATGTATCTTTTCTGACACAAAGGAATGCCAGCCATCATTATGCTCTTGAAACTGTATATATAAAATACATGAAATTTGTTCCCCTTTTATAAATAAGAAAAATTTTAAAACATTTAATCAATAACATCAATCACTCTACACATGTCTTTATTATTATTTCATTATTTTATTATTGCTTAAATATATTTTATTTATGAAAGATTGCATATATACCTTTGAACAGTTACACTGATTTTGTTGTTGCTAATGCAAAAGTATAGGAGGGGAAAACATCTGTAAGCCTCTCTCCAGGGTTACTCCTTTGAATATGTGGAATACTTTCATTTTTTATATGTTGCTAATTTTCATTATCAGATACCTATGCATGGTGTATGCAAAGAGTAATGAATTTTACTTAAAAAATAGTTCAACTAAATTAATAGCTTCAATAGGAAAACAAAGAAGATACTTAAGGGCTAGGAATAGACAAAGAATTGCTATACATATATACTTGGGTCAGTAAGACAGGAAATAAAAGATTAGCACTCTTAATAATTTCCCTTCTGCCAAGCATGGTTATGCTTTAAATAGTAACATGGGAGACCTGGAAGAACTCCTGGCTCCTGGCTTCAAATGAGCCCAGCTCTGGCTGTTGTGACCTTTTGGGAAGTGAACCAGCAAATGAAAAACTTCTCTCTTTATCTCTCTCTATGTCTTTCTCTCTCTGTAAATATGCCTCTCAAATAAATAAATCTTTAAAAACAATAACCACAGCTAATTTCACTAGTTTGAAGAATCTTCTTTTTTTATTTTTTTATTTAGTAAATATAAATTTTCAAAGTACAGTTTATGGATTACAATGGCTTCCACACCACCACAATTTCCCTCCCACTCACATCCCTCCCATCTCCCACTCCCTCTGCCATTCCATTCACATCAAGATTCATTTTCAATTATCTTTATATACAGAAGATCAATTCAGTATATATTAAGTAAAGATTTCATCAGTTTGCACCCACACAGAAACACAAAGTGTAAAATACTGTTTCAGTACTAGTTATAGCATTACTTCACATTGGACAACACATTAAGGACAGATCCCACATGAGAAGTAAGCACACAGTGACTCCTGTTGTTGACTTAACAATTTGACACTCTTGTTTACGGTGTCAGTAATCTCCCTAGGCTCTAGTCATGAGTTGCCAAGGCTATGGAAGCCTTTTGAGTTTGCCGACTTCGATCTTATTCCAACTGGGTCATAGTCAAAGTGGAAGTTCTCTCCTCCCTTCAGAGAAAGGTATCTCCTTCTTTGATGACCTGTTCTTTCCACTGGGATCTCACTCGCAGAGATCTTCCATTTAGGTGTTTGTTTGTTTGTTTGTTTGCCAGAGTGTCTTGGCTTTCCATGCCTAAAATACTCTCATGGGCTCTTCAGCCATATCCGAATGCCTTAAGGGCTAATTCTGAGGCCAGAGTGCTATTTAAGACATCTGCCATTCTATGAGTCTATGTGTATCCCGCTTCCCATGATGGATCATTCTCTCCCTTTTTGATTCTATCAGCTAGTATTAGCAGACACTAGTCTTGTTTGTGTGATCCCTTTGACTCTTAGACCTATCAGTGTGATTAATTGTGAACTGAAATTGATCACTTGGACTAGTGAGATGGCATTGGTACCTGCCACCTTGATAGGATTGTATTGGGATCCCCTGGCATGATTCTAACTCCACCATTTGGGGCAAGTCCGATTGAGCATGTCCCAAATTGTACATCTCCTCCCTCTCTTATTACCACTCTTATATTTAACAGGGATCACTTCTCAGTTAAAATGTAAACACCTAAGAATAATTGTGTGTTAATCACAGAGTTCAACCAATAGTACTAGAACAAAACAAAGAGAAAATTCTAAAATGGATAAAGTATTAAATTGTACATCAACAGTCAGGACAAGAGCTGATCAAGTCACTGTTTCTCATAGTGTCCATTTCACTTCAACAGGTTTCCCCTTTGGTGCTCAGTTAGTTGTCACCAATCAGGGAGAACATATGATATTATACTTGATCAAGGATCCAAAACCAATCCCTGGAGTAAGGACAGTCTATTCAATAAATCTTGCTGGGAAAACTGGATTTCCATGTGCAGAATCATGAAGCAAGACCCCTACCTTTCACCTTACACAAAAATTCACTCAACATGGATTAAAGACTTAAATCTATGACCTGACACCATCAAATTATTAGAGAGCAGTGGAGAAACTCTGCAAGATATAGGTACTGGCAGAGACTTCTTGGAAAATACCCCAGAAGCACAGGCAATCAAAGCCAAAATTAACATTTGGGATTGCATCACATTGAGAAGTTTCTGCACCTCAAAAGAAACAGTCAAGAAAGTGAAGAGGCAACCGACAGAATGGGAAAAAATATTTGCAAACTATGCAACAGATAAAGGGTTGATCACCAGAATCTACAAAGAAATCAAGAAACTCCACAACATCAAAACCAACAACCCACTTAAGAGATGGGCCAAGAACCTCAATAGATATTTTTCAAAAGAGGAAATCCAAATGACCAACAGACACATGAAAAAATGTTCAGCATCAATAGCAATCAGGGAAATGCAAACCAAAACCACAATGAGGTTTCACCTCACCCCGGTTAGAATAGCTCACATTCAGAAATCTACCAACAACAGATGCTGGAGAGGATGTGGGGAAAAAGGGACACTAACCCACTGTTGGTGGGAATGCAAACTGGTTAAGCCACTGTGGAAGTCAGTCTGGAGATTCCTCAGAAACCTGAATATAACCCTATCATTCAACCCAGCCATACCACTCCTTGGAATTTACCCAAAGGAAATTAAATTGGCAAATAAAAGAGCTGTCTGCACATTAATGTTTATTGCAGCTCAATTCACAATAGCTAAGACCTGGAACCAACCCAAATGCCCATCAACAGAAGACTGGATAAAGAAATTATGGGACATGTACTCTATAGAATACTATACAGCAGTCAAAAACAACGAAATCCGGTCATTTGCAACAAGATGGAGGAATCTGGAAAACATCATGCTGAGTGAAGAATTAAGCCAGTCCCAAAGGGACAAATATGATATGTTGTTTTGTTTTGTTTTGTTTTTGTCCACCCTATTGTTTTGTATCAGGATCTGCACTTTACTTGTAGACTTTCTGAATCATAAGTTGGTATGATTGCCAGCCTGGCTTCAGACTATCTCTGAATTACTGCTTCAATATTGCTATATCTATTAGATATTCTCTGCAGTAAATACAGTCAGTGTTTCATCCAGTTCCCTTTCAATCCCAGTTCTGTTATCTGTTCAATATGCATTTGCCTGTAAGCTCTCTTATGTAATTCTTCTGGAGACTGCTTTCAGGCTACAGAAACCACTTAGTTCAAACATGAGTCCCCAAAGTCCAAAGTTACCCTTAACCTAAGATCACAGAACTCAGAAGTATGATAGTTCAGCTACCTCACCTTGAGTTGTCAAACTTGCACTGCATAGAATCAAGCTTGAATCGTGGATTTGTCTTGAAATTGTATCCTTGCTTAACTTTTCCTGTCCTGCTTCTCCCATGCTTGTAGTCATTTTTTTTCTCCTGGGTGTGCTTTCTTAATAACTAATCTGCATACAATCTTTGTTTTGTGTCTCATTGTTTTGGAACCTAAACTAAGACAGATGTAGTCTGCAGAAAACTGATACCCTCTATGCTTACTAAAGTCTCAGACCTGGCACTGGGAGTTGGTACATATCCCCAAATGCCTAATATTTGGCAAAAATAATTAGTGCAGCTAAGTGAGCAGGGTAAATGCAGTGGCAAAAGGCTACCCTCAGTGATGAAAAAGTTACAACTGCTCCAAAGATGGTGCTATGGCTTCAGTTCAAGGTTGTATTCACATACATACAGATTTTATGGGGTAGAATATTGAATGGGTCTAAAGAAAAATCATTGCAGGAAATGTATGAATATAATATTTTTAAAAATTAATTACTGTACTTCATTACAAAGTCTATCTTCACCACTTGTTTTAAAAATAAACAGGCCAGTGCTGCAGCTCACTAGGCTAATCCTCCGCCTTGTGGCGTCGGCACACCGGGTTCTAGTCCCGGTCAGGGCGCCGGATTCTGTCCCGGTTGCCCCTCTTCCAGGCCAGCTCTCTGCTGTAGCCAGGGAGTGCAGTGGAGGATGGCCCAAGTCCTTGGGCCCTGCACCCCATGGGAGATCAGGATAAGTACCTGGCTCCTGCCATCGGATCAGCGCGGTGCGCCAGCCATGGCGGCCATTGGAGGGTGAACCAACGGCCAAGGAAGACCTTTCTCTCTGTCTCTCTCACTGTCCACTTGTCAAAAAAAAAAAAAAAAAGAGGGTAGAATGACTTGCTTGAAAAATGATTTCATCCTCTGTTAGAAAAGGTGATCTTTCTTTACCTGAATTTAAGTTTGTGACAGGTGTCCATGAAAAGATAAGGGGAGATAAAAACTTGTACTTATCATATCACTTCCAAAATCAAATCCATGTGTTAAGATAATATAAAATGTTACAGTGAAATTTTAACAGAACTATGAAACGTCAATAATGCCTTATGGTTGCTCCAGACACAAATGCAGTACAATGTAAATATTTTTAACATTTGTCTATAAAGTAGTATAAATGGTAACAAACACTTGCTATGTATTATGCACTAATTTTCAGTATGTTGGATCAAAGTGCCTACATATACTGTTTATTCTTACTTATTCCTTTATTCTTAGGAAAAAACTGTTAATTGAGTGCCCATTATGAACTAGGTGCCATTTCTTATGCTTAAACTTCCTTAATTACTCAATGTATCTCAGCACAGATAGTGTTGTCTGTTTGATAGTGTCATTCACCTAAAATCATCTTTGGGGTAAGAGATTTTATAAATAATAACTATATGTCTATGTACCTTTAATTTGCAAGAAAATTTCCAATGTAAATAGTGCCATTTGTTTTGTTCACTTGTGTGATCTTTCATTATTTCTCTGACATAGCAGGGCAAGGTGATTATTCCTGCTTTAAATGAGAAGACTAAGATTCAGAGAAGTGAGCTGATCTGCACAAGAAGTCCAGACTTCTGACTCTTAGGTTCAAACTCTGCTCTTGCATTAGTCCATATAAGGTAGCTGCCTATAAATACTTCAGGAAGCTCCACAGCAAGGTTTGAAATATGTGCACTCAAAATCATGCCAATACCTTGACCTTCTTCACTTTTTCACCTATGTCATAATAAACTATATTCCCAGAATCATAAGATGCAAATGTGAGCCAAATTTTGGGAAAGAAATAAGTGTACATAGTCTTAGAATAAAAAAAAATGCTTTTTGGCCAGCACTGTGGCACAGTGGGTTAAAGCCCTGGCCTGAAACGCCAGCATCCCATATGGACACTGGTTCTAGTCCCAGCTGTTCCTCTTCTGATCCAGCTTGTTGCTATGGCCTGGGAAAGATGGCCCAAGTCCCTGGGCCCCTGCACCCACGTGGGATACCAGGAAGGAGCTCCTGGCTCCTGGCTTCGGATCAGCGCAGCTTCAGCTGTTGCAGCCAATTGAGGAGTGAACCAGCGGATGGAAAACCTCTCTCTCTCTCTCTGACTCTCCTCTCTCTCTGTAATTTTCACTTTAAAATAAATAAATAACTCTTTAAAAAAGTGCCTTTGGATAGTTTTGCCCAATATTTTATAAAATAGCATGCCAATCTTTATTATTTCAATGGCTTATTTAATTTTTCTGACAGTTAAGGCTTCTGTTAAGCTAACAAGAGTTATCTGAACTGAAGTAGACCTCATGTCCCTGCCTTTATTTTCTTTTAATGATATTTTTCTATGCTCAGTTAATTTAATATTTCATTACTAACCTCCCACCCTTTCAAGGTTCAGAAAGTAATGGATTTATCCAGCATGGGTCACATAACATCAAAATTATAGTGGCTGTGATGGGAGTTTAGCCTAGGGGTTGGGAAACCTGTGTTCCACATTGGACAGAGCACACAGGTGTAATGTTTGACAACAGCTCCTTACTACAATTTCCTGCCAATGCAGACCCTGGAAGACAGTGGTAATGGCTCAATGAATTATTGTGTTCCTTCCACCCATTTGGGACATCTGGGTTGAGTCCTTAGTTCTTAGTTTTAGATCTGCTCAGTCTCAGGTAGCCATTGCAGACATTGAGGGAGTGAGCCAGAAGATAGGAGTACCTCTTTCTCTCTCTCTCTTTCTCTCTCTCTCACTCTTGCACTTGCTCTTGCCCATCTCTGCATCTCAAATAAGTGGGAAAACAAGGAATACATTGATAATTTCTTAATAACTGGCTCTTTGTAAAAACTGCCTTGTAAAAAAAAAAAACAACTGATATAAGGGATAGGAAATCCTTAATTTAAAAAATGACAAATACATCATATCCTTGATTATAAATTCCATATGGTCAATTGATTTTTTTACAATGTTCTGGATGATGCTTGCCAAACTTTTGTATCTGTCCCTAACTTATGATTTTAACTAATGAATGAACGTGCAGAGCTCTCAAATGAATGTTGGTTGATATTTCATTTGTTAAAAAATAAAAAATGTAAAAATGAAAATATACACCAGAAAATCATGTTTGTCAATGATACGAATGACTTCATCCCGTGATTAGATAATTTTTTGAACAATGCAAAAAGGTTTCCTTAACTCTTTGTTCCATTCACAATAAAGTCACTACATACACAATACACTGAAATTGAACCTTCACTGTTAACATTTTCTTCAAATATTTTACACCTATCAATGAGTAAAAGTTCTGATTTTTAGTGTTTTCTAATTTCCATCATTTACATTTTTCTACCATTTCCAGTTTCAAGTCAGAGACTGAATGAACACAGAGTTGAGAAAAGATGCAAAGCTGTATATTATGTAATGGCTCTAGAATATGCACAAAATAGAAATTAAAAGTTTGGCTAATTGCAAGGTATGGTAAAATATTATATAATGATGTATATTGAGTAATTGTTACCTTTGTATTTAATGCAATATATATTATAATTAGATCATTTACGTTTTAATATTGGATATGCTTAACAATCAGCTTACGATCTTTCTGAAAATTTAATAATAACTTTTTTTAAAGATTTTTTCATTTCAACTTTTATTTAATGAATATAAATTTCCACAATACAACTTTTGAATTATAGCAGCTTTTCCCCTCATAACCTCCCTCCCACCCACAACCATCCCATCTCACATTCCTTCTCCCATCCCATTCTTCATCAGGATTCATTTTCAATTATCTTTATATACAGAAGATCAACTTCATATATACTAAGTAAAGATATCAACAGACGGTACCCACAGAGGCACACAAAGTATAGAGCATTTAATCATTAATTCTCATAGTACAACACACTAAGGGCAGAGGTCTTACAAGGGGAGCAGGTGCACAGTGACTCCTGTTGTTGATTTAACAATTGACACTCTTATTTATGGTGTCAGTAATCATGCAAAGCTCTTGTCATGAGCTGCCAAAGCCATGGTATCCTACTGAGTTCACCCACTCCAATCTTATTTAGACAAGGCCACATTCAAAGTGGAAGTTCTCTCCTCCCTTCAGAGAAAGGCACTGCCTTCTTTGATGGCCTGTTCTTTCCGCTGGGATCTCACTCACAGGGATCTTTCATTTAGGTCATTTTTTTTTTTGCCACGATGTCTTGGCTTTCCATGCCTGTGAAACTCTCATGGGGTTTTTAGCCAGATCCAAATGCCTTAAGGATTGATTCTGAGGCCAGAGTGTGTTCAGGGTTTTTGCCATTCTGTGAGTCTGCTGTGTATTCCACTTCCCATGTAGGATCAATCTCTCCTTTTTAATAATATCCATTATTTGCAGATACTGGTCTTATTTATGTAATCCCTTTAACACTTAATCCCACCTTTTAGATCAATTATGAACTTAAACCGATCACTTTATCAAGTAAGATGGCACTGGTACATGCCACCTTGATGGGATTAAATTGGAATCTCCTAGTATGTTTCTAGCTCTACCATTAGGGATAAGTCTGAGTGAGCATGTGCCAACTGTACATTTCCTCCCTCTCTTATTCTCACTCTTATATTTAACAGGGATCACTTTTCAGTTAAATTTAAACACATAAGAACAATTGTGTGTTAATTAAAGAGTTGAAGCAAAAGTATTAAGTTGAACGAAAAAAAAAAAAAACACTAAAAGGAATAAAATAGTAAGTTGTGTCTCGACAGTCTGGACAAGGGCTGATCAAGTCATTGTTTTTCATAGTGTCCATTTCACTTCAACAGGTTTCCTTTTAAGTGCTCAGTCAGTTGTCTCCGATCAGGGAGAACATATGATATTTGTCCCTTTGAGACTGGCTTATTTCACTCAGCATGATGTTTTCCAGATTCCTCCATCTTGTTGCAAATTACCGGATTTCATTGTTTTTTACTGCTGTATAGTATTTTATAGAGTACATATCCCATAATTTCTTTATCCAGTTTTCTGTTGATGGGCATTTAGGTTGATTCCAGGTCTTAGCTATTGTGAATTGAGCTGCAATAAACATTGAGGTGCAGATAGAACTTGTATTTGCCAATTTAATTTCCTCTGGCTAAATTCCAAAGAATGGGATGGCTGGGTTGTATGGTAGGGCTATATTCAGGTTTCTGAGCAATCTCTAAACTGACTTCCATTGTGGCTTTACCAGTTTGCATACCCACCAAAAGTGGATTAGTGTCCCTTTTTCTCCACATCCTCACCAGCATCTGTTGTTAGTTCATTTCTGTATGTAAGCCATTCTAACCTGTGCCTCAGAGGTATTTTCCAAGAAGTCTTTGCCTGTGCCTATATCTTGCAGGGTTTCTCTGATGTTCTCTAATAATTTGATGATGTCAAACCATAGATTTAGATCTTTAATCCGTGTTGAGTGGATTTTTATGTAAGGTGTAAGGTAGGAGTCTTGCTTCATGCTTCTGCACGTGGAAATCCAGTTTTCCCAGCACCATTTGTTGAATAGACTGTCCTTGCTTCAGGAATTGGTTTTAGATCCTTGATCAATATAAGTTGGCTGTAGATGTTTGGATTGATTTCTGGTGTTTCTATTCTGTTCCATTGGTCTATCCATCTGTTTCTGTACCAGTACCATGCTACCATGCCGCTTTAATTATAACTGCCCTGTAGTATGTCCTGAAATCTGGTATTGTGATGCCTCTGGCTTTGTTTTTATTGTACAAGATTGCTTTAGCTATTCGAGGTCTCCTGTGCCTCCATATGAATTTCAACATAATTTTTTCCAGATCTGAGAAGAATGTCTTTGGGATTTTGATTGGCATCGCATTGAATCTATAAATTACTTTTGAGAGTGGACATGAGCATGGAAGATTTTTCCATTTCTTGGTATCCTCTTCTATTTCTTTTTTTAAGGTTTTGTAATTTTCATCGTAGAGATCCTTAATGTCCTTGGTTAAGTTTATTCCAAGGTGTTTGATTGTTTTTGTAGCTATTGTGAATGGGATTGATCTTAGAAGTTCTTTCTCAGCCATGGCATTGCTTGTGTATACAAAGGCTGTTGATTTTTGTGCATTGATTTTATACCCTGCTACTTTGCCAAACTCTTCTATGAGTTCCAATAGTCTCTTACTAGATTTCTTTGGATCCCCTAAATAAAGAATCATATCATCTTCAAAGAGGGATAGCTTGAATTCTTCCTTCCCAATTTGTATCCCTTTAATTTCTTTTTCTTGCCTAATGGCTCTAGCTAAAAATTCCAGAACTATATTGAATAATACTGGTGCAAGTGGACATCCCTGTCTGGTACCAGATCTCAGTGGAAATGCTTCCAACATTTCCACATTCAATAGGATGCTGGCTATGGGTTTTTTATGAATTGCTTTGATTGTATTGTGAAATGTTCCTTCTATACCCAATTTGCTTAGAGTTTTCATCATGAAAGGGTGTTCTATTTTATCAAATGCTTTCTCTGCATCTATTGAGATAATCATATGGTTTTTCTTCTGCAGTTTGTTAATGTGGTGTATCACATTGATTGATTTGCAAGCATTGAACCATCCCTGCATACCAGGGATAGATCCCACTTGGTCTGGGTGGATGATCTTTCTGATGTGTTGTTGTATTCTATTGGCCAGAATTTTATTGAGGATTTTTGCATCCATGCTCATCAGGGATATTGGTCTGTAATTCTCTTTCAATGCTGCATCTTTCTCTGGCTTAGGGATTAAGGTGATGCTGGCTTCATAGAAAGAATTTGGGAGGATTACCTCTTTTTTTGATTGTTCTGAATAGTTTGAGAGGAATTGGAGTTAGTTCTTCTTTAAATGTGTGGTAGAATTCAGCAGTGAATCCATCTGGTCCTGGGATTTGTTTTTGTTGGGAGGGCCCTTATAACTGATTCAATTTCTGACTTGGTTATGGGTCTGTTTAGGTTTTCTATGTCTTCCTGGTTCAATTTATGTAGGTTGCATGTGTTCAGGAATCTATCCATTTCTGATAGATTTCCCTCTTTTCTGGCATACAACTCATTGTAGTAATTTCTGATGACTCTTTTTATTTCTGTGGTGTCTGTTGTTAAATTTCCTTTTTCATCTCTGATTTTATTGATTTGTGTCTTTTCTCTTCTTTTTTTTTTTTTTTTTGTAAGTTGGGCCAACGGGGTGTCAATTTTGTTTATTTTTTCAAAAAACCAGCTCTTCGCTTGGCTGATCTTTTGTAATTTTTTTTTTGATTCAACTCTGTTTATTTCTTCTCTAATTTTAATTATTTCTCTTCTCCTACTAGTTTTGAGTCTTGTTTGCTGCAGTTTTTCTAGATCCTTGAGATGCGTTTATAGCACATTTGTTTGATGCCTTTCCAATTTCTTGATGTAGGCACCTATTGCTATAAACTTTCCTCTTAACACTGCTTTTGCTGTATCCCATAAGTTTTGATATGTTGTGTTGTTATCTTCATTTACTTCCAGAAAGTTTTTGATTTCTCTTTTGATGTCTTCTATGACCCACTGTTCATTCAGGAGCATGTTGTTCATTCTTCATGTGTTTGCATATGCTCTAGGGATTCCTGAATTGCTAATTTCCAATTTCATTACACTGTGGTCTGAGAAGCTGCATGGTATGAGTCCAATTCTTTTGAATTTGCTGAGACTTGCTTTATGGCCTACTATGTGGTCAATCCTAGAGTAGGTTTTGTGTACTGCTAAGAAGAATATAGATTCTTTAAGTGTAGGATTAGAAGTTCTGTAGATATCTGTTAGATCCATTTGGGCAATAGTGTTGATTAAATCTGCTGTTTCCTTGTTCATCTTCTGTCTGGTTGATCTGTCTAATGCTGAAAGTGGAGTATTGAAGTCCCCCAATAGTATTGTATTGTGGTCTAAGTCTCCCTTTAAGTCCCTTAACATATCTTTTAAATAAACTGGTGCCATGTAATTAGGTGCATATACATTGATAATAGTTACATCTTCATGTTGAATTGATCCCTTAATCATTATATAGTGCCCCTCTTTGTCTCTCTTAACAGTTTTTGTGTTAAAGTTTATTTTGTCTGATATTATGATGGATACACCAGCTCTTTTTTGGTTTCTTTTTGCAAGGAATAAATTTTTCAAACATTTCACTTTCAGTCTGCATGGATATTTGTTGGAAAGAATTTTTCTGATAAGCAGCAAATAGATGGGTTTTGTTCCTTAATGCATTCAGCCAGTCTGTGTCTTTTAACTGGAGAGTTGAGGCCATTTACATTCAATGTGACTATTAATAAGTAGTGACTTTGCCCTGCCATTTTCCCAAAGATATTTCTAATATATGCTTTGAACTTCCTGTGATTTTTTTACTGAGAGATTTTCTTCCTTTACCTTCTTTCAAATTGATGGCTGTGTTTCTGTGTTGCTATGTGTAACACATCTTTAAGCATCCTTTGCAGGGCTGAACTAGTGGTGACAAATTCTTTCAATTTCTGTTTGTTATGAAAGGTCTTTCTTTCACCTTCATTCACAAATGAGAGCTTTGCAGGATATAACATTCTGGGATGGCAGTTTTTTTTTTTTTTTCTCTTAGTACTTGGGCTATATCTCGCCATTCCCTCCTAGCCTGTAGGCTTTCTGATGAGAAGTCTGCTGTGAGTCTGATTGGAGATCCTCTGAGAGTAATCTGACATTTCTCTCTTGCACATTTTGGAATCTTTTCTTTATGTTTCACTGTGGTGAGTTTGATTACATTGTGTCGTGGTGAGAATCTCTTTTGGTCATGTTTATTGTGGGTTCTATGTGCTTTCTGTACTTGGATGCCTCTTTCCTTCTCCAAACCTAGGAATTTTTCTGCTAAAGGCCTTCTAATCCTTTCTCCCTCTCCATGCCTTCAGGAACTCCTAGAACCAAAATGTTGGTTTTTTAATAGTACCCTGAAGATTCTCAACAATATTTTTTAGATTTCTAATTTCCTCTTCTTTTCTTGGTTTGACTGTATCCTTTCCTGTCCTCTGTCTTCTAAGTGAGATATTCTCTCTTCTGCCTCACTGATTCTGTTTTAAGGCTTCTAATGTGTTTCTAATTTGTTCTATTGAATTCTTCATTTCATTTTGGTTTCTCTTCAATATCTCAATTTCATGTTCTACTAAATTCCTCATTTCATTTTGATTCCTCCTTAAGATTTCATTTTCATGAGAGAGTTTTTCTGTCCTGTCTTGTAAGTATTTCTGTAGCTCATGCATTTGTTTTTGGGAACTGCTAAATGTTCTTATCATAAAATTTTTGAAGTCTGTATCTTGCATATCTTCTATCTCATCATGTTCATAATCTTGTATTGGAGTGTCATTTTCATTTGGGAGCCTCATGAAGTCTTCCTTGCTCTTGTTTCCTCAGTTTCTGCATTTGTTGTTTGGCATTGTGGAGATATACTTTGGTTTCTTCCTTTTTTTTTTTTTTTTTTTTTTTTTTCCACTGTGGTGGCTTTTCTCATTATACTATGACCCTAGATTAAGTGGACTGTCTGCTTTGGTGACTCTCTTGAGGCTTGTGGTAGGTGTGGCCAGAGAGCTCTGTTCAGTTCTTCAGGGTGAAGGGTGTGCCAAAGGTGACACACCCAGTTTTGGCTTTGTAAGTCTCTCTCTCTGTGTCTCTCTCTATTCAGAAGGGAAGTAATTCCACTCAGCTAAGCTCTTCTCCTTGATGGAATCAGTGCATGAGTGCTAGCCCCAGTGGATATATTTCTGCTCTGTCCCAAGCACCACACAAAGGCTCTGTGCATGCTCTGTCCCAAGCACCACACAAAGGCTCTGTGCAGTCCTCAGTGTAAGCTCAGATTCCCCTGCAATGTCTGTCACCACGTAGCCAAGGCCCGAATTTGTGGCGCCTCCCACCAAGACTACTCATTCTCAGTCACACTGTGAGTTCTCCCACACAGCCTCAGTTTTTTTGTTTTTTGTTTTTTGTTTTTTGTTTTTTTCCCACAGTCCCAGTTCATAAGCTCCACACATTCACTAGGTCTTAGTCTCCTGTTATGTCTCCCACCAGAGTCAGATTTTTCTGCCTGGCTTAGGGCGGGTGCAGCCCTGAGCTGGCACAGCTGTTATGTATGTCCAAAATACCTCCTGCTCTATTTTCGTGTTCCCCATTGTAAGGTGAGTGGAGAGAGAGAATAGTGTCTGTACCGGTCCCTTTTATTTTTTTTTCTCTCCTCTAGTTAGGCTGGTGTACTTTACCGCATGGGGCTTCAAGCCTCATTCCCTCTAGGCTCTTCCTGCCACTTTTCCGCCAGTGTCTCAGGTTACTGCGGTTTTGTCTCACTTCCCTTTCCAGCACTGCAGTGGAGACTCCCTTGGCATCTGGGCTCCTGAGCTGTGGGCTCCTGTGCCCTCCGCGTAGGTCCACCATGTCCCTCTAATTATGGAAGAGTTTCCTCTGCAATTTTTTCCCTAACTCTTCCCTGAGACTACAGTTATCTCCACCTTTATTTTTTATTTTTATTTTTTGACAGGCAGAGTGGACAGTGAGAGAGAGAAAGACAGAGAGAAAGGTCTTCCTTTTTCCGTTGGTTCACCCTTCAATGGCCGCTGTGGCTGGCCCATTGCGGCTGGCGCACCATGCTGATCCAAAGCCAGGAGCCAGGTACTTCTCCTGGTCTCCCATGTGGGCGCAGGACTTGGGCCATCCTCCACTGCACTCCCAGGCCACAACAGAGAGCTGGACTGGAAGAGGAGCAACCAGGACAGAATCTGGCGCCCCAAATGGGACTAGAACCCGGTGTGCCGGTGCCGCAGGTGGAGGATTAGCCTATTGAGCTGCGGCACCAGCCTATCTCCACTCTTATTAAACTATCTTTTCCTGACTATCAGTGAGTTCCCTCCCTATTCCGCCATCTTGGAGCTCTCTCCTATGATAGTTTAAATAAAGCAAAGATTTATTTATTTATTTGAAAGTCAGAGTTACAAAGAGAGAAATGGAAAGGTAGAGAGAAAGAGAAAGAGAAAGAGAGAGAGAAAGAGAGAGAGAGAGAGGTCTTTCATCCGATGGTTCACCCTCCAAATAGTCGCAGGGCCAGAGCTGTGCCAATCCGAAGCTAGGATCCAGGGTCTTCTTCCAGGTCTCCCATGTGGGTGCAGGCGCCCTAGGACTTGGGCCATGTTCTGCTGCTCCAAGACCATAGCAGAGAGCTGGATAAGAAGTGGAGTAGCCGGGTCTCGAACCAGTGCCCATATGGTATGCCGGCACTGCAGGCGGCAGCTTTACATACTATGCCACAGCGCTGGCCCCTAATAATGACTTCTTTAGAGTTATCAAATTATTTCAGCATGCAATATTTTTGCTAGATGAAAGTAGTTAGGGAAGGATACTTTGAATGCATTCCCCTCCAACAGATCCAGACCAGAGGAAAAGTTACAGTTCTTCATGTTTTATATTGAAAGGGAAATGTGCAGCTGATGCCCTTAAAGCAAAATCTTGGGATGAGTCCCAGTCTGCCATAGGCCCAATTCCATTTCTGTTTCTCTCATTCCTTCCTGTAGTGTCTTCTGTGTAAAGTAGCCACTCATAGCTTTCATGCCTTTTTTTTTTCTGCTAAATTATCCTGCACAGCAGTTATACCACCTAACAGATTACTTAGACTTCTTTTATTGTTTGTGACCACTTACTACAATTATACCCTATGAGAGAGGGAATTGTGGGCTTGTTTTATTTAACCCCTGAATCCTTGCTATCAAGAACAACATCTCATTTTAATAGGTAGTCTGGACATACTTATGTAAATAAACAAACAAGCATCCTCCCGAGAAAGAAGATCTCAAATGATAAAACTAGCTGTGTAATTTTAGAGAATAAGTATTAGAGAAATGGAAGTAGATGGCAATAATGCCAAAAGGGAAGTTATTTGGAGAAAGTTGTTTCAGGATCAACAGAATGATGAGGTGATCAGCCAGCAAGCAGCTACTTCATTCATAGAAGCTATTTTGTTGTATTGCAGAGTTCCACACAGGAGACTGTGAATCAGAAAAGGTGTTCCAATCTCTCAAAAAGGAGTTATCAATGACAAAGGAAGATTCCAGCCTGACAAACTGAAGATAATACCCATAGAAAATACCCACAGACAGGAAACAAGACAGGTTTCCAATTATCAGAACCAAAATTAAAGGGAGACACTCAAGTCTAAATCCCACTGGACACATGAAGAAATTAGCATTATTGTGACTTCAAGCTGAAACCTAGAATAATCAGTTTAGGATATTTTTAGTCTTTCCTGTGGAAAATTTATGCTTAAGTGAAATAAAGTAGATTCAACAATACTGTAGGAAAGACTGTACAGAATATCAAAGAGGGCCAACCACACTCATCTCATTTGATTGTTTTTTTCATTTCTAAAAGCTAATATACATGCGTGACACTGATTACTGTGTTTTGTATGTAGGATTGTATGTAATTTTATGTAGTCAATTCAATTTTGATAAGGAGTATTTTTGAATATGAAGGGGAAAATAATATCCTCACATTATAATGACTAAGAAAATTCCAAATAGTAAATATTGTTATGAAGATATTAGTATAATAAATACAATATTTATTTTTAAGTTAGTGCTAAATATTTATTTTTAAGAGATAGTAAAATATATTTGATTCGTCTATAGATATTTCAGTTCTGGGTTGAGAATAGGTAGCTTTTAATTATATGGGAGTGTGACGTAAGAAAATACTCACAAAAATATATAAGTACGTTTTTCAAGTAGGTGCCCTACTTATTAAGCCTTTACCCATGCTTCATCCACTATTTATTCTGATTTTGGTTTTCCTCCTAAGACTTACTCACTTTACGATCTCTTTCAGTCTTATGGGTTCAAATAAGATCTACGGCTGATAACTTGAATATTTATATCTCCATCCCTAAGCTTTTCTAAAAGTTTTGTTTTCCAGACTTTGTATCCAACTTGACAGTCAATCGAATAGGTATTTCATATAACAAAGCTGAATATTTTTCCACCTAAACTAGCTCTATTCCAGCCTTTCCCATATTACTTGATGGCAATTTTTTGTTGATTGGACTATGTCTTACCTGAAACCCTACCTGTCTAAAATTCTGTCCATTCATATTTGTGTTTGGAAAATGCAAATTATAGTTCTCAGATTTTTTTTGCAACTGATTTTAGAATTTACCTGAACCTACTTACTCACACTCTTACCTTGTAGATCTGAATTCCAGCCATACAGTTGCTCCTCTTGTGAAATATGAGCACCAATTTTATAACATCCTTACTGCAGACACATTATCTAGAATATTGAATTTTCTCTTTTTTCTCTATATCTGTAACAAGGATATCTGTCCATAAAATTATTACTTCTCATTAATTTTTGGTTTTTTTTCTGTATTATAATACTTATATAGCCTTTCAATAGAATAAATTCCATGTATTTTAAATAGCTAATGTAGATTGCAATTTCTTGATTAAACTTTGATTTAGGGGCTGGCACTGTGGCACAGTAGGTTAATCCTCTGCCTGCAGTGCTGGCATCCCGTATAGGCACCAGTTCTAGTCCTGGCTGTTCCTTTTCTGATCTGGCTCTCTGCTATAGCCTGGGAAAGCAGTGGAAGATGGCCCAAGTGCTTGAGTCCCTGCATCCGCATTGGAGACTGGGAAGAAGCACCTGGCTCTTGGATTCGGATCAGCACAGCCTCGGGCCGTTGCAGCCATCTGGGGAATGAACCAATGGAAAGAAGACCTGTCTCTCTGTATCTCCCTCTCACTGTCTGTAACTCTCAAATAAATAAATAAAATCTTTAAGAAAAACACTTTGATTTATAGGTTCTTTCATATCAATAGTGGGACCAAAAAATAGCCCCTCAAACTGGGATGTGGGGGAGGAATTACTGTTTGGTATTGAACAGTGCTCAGGTCCTGCTTAATAGAAAATGCACACATTATCTATCTATTTATCTATCTAATTGAGATGAAACACATATTGAAGGTAAAGCTTGCATAAGTGGGGGCAAGCAGTTGCTACATATGAAGGCTAACATTCTCAAGACTATAATAACTGTAGGGGGAGATGCTTATTAATGGCTGCACTAAAGCTGGAAAGATTTATAGTTGAAGTCATGGTCAGAAAAGAAATCTTGTATGTTAGCTTTGTAGCACCAGCTAGTTTTGGCTACAAAATATAGATAAAATTTAATTATGCCAGTGACATAATTATAATGTAGGCTGAATTTATGGAATTGCCAAGTTTCTCATGTGAAAATTAGGGCACTTATTGAAAAGGAAACGTATCCTGAAGTTTGAAATAGACATTTGAATGCTCTATGATACAGTCATGAATCTTTTTATTTATTTATTTATTTTTTTGACAGGCAGAGTTAGACAGTGAGAGAGAGAGAGACAGAGAGAAAGGACTTCCTTTTTCCATTGGTTCACCCCCCAAGTGGCTGCTACGCCAATCCAAACCAGGAGTCAAGTGCTTCCTCCTGGTCTCCCATGCGGGTGCAGGGCCCAAAGCTCTTGGGCCATCCTCGACTGCACTCCTGGGCCACAGCAGAGAGCTGGACAGGAAGAGGAGCAACCAGGACAGAATCCAGTGCCCCAACTGGGACTAGAACCTGGGGTGCCAGCGCCGCAGGCGGAGGATTAGCCAGTGAGCCTCGGCGCGGGCTAGTCATGAATCTTAAAACTCCAAGTTTGCTAGTCAATGAGAACATTATTTTCCCCCATTTTTTGAAGTTTTTGTAAAAAAAAATTTGCCAGAACCAATGACCTAATGACCTTCAACAGAGCATTTATTCTCCTCAATACCTTCTACCATCTCATTCTCCAGACCACAGCAATCTAATGGAATCCTCCACAATAAGGGAAATGCTCAGTATGGGAGCCACTAGTAACACGTGGCTATTGAGCACTGACATAGGCTTTAAACTCTTGCTCAAATAAAGCAAAAAATTTTGGACATTGTACTTTAAACTACAATTTTAAATTTATAGCTATTTCTTAAATTATAATTCTGATTAGCTGCAAAGGATGTAAATTCTATCATTTTAACAGATAACTTAAATACATTTTCCTCAAAATTTTGCGTCATTATTCCACTCAAATTATAAATTTAGCTACAATATATTTCTAAATGCAAGGTATAAAATCAAATACACAAATTAGAAACTTTTTTCTCTCCAAACAAATAAGAATTTAGGTTTCAGTCCAAATTAGTTTCTAATATCCTTCCATGTATCATGAATGAATATACATAATTGTAAGGATAAAAAAATAGGCAGACAGGGTTTCAGCATTAAGATGAAATGTGTTGGGCTACCACCTGTGACACCTGCATCCCATATTCAGGAGACAGTTTGGGTCTGGCTGTCCTGCTTCAGGTCCATCTCCTGTCAATGTACCTGAGATGGCTGAAGATGATGGTCTGGGGGCTGGGGGCCCTGCCACCTGTGTTGGAAAGCCAGATTAATTTTGGGCTCCTGGCTTTGGCCTGAACATGGCCCAGTCATTGCAGACATTTGGGGAGTGAGTCACAAATGGAAGATTTTTTTTCTTTCTCTATCTCTCCTCCTCTCTCACTAACTTTGTCTTTCAGATAAACAAATAAATAAAATATTTTAAAAAGCAGATTAAAAAAGACAGATGAATGAAAGATAAGTAGACACATAGACACATAGATTGATACAGGCATGGACACTTCTATGTTGTGTGGATGCAATAAGGTACTGCTCCCTTCAAATATATTTTAGTGAAGTTTTTTCCTCCCTTTATTCTCAAGAACTTTCCCTCACAAAGTGGGAATCTAGAATTTTCTCCTCTGATTTTCTGAAGTTTTATTTATACTCAGGAAGTATAACATATTAATATTCAAGCTATGAAAGTAATATATGTCTTTCTTTTGAAATTGAAAAGAACAATTATAAAAGGGAAATGTTGAAGAATAAAAAGATACAGTTGGGACTTCAGGACTACATTTCATACATGTATCTAACGAAGAATGTGCAATTTAATGAAGGGAGAATTCAATTCACCAGGCTAGTGTGAAGTCCCAGTTTTAATATTTCAACTTGCTATTATGAAGAAACTCCCCAATTATATATATAATCCAAATGTTATAATTAATAGAAAGCTTCTTTTACAGAAGCTTATGGAGGTAGCATAAAGCAATATCAAGAATGAATATTAATTTAATTTTTAATCTTAGCCATATTTTTTTAGATTTATTTGAAAGGCAGAGTTACAGAGAGAGGAAGAGACAGAGAGAGAGGTCTTCCATCTGCTGGTTCACTCCCCAGATAGTCGCAATGGCCAGAGCTGTGTCGATCTGAAGCCAGGAGCCAGGAGCTTCTTTGGGTCTCCCACGTAGGTGCAGGGGCCCAGGAGCTGGGCCATCTTCTACTACTTTCCAGGGCCATAGCAGAGAGCTGGATCGGAAGAGAAGCCACCAGGACTAGAACCCAAATGGGATGCCGGTACTTCAGGCCAGGGCTTTAATCTGCTGAGCCACAGCACCAGTCTCTAGCCATATTATTCAATTTTCAAATTAATTGCTGTTTATTTAAACTGGTCCATAACAATTATTGTAATTTAATGCTTACAATACCCAGAAGGAAGCTAGGGTTACAGAACACCATCCAGGGCCAGTGCCGCAGCTCACTAGGCTAATCCTCCGCCTTGCAGCGCCAGCACACCGGGCTCTAGTCCCAGTCAGGGCACCGGATTCTGTCCCAGTTGCCCTTCTTCCAGGCCAGCTCTCTGCTGTGGCCAGGGAGTGCAGTGGAGGATGGCCCAAGTACTTGAGCCCAGTACCCCATGGGAGACCAGGATAAGTACCCGGCTCCTGCCATTGGATCAGCGCGTTGCACCTGCACCGGACACAGCGCGCCGGCTGCGGCGGCCATTGGAGGGTGAACCAACGGCAAAGGAAGACCTTTCTCCCTGTCTCTCTCTCTCATTGTCCACTCTGCCTGTCAAAAAATAAAAAAATAACAAAAAAAATAATAAAAATAAAAACAGAACACCATCCAGATCTCCCATGAGGGTGGCAGGTGCCAAAATGTTCCAGCCATCACTTGTCTCCACAGTGCATTAGCAGGAAGTTGGATTGAAAGCAGAGAAGCTTGGATTTCACCTAGTACACCTACTCAAATAAGGAATATGGGAATCCCCAGGAGTGGCGTGACTTACTGCTCTACAATACCTGCTCCTAGGGTGTCTTTTAAACTTAGGTATTATGAGGATTAGATAATTTATGAAAAGTGCACAGAAAAGATTGTTCAGCATTTTGCCAAGTATTCAACCAAAGTTTATTTTTCAAGCACTTCATTATTTTACATTTTCTCAACAACTAAGCTTGCACATAAAAGAAATATTTGTTACAATGAATTGAATGGATAACATTGGTTGGGTGGATAAAATGATTTCCTTTATGCAGTTGGGGGGCTTTATTCCATAATTTTTCCCATTTACAAAGAAAATTTGGAGCTGATTAGGTTTCTCATCTAGTTTTACTGATTCATAAAAAAAGGTTCTATGGTGAGGTAAATGTAACTGAATACTGAGTTGATTTTTAAATCAATGCTTTTGCTATTTTTTTAAAGATTTTATTTATTTATTTGAAAGGTATAGTTACAGACAGTGAGAGAGGCAGACAGAGAGAAAGGACTTCATTCCGTTGGTTCACTCCTCAAATGGCCGCAATGGCCGGAACTGCACTGATCCAAAGCCAGGAACCAGGTATTTCTTCCTGGTCTCCCATGCAGGTGCAGGGGCCCAAACACTTTGGCCATCTTCCACTGCTCTCCAGGTCATAGCAGGGAGATGGACTGGAAGAGGAAGAACTGGGACTAGAACAGGCACCCATATGGGATGCCAGCAACGCAAGCGGAAGATTAACACAGTGCGCAATGGTGCCAGCCCAATCACTTTTGCTCTTAAGATGAGATTTCAAGAACTTAATTTAGACATTCCTGGGAATTAGTATATTCTTTATCTTATCTATTTCAAGTATTCAGGAATTCCACTGACCACCCTGCATTAACTTACTTCTCACAGTATTGTGAAATATTTGTTATTATTTTTCACATTTCATAGGTAAAAAAACTTCAGAGAAGTCAAATAACTTCAAGTTATCAGTAAATTATAAATCAATATTTGAACCACAATCTAACCAAATTTTATGAACACTGCCATCGAAGTTTCAGCTAACTAACACAGAGAAAATACCACCCAATCTGAGAGTCGGGGAGGAATTTAGGTTGTTCCCATTCAAGTGTTCCTATTGGAATAAATGCACAGCTTACAAGCACAGGCAGGATGGTGTAGAGATATAGAAAACTAGACAAATTTTTAACTACTCTTATACTAATTAAGTATTATAATTTTGTTTGAAATATAGTAGGAAATATACATATTTAGGTATATTATTTGTCTTGGAATCAAATAGAAAGGCAATTCAACCTTTTGAAATATCAGTAATATGAATCCTATATTAGTGTGAAGCACATTAAACAAGCTATTTCTACTAAGTAGATGTGTGAATATATCAAGAGAGAAACATTAAATGAAAGTCAGCTGTGCACAAAACTGTGCTCTACCTGAACGAGGAATCAAGCAGGAAGATATCAAATGAAAAGCCATTATTCACAGAGCCCTCTTTAAAAATGGAAATGCATACTTACCGTCTTCAAAAATGGAGCTCAGAAAAGATTCACTTTTACAACTGTAATTTCTTTCCTTTATATTTTAGTAACTGGGAGTAGAACTGTCTTATTTTTATTTTTTCAAATTGCTCACATAGATTTGTTTTATAAAATGGGTTATGAGGAAATTTTGCCAAGATCATACTTGAACTATATATTTTCTATTGTGTACATTTCTCATAGCCCTTTGCTTTTGTTTTTGTATGCTTGTTTTTTCACCACAAATGGTTTTCCTTACCTTATTTGTATTCACTGCTGTGATGACCCAGACGCACTGGGCATTGCTGTCATACTGGAATGGAAAGTTGGGTGATGTAAAGGTTCCACTTGGTCCTTGAAGATTGGAGCCACATGTCTTCACTGAAAGATAAATTGCATTTTAAAGCATGAACATATGTCACGTGTAAAATCATAGCAATAAAATATCTTGTAATAAATTTTAAATTCAAATTCACACAATTATATTTCAATGATTAATATGATATTCAAATATGAAATATCAAAATTAGAGAAGTTTTGCACACTGAGACGCAAATGGTGGATATTTTCAACATTAACTGAAAACTAGTTAGGAACAGAAGAGTGAGCCTTGATAAACTGTCTTCTGATTGTAAACAGTTTACTTAGAAAGACGTAATTTATTCAGTATTATGTTTATAAAATCTACAAAAAGAAAGAAGTAAAGCCTTGGATTAATTAAGCAATAAAGAAGTGTTTTCATTCCTACTTATTACATACTCTACAACTCACAGTAGCACTGTTGGGAAACATTGATATTAAAACTATTCTTTCTGTTCTTTAAACTGTGAATTAGATAACTGAGACTATTAAAAAAGCTGCATTTAAACAATTGTAATGAATTCCCACAAAAGTTAAAAGTTGTACTATTTCCTCAGTTCCGCACTCCTTTTTCTTCCACTTAATAACAGAGGAAGTGATCATGCTGCATCTGTTTATCAACTTTCTTCTTGATCATCACAAAGGTCTTTTGTGCCATTATTTATGATTTAAGCCATCACTTTTGATTTACTTGTTTTTGCTCCATTCTATAAAATCCCACCCATGCTATCCTATTATAATCCATCAAAATAATCCACTTTCTTAACAGATGTGCACTTAAACATAAATTACCATATTCATTTAAGTGTTTACCTAGTTTTCATTAACACTACATTGAAAATTAGTTCATGGAAGTCCCAGTAATTTGTTTGAGTTGGCCAACTTCACTCTGCTAGTAAATAGCATAGTTAGGATTTGAGCATAGCTATTCTGCTTCCAACTCTTGTCACCATATCACTAGAATAGTCTTTCCAGTATGTTAAAAGCAGGCTTAAAAAGGCAATTTTCCTCTCTTTAGTTCATATTTTGGCATAAACGAATTACAGACAACTTTCCTAAAACCTGAAGTTATATCTTGAAGTGATTTAATAGTCACTTTTATTTTTTGTGCATGATTCCTATATTTGAAACAATAAAGTGTTGCTATCTTACAATAAGGAGAAAAGAGTAGATTATACTTTTCTTCCTTCAACATTATTTAGTATTCAATCTTTTTCCACAATTTACTATATAACTTCATACTCACTACTACAGTCCTTCTCCCCATTCACTCTTGAAAAAATTTAGTCAAACCCTTGCTCTGATTTCAGTGTTGCAATTGCTTTCTCAATGGCAGCAATGACACTGTAATTATTGTATCTAATAATCTCTCTGTTTTCCCGCATACTTGACTTTCAGCCTTAACAGAAATCTTTGTTTGAATCTCTGCCTTCTCTTAGATTATATTGAATTCTCTTGATTGTTTGCCATTTTAATTTTCCTCCTTCTGCCATAACCTTTGTTTTAGGCCCCTTTCCCATGTGACTCATAAGTGGCAGAATTTTCAATTAATTTCTATAACTTCTTTTGTATATTGATTACTCTCAAATCCCCATGACCAACTTTTGCATGTCTCTTGATTTCTAGATTACTTTTCTCTATATATTTTAAGCCCATTGATGGATTTTAGGAAGCCTTTAATAAAACATTTCGTGCTATATATTTAAGCACTCCTCAAGACCTATGTTTTTATCTCTGACAATCTGTTTTCTTCCTTTTCTTCTCAATATCCAGTAATTCCTCATAATTTTCCTTAGACTATTAATGGCTACACAAATTATTTTCTAGGCTGCAATCTCATCAGTGTTAATTATATTTATCTTTTTAAAATATAGATTTAACTTCTTAGTTACATGAAAGCTTGTAACCCATTTCCTATAGAGTAAATTATAAACTTCCTGTTGTTGAATACAAAATTAGTCCTGTGAAAACCTAGAGTCCTTTTGCAGTGCAATGCCTTGCTACTTTACATAGTCATACACTGAGACTTCTTGCTCTTTTGTGAATGTACCACAGCTTATCTAATTTTCTATATTTTTCATGCTGCCTCACAATCTAAAATATATCTTCCGATATTTACTTATAGAGATTTTACTCACTTAACCAAAACCATGTTGATGTGTCACTTCTTTGATGAAAAGAATTCCTAATTCCTGTACTCTGGGTTCTGTAATACACTGTAGTGGTCGTAAAAACTGTGGGGAGCAACTCGGACTAGACTAAGTTACTGGAATTAAGACTTATTCTATGCATCTGCTCTCCCACAATATGGCGCTGGGAGAGGGGAAAACAGCTTCTACGCAGCTGCCTCTTGCCAACTTGAGTGATGACCTGCAGGAGCTGATCCTGCTCCTGATTGGAGGAGAGCAGCGTATTCGGCGTGTGGGCAGCCGAGTTGGGATTGGCGGAAGAGGACTATAAAGGAGGAGAGAGACAACATGCACGAGGAACATCTAAGGGGAACATCTATCTGAAGGAACACCTGTGCAGCCCCCAAGAGAGCCGGCCGGCGGTGTGCCGCTCCCCCGCGGAAGTGGGGAAAGTGGCCAGGGGGAACCGCCCTTCCACGGAGGTGGAAGGGTCGGTAGCCAACCCGGGAAGAACCAGCAGCAAACCCGGGGAGGGCCAAGCAGACAAAAGAACAGCGCAGGGTCCTGTGTCGTTCCTCCACGAAGAGGGGGAGTGACAAAAACATTAACTGAACTACCCATCTAGAGAAGTTCTTAATGACCTGATAAAGAATCTAGTTATAAAAAGTTTAGGAACTTCAAAGTAATAAGAAGATTTTTTAAGCAATTACAACATGATTGGGTTGAAGTTAGTAGGTACAACTTTCTGAGAAGACACACTGCATCTTTGAGCAATTCTCTGTCAGACTCTCCCAAGAATATCTAGGTGATATGCAAACACATGGAGACTGAACAACATGCTCTTGAATGGACAGTAGGCCAAAGAAGAAATCAAAACACAAATCCAAAAAATTCTGGAAACAGATAAGATTACAAAACATCATATCAAAACTTAACAGAAAGCAGGTTATGAGGGAATTTTATAGCAATTGGTGCCTACATAAAGAAACTGGAAATACACCAAATAAATGAGCTATCAATTCATCTCAAAGACCTAGAAAAACAACAATAAGCTAAACCCCAAATAAATAGGATGTAATTAAAGAAGAAATCAATAAAATTGAAACAAAAAATACAAACATTACTGAAATGAAGAGCTGTTCTTTTGAAAAAATAAAGTTAATACACCATTGGCAACCAAAAAAATAGAATTAGAGATGAAAAAAAAAGAAATGTAACGAAAGATACCACAGAAATAAAATGAATCATCAGAAAGTACTACAAAGAGCTGTATGGCAACAAATTAGGAAACCTAGAAGAAATGGATAGATTCCTAGAAACATACAATCTACAAAAATTGAGTCATGAAGATATAGAAAACCTAAGCAGACCCATAACCAAGACAGAATTTGAATCAGTAATAAAGACACCAAACAAAAGCCCAGGACTGGACCGCTTCACTGCTGAATTATACCAGACATTTTAAGAACTAATTCCAATTCTTCTCAAGCTATTCAAAACAATTAAAAGGGAATAAATCCTCCCAAACTGCTTCTATGAGGCCTTGATCACCTTAATACCTAAACATGAAAAAGATGCAACGGAGAAAGAAAATTATAGACCAAAATCCCTGATGAACATAGAAACAAAAATCCTTAACAAAATATTAGCTAATCGGCCAGCAATGCAGCTTACTTCACTAATCCTCTGCCTGCAGTGCCGGCACCCCGGGTTCTAGTCCCAGTTGGGGTGCCGGATTCTGTCCCGGTTGCTCCTTTTCCAGTCCAGCTCTCTGCTGTGGCCCAGGAAGGCAGTGGAGGATTGCCCAAGTGCTTGGGCCCTGCACCTGCATGGGAGACCAGGAGGAAGCATCTGGCTCTTGGCTTCGGATCGGCGCAGCGAGCTGGCCATAGCGGCCATTTGGGGGTGAACCAACAGAAAAAGAAAGACCTTTCTCTCTGTCTTTCTCTCTCTCACTGTTTAACTCTGCCTGTCAAAAAAAAAAAATAGCTAATTGAATCCAACAACCTGTCAGAAAGATAATTCACCTGGACCAAGTGGAATTTATCCCTGGTGTGCAGGGATGATTCAACACTTCCAAGTCAATCAATGTGATATATCACATTAACAAACTGAAGAACAAAAAACTATATGATGATTTCATTAGATGCAGAGAAAACTTTTGATAAAATACATGAAAAAAACCTTAAGCAAAATGGGTATAGAAGGATCATTCCTCAACACAATCAATGCAATATATAACAAACACACGGCCAGCATCCTCTTGAATGGGGAAAAGCTGGAAGCATTCCCCTCTACGATCCAGAACCAGACAAGGATGCCCACTCTCACCATTGCTATTTAATATAGTCATGGATGTTTTAGCCAGAGCCATTGAGCAAGAAAAAGAAATAAAATGGACACAATTGGAAAGGAGGAAATCAAGCTATCCCTATTTGCAGAAGACATGATCCTATATATAGGTAACCCATAAGACTTCACTGAAAGACTATTTGAACTCATAAAAGAGTCCGGTAAAGTAGCAGGACATAAAATCAACACAGAAACATCAATAGCCTTTAAATATATAGACAATGCCATGGCTGAGAAAGAACTTTTAGGATCAATAGCTCCAAAAAGAATCAAATAACTTGGAATAAGATTTAAAAAGGATGTCAAAGTTCTCTATGATGAAAATTACAAAACACTAAAGAAAGAAATAGAATGCGTTAGAAAATGGAAAATCTTCCATGTTCATGGAATCCCAGTCAAAATACCAACGACACTATTTGCAGATCTAGAGAAAACTATGCTAAAATTCATATGGAAGCATGAGACCCTGAATAGCTAAAGCAAACTTATACAACAAAAACAAAGCCAGAGAAATCACAATACCTGAGTTCAAGAAATTCACAATACTACACAGCACCTATAGTTGAAATAGCCTAGTACTAGCACAAAGACAGTCTTGTAGACCAATGGAACATAACAGAAACTCCAGAAGTTAATCCATGCATCTACAGCCAACTTATCTTTGATAAAGGAGATAAAATCAATTCATGGAGAAAGGACACTCTTTTTAACAAATGATGTTGGGAAATCTGGATCTCCACATGCAGAAATATGAAACTAAACCCTTACCTTACACTTTACAAAAAAATCCACTCAAATTAGGTCAAAGATCTAAATATACAATCTGATATCAACAAATCACGAAGAACATGGGGGAAACTCTACAAGACACTGTAATAGGCAAAGACTTCTTGGAAAAGAACCCAGAAGCACAAGTGATCAAAGCCAAAATTTAAAAACTGATTACATCAAGCTGAGAAGCTTTTGTATTGCAAAATAAACACCCAGCAAAGTGAAGAGACACCGATAAAATGGGAGAAAATATTTGTAAACTACGCACTAATAAAGATTAACATCTAAAATATATATAAAGGGCTCAAGAAATTCAATAAAAAAAAAACACACAATCCTTTGAAGAAACGGACAAAGGCCTTAAACAGACATTTATTTTTTAAGAGAGGAAATTCAAATGGTTAACAGACACTTGGAAATACTCAGGATCACTAGCCAACAGGGAAATACAAATCAAAACCACAATGAGGTTTCACCTCACTCCAGTTAGAATGGCTCATGTATAGAAATCAACAAACAACAAATCTGGTGGGAATGTAAACTTGTCAACCACTGTGGAAGACAGTATGGAGATACCTTGTAAATCTGAATACAGACCTACCATATGTCCAGCCATCCCAATCCTAGGAATATATCCAAACCAAAAGAAAGAGTTATCTGTATCCCCATGTTCATTGCAGCACAATTCACAATAGCTAAGATATACAATGAACCAAGATGCCCATCAACTCTTGTCTGGATAAAGAATAATAATAATATATTATTCTATATTCTATAGAATATTACTCAGCTGTAAAAAAAAAGCGAAATCCTGTCTTTTGCAAAAAAATGGATGCAACTGCCAACCATTATACTTAGTGAAATAAGCCAGTTCCAAAAATACAGATACCATAAGGTTTCCCTGATCTGAGGTAACTAGTAGAGTTCCTAAACTGCAGTGTATTGGAGTGAAATGGACATTTTGAGATTCATTGATTGTTTACAGTGCTTGTCTCTCCTGTTGAGGAACACTTTTTTTTTTTTCCAAACTATTTGTTGAACTATTTTACTTAGTGTAGCGTTAACCTCATGATCATTAAGTATACTGAAAATAGATCACTGTAAAGATTAAGAATGGCATTCGGAGCTGGCTAAAAAGCTCATGAGAGTATTTCAGGCATGGAAAGCCAAGACACTCTGGCAAAAGATCTCTGTGAGTGAGATCCCAGTGGAAAGAACAGGTCATCAAAGAAGGAGGTACCTTTCTCTGAAGGGAGGAGAGAACCTCCACTTTGACTATGACCTTGTCTAAACAAGATAAGAGTCGGAGAACTCAGAGGGCTTCCATAGCCTTGGAAACTCATGACTGGAGCATAGGGAGATTACTGATGCCATAGACAGGAGTGTCAATTGGTAAAGTCAACAACAGGAGTCACTGTGCACTTACTCCTCATGTAGGATCTCTGTCCTTAATGTGCTGTACATTGAGATTTAATGCTATAACGAGTACTCAAACAATATATTTCACTTTGTGTTTCTATGGGGGTGCAAACTGTTGAAATCCTTACTTAATGCATACTAAACTGATCCTCTGTTAAAAAAAAAAAAAAAAGAAATTATCAATTCCCAACTTGACTCTCACTGGGATTAAACATGACAATAGGTCTGCTCTGATTTCATCATCATTTAAAAAAAATCATCTATTATTTTTCACTTTATGTTTCTGTGTGGGAGCAAACTGTTGAAATCCACACTTAATGTATACTAAGCTGATCTTCTGTATATTAAGATAATCAAAAATGAATCTTGATGTGAATGGAAGGGGAGAGGGAGTGGGAAAGGGGAGGGTTGTAGGTGGGAAGGACGGTATGGGGGGGAAGCCATTGTAATCCATAAGTCGTACTTTGGAAATTTATATTCATTAAATAAAAGTTTAAAAAAAAAAAAAAGAATGGGAATCTAAGAGGGAGGGGAAAGAAGGGTTGGAACATGTGCAGGAGGGAGTGTAGTGGGAGAAGTCCCACTATGTTCCTAAATCTATAAATATGAAATATATGGAACTTATATAACTTAAATAAAATCAAGAAGGTAAAAAAATGATATACTCCTGTAGTTTAAATCATCTATTTTAAAATTTACTGTATGAGCAAATGGACATCCCTTCATTTGATTATTGTTTATAACCCTTGCCTATTGGTTTTTTGACTGGTTTAACTCTTTAGTGGATCATTAAGCATTTAAAAATATGTTTATCTCTAAAAAGAAAACAAGAAGGAAAGAAAGAGAGAGAGAGAGAGAGAGAGAGAGAGAGAGAAAGGGACAGGTGAGGACTGGGAAGGGGAAAGGGAGGAAGGGAAGTTTCACTATATTCTTAGCACTGTATCCATGAACAACATTGAATCTGTTCTCTTTTGTTGTAATAGCTCAGTAACATGAGAATTGATGAGGATTGTTTTAGTTGTTATTATGCATTTGATCTGACACTGAGAATTTAATGTATTAATAAATTCCCTCCAAAATTAAAATACCAAAAAAAATCTTTTAACCTTTTTTCCATGAAATGCCCTTATAAAATACTTTCAGTGAAGAAATTAATAATCTAGGTAGAAAAAAATGTCCTAGCAAATGAAAAAGGCTAAAAAAATGCTATAAAAGTGGATAACATTCAAGGATTTTTAGTCTTTCTCTAAAAACTTAGTAAATATTAGAAGGATTATATTCAAGTCCATTTTCTCTTCTCCTTGCTCTGCAAGGAAATTGTTAATAGTTTGGAAAATCATACAAAATGTTATGTTTCATTTTCCTGGCCAAGTGAAATCCTAAATGCTGGTTTATTCCATAACAATTAGAAAAATAGAAATCCAAGTAATGTCTGTAAGTATGGATATTTTGGTATACCAATATTTTTTCTTATTTTCTTTTTTAAAATATATTATATAAAAAACTATCTGAAAGAATGTTCAATTACTTACCAACATATCACAAACTGTATTTAAACTACAAATAAACAGATATGGAAACTGTTTTCTGAGTCAATTAGAATTTTCAGATTCTTGACAATTGGACATGATATACACATATAAGTATCCAAAGGTTAATGATAAAATCCTTTTAAATCAGCATCTGGAATCATCAATAGATGGCTCAGTTTCATAATACTTAATTGGACATCCTATTCTCTATTTTTTTTTTTGAGAAATTGATAAACTGTCAAATGTGGAGTAACAATTAGGACTAATCTTCAAATACATCTGAATATAATCTGCAGAAGAATGGGAGTCTAATCCAAGTCTTAACTGATAGGAAGCATATAAATGTGGAATAATCATGAACTCAAAACAGAGAAATGGAAAACAAACAAACAAAAATGCTATGAAAAGCACAGAATTAAAATCAGCAAGAAGCAGACTGCACAGGATCAGATAAACTTGATTAAACCCAACAAATGTTAAGTAATCCCTATTAAAGAGGAAAATGCAATGTTCAGATTTTTCAAAGCAAAAATGAGGATGCGATATTTTTCCCTTTCAAGTTCATGGTTGTTACTAAATTAACTTAGTCTTAAAAATCAGGTTTATATGTAGTGCTTTTCACCTTGCTCATACTGATATTAAGGCAATTACAAAAATGGCATTACTTCAGTAAGAAAATTGATTTGAAAAAACTGACTGAATATTTTTTAAAAAAAATATATATTCATTTATTTGAAAGACAGAGCTACAGACATAGAAGGAGAGACACAGAGAGAGAGTATGGGGACCCATGAGCCGGCCATGGGCCCACATGCTAAGGCTTAGCTTGCTGACCGTTGGCAATAGTTACTGCTGTGTGGATGTTTATGGTTTCTGTTGAGCTGCGATATCAGGACCATTTCATAACCCCAGGCTAGAGTCAAAACAACTATGGCCTTGGGGCTTCCCGTACTTCTTTTCCCACTGACCAAGGCTGAGAAAACACCAGGTGGAAGCTTGTTGTTGGCACCCGAGTCGCCTGCTACGTGACCAGGAGCTTGATTGGATGAAGGCGCGTGATCACCTTTATGGTTGGACAAGGAGCGCATGGACTGTGCGTGATCAGGCACCCGATTGGAGCGCCACCGCATGGACTGTAGCATGGACTAAGCTTGCATTACATGCTTCTGTAATGATATACTATATAAGCCATTTGTGATATGGAACGGGAGCTTCCCCTTTCTTTCGAAGCTCCCCTTGCTCAAGGGTTTCTCTTTCTATCCTGTTTAAATAAAAGTCTACTAAAGACCAATCAACTGGAAGCAGTGTCGTTCCTTTGTGGGCAAGGGAGCGACAGAGAGAGAGATCTTCCACCCGCTGGTGGCCACAATGCTGAAACCAGAAGCCTGGACCTCCATCTGGGTCTCCCACATAGGTGTAGGGGCCCAAGCACTAAGGACTTCTTCTGCTACTTTCTCAGGCACATTAGCAGTGTGCTGGATCAGATGAGAAAGTAGAGCTGCTGAGACACAAATCGGTGTCCATATGCTTACTGGTATTTCAGGGGGCAGCTTAACCTGCTGCCACAACACTGGACCCTGAAAAATTAATTTTGATAAAAAAGAAAAAACCAATACAATCTATTTTGCCAACAAGAAAATTAGACAATATAGACAGTAGTATAGAATGAGAAAAATTACCATGCACAAAATATATAGAGAGCATAGTATTCTTTGGGCTGTTCAGGAGAGAATGAGTGTGGGAGACAGGAAGTAGAAAAAATAAAGAACTAAGAAGATGGTGTGTGATGAAGATAATAGGCAAACATTTAGAACAAATGTTGGATACACCAGAGCTTATAAAACTCAGTTTCAAGTAATTTACTACTTTTGAAATAGATGGTCCTGATTGTTTGCCAATTATCCACAAGATTAATTGTGTATCTGTTTGCTTGAATGAAATTGGGGCCAATGTCTACTTGAATTTATGTAGAACTGACACAATATTTAAAAAAAATCTGAACATAGGAACCTAGAGTTAAAATTAAGCTTTGCACATTAAGACCTCAATCACTGGCCTAAGAAAAATACTGAAAATCCTGGAAGACTTTGGAACCCTGTAGAATATCAAATGGAAGTTAGAATAAATAATCTACATTTGCAAATGCAGTAATCAGTTGACAATTTATAATTTCAAAATACATTTCAAAATTTACTTGCATAGCTGTTTGTTTTATTCATCTGGAATGTTCTTTTTTACTTCATAACCTGTTAACTAAAGTTGTACTTCTGATATGACAATAATATTCTATTTTAATTATTTGTTTGCCTACTGAGTTCCATTATGTCAGCAACTAAATTTTCATCTACTGGTGTCTAAAAGTCAATTTAACATATGGCACTAGTAAATAGTCAAAAAAAGTTTAAAAATTTTAAATGAATAAATGAATAAAGTGAAATATATCTAAATATAAGAAATAAAAACAGCAAAGCTTACAAATCAATTGTTCTACTAAAAAAAGAAGAGAAAAGACCCAAATCAATAAAATCAGAGATGAAAAAGGAAATGTAACAACAGACACCACAGAAATAAGAATCATCAGAAATTACTACAAGGACCTGTATGCCAGCAAACAGGAAAACCTATCAGAAATGGATAGATTCCTGGACACATGCAATCTACCTAAATTGAACTATGAAGACACAGAAAACCTAAATAGACCCATAACTGAAACAGAAATTGAAACAGTAATAAAGGCCCTCCCAACAAAGAAAAGCCCAGGACCAGTGGATTCACTGCTGAATTCTACCAGACATTTAAAGAAGAACTAATCCCATTTCTTCTCAAACTATACAGAACAATCGAAAAAGAGGGAATCTGTGGGGAGCAACTCGGACTAGACTAAGTTACTGGAATTAAGACTTATTCTATGCATCTGCTCTCCCACAATATGGCGCTGGGAGAGGAGAAAACAGCTTCTACCCAGCTGCCTCTCACCAACTTGACAAGCTGCAGGACCTGCTCCTGATTGGAGGAGAGCAGCGTACTCGGCGTGTGGGCAGCCGAGTTAGGATTGGCGGAGGAGGACTATAAAGGAGGAGAGAGACGGCATGCACCGGGAACATCTAAGGGGAACATCTGAAGGAACACCTGTGCAGCCCCCGAGAGAGCCGGCCGGCGGTGTGCCGCTCCCCTGCGGAAGTGGGGAATGTGGCCAGGGGGAACTGCCCTTCCACGGAGGTGGAAGGGACAGTAGCCAACCCGGGAAGAACCAGTAGCAAACCCGGGGAGGGCCGAGCAGACAAAAGAACAGCGCAGGGTCCTGTGTCGTTCCTCCATGAAGAGGGGGAGCGACATAATGGTGCCGTGACTCGGATATGAAGCCTAGGCAGGGTCCTGTGTCGTTCCTCCACGAAGAGGGGGAGCGACAGGAATCCTCCCAAATTCTTTCTATGAAGCCAGCATCACCTTAATCCCTAAGCCAGAGAAAGATGCAACACTGAAAGAAAATTACAGACCAATATCCCTGATGAACATAGACGCAAAAATCCTCAATAAAATTCTGGCCAATAGAGTACAACACACATCAGGAAAATCATCCACCCAGACCAAGTGGGATTCATCCCTGGTATGCAGGGATGGTTCAACATTCGCAAATCAATCAATGTGATTCACCACATTAACAGACTGCAAAAGAAAAACCATATGATTATCTCAATTGATGCAGAGAAAGCATTTGATAAAATAGAACACCCTTTCATGATGAAAACTCTAAGCAAATTGGGTATAGAAGGAACATTCCTCAATATAATCAAAGCAATTTATAAAAAACCCACAGCCAGCATCCTATTGAATGGGGAAAAGTTGGAAGCATTTCCACTGAAATCTGGCACCAGGCAGGGATGCCCACTCTCACCACTGCTATTTAACATAGTTCTGGAAGTTTTAGCCAGAGCCATCAGACAAGAAAAAGAAATCAAAGGAATACAAATCAAGAAGGAAGAAGTCAAACTATCCCTCTTTGCAGATGATATGATTCTGTACTTAGAGGATCCAAAGAACTCTACTAAGAGACTATTGGAACTCATAGAGGAGTTTGGCAAAGTGGCAGGATATAAAATCAATGCACAAAAATCAACAGCCTTTGTATACACAAGCAATGCCATGACTGAGAAAGAACTGCTAAGATCAATCCCATTCACAATAGCTACAAAAACAATCAAATACCTTGGAATAAACTTAACCAAGGACGTTAAAGATCTCTACGATGAGAATTACAAAACCTTAAAGAAAGAAATAGAAGAGGATACCAAAAAATGGAAAAATCTTCCATGCTCATGGATTTAAGAATCAACATCATCAAAATGTCCATTCTCCCAAAAGCAATTTATAGATTCAATGCAATCCCAATCAAGATACCAAAGACATTCTTCGCGGATCTAGAAAAAATGATGCTGAAATTCATATGGAGGCACAAGAGACCTCGAATAGCTAAAGCAATCTTGTACAACAAAAACAAAGCCGGAGGCATCACAATACCAGATTTCAGGACATACTACAGGGCAGTTGTAATCAAAACAGCATGGTACTGGTACAGAAACAGATGGATTGACCAATGGAACAGAATTGAAACACCAGAAATCAACCCAAACATCTACAGCCAACTCATATTTGATCAAGGATCTAAAACTAATTCCTGGAGCAAGGACAGTCTATTCAATAAATGGTGCTGGGAAAACTGGATTTCCACGTGCAGAAGCATGAAGCAAGACCCCTACCTTACACCTTACACAAAAATCCACTCAACGTGGATTAAAGACCTAAATCTACGTCCTGACACCATTAAGTTATTAGAGAACATTGGAGAAACCCTCCAAGATATTGGCACAGGCAAAGAATTTCTGGAAAAGACCCGGGAGGCACAGGCAGTCAAAGCCAAAATCAACTATTGGGATTGCATCAAATTGAGAAGTTTCTGTACTGCAAAAGAAACAGTCAGGAGAGTGAAGAGACAACCGACAGAATGGGAAAAAAATATTTGCAAACTATGCAACAGATAAAGGGTTAATAACCAGAATCTACAAAGAGATCAAGAAACTCCACAAAAACAAAACCAACAACCCACTTAAGAGATGGGCCAAGGACCTCAATAGACATTTTTCAAAAGAGGAAATCCAAATGGCCAACAGGCACATGAAAAAATGTTCAAGGTCACTAGCAATCAGGGAAATGCAAATCAAAACCACAATGAGGTTTCACCTCACCCCGGTTAGAATGGCTCACATACAGAAATCTACCAACAACAGATGCTGGCGAGGATGTGGGGAAAAAGGGACACTAACCCACTGTTGGTGGGAATGCAAACTGGTCAAGCCACTATGGAAATCAGTCTGGAGATTCCTCAGAAACCTGAATATAACCCTACCGTTCGACCCAGCCATCCCACTCCTTGGAATTTACCCAAAGGAGTTTAAATTGACAAACAAAAAAGCGGTCTGCACCCTAATGTTTATTGCAGCTCAATTTACAATAGCCAAGACCTGGAACCAACCTAAATGCCCATCAATGGTAGACTGGATAAAGAAATTATGGGATATGTGTTCTTTAGAATACTATACCGCAGTAAGAAACAACAAAATCCAGTCATTTGCAACAAAATGGAGGAATCTGGAACACATCATGCTGAGTGAAGTAAGCCAGTCCCAAAGGGACAAATACCATATATTCTCCCTGATCGGTGACAACTGACTGAACACCAAAATGGAAACCTCCTGAAGTGAAATGGACAGTATGAGAAATGGTGACTTGATCAGCATAGCCCTGACTGTTAATGGACAACTTAATACATTATCCCTCTTAGTATTTTTTTTGTCTGTTCTACTTAATATGACTGGTTTAATTCTGTAATTATCACACAGTTATTCTTAAGTGTTGAAAATTAACTGAAATGTGATCCCTGTTAAACATAAGAGTGGGAATAAGAGAGGGAAGAGATGTATAATTTGGGGCATGCTCGGGCTGACTTGCCCCAGTTGGTAGAGTTGGAAACATACCAGGGGATTCCAGTTCAATCCCATCAAGGTGGCATGTGCCAATGCCATCTCACTATTCCAAGTGATCAATTTCAGTTCACAATTGATCATAATGAAAGGACTAAGAGTCAAAGGGAGCACATAAACAAGTCTAGTACCTGCTAACACTAACCGATAGAATAAATAAAGGGGAGAGTGATCCAACATGGGAAGTGAGATACTCAGCAGACTCATAGAATGCCGGATGTCCTAAACAGCACTCTGGCCTCAGAATCAGCCCTAAAGGCACTCGGATCTGGCTGAAAAGCCCATGAGAGTATTTCAGGCATGGAAAGCCAAGACACTCTGGCAAAAAGATCTCTGTGAGTGAGATCCCAGTGGAAAGAACAGGTCTTCAAAGAGGGAGGTGCCTTTCTCTGAAGGGAGGAAAGAACCTCCACTTTGACTATGACCGTGTCTAAACAAGATAAGAGTCGGAGAACTCAAGGGACTTCCATAGCCTTGGAAACTCATGACTGGTGCATAGGGAGATTACTGATGCCATAAACAGGAGTGTCAACTGGTAAAGTCAACAACAGGAGTCACTGTGCACTTACTCCTCATGTAGGATCTCTGTCCTTAATGTGCTGTACATTGAGGCTTAATGCTATAACGAGTACTCAAACAGTATATTTCACTTTGTGTTTCTATGGGGGTGCAAACGGTTGAAATCCTTACTTAATGCATACTAAACTGATCCTCTGTTAAAAAAAAAAAAAAAAAAAAGAAATTATCAATTCCCAACTTGACTCTCACTGGGATTAAACATGACAATATGTCTGATCTGATTTCATCATCATTTAAAAAATCATCTATTATTTTTCACTTTATGTTTCTGTGTGGGAGCAAACTGTTGAAATCCTTACTTAAGGTATACTAAGCTGATCTTCTGTATATTAAGATAATCGAAAATGAATCTTGATATAAATGGAAGGGGAGAGGGAGTGGGAAAGGGGAGGGTTGTGGGTGGGAGGGACGGTATGGGGGGGGAAGCCATTGTAATCCATGAGTCGTACTTTGGAAATTTATATTCATTAAATAAAAGATAAAAAAAATCAATTGTTCTAATTAAAAAGTAAAGAAAAAAGGCAATTCATAAATGAAGTACTTCAGGGCAATTTAATTATCACTTGAATTTATTTATAATTTTTTTCTTAGATAAAAGTTTGATGAATATTTGATGATAACTAGTAGCAATTATTTTATTGAGGTACCTATTTAGTACTACACATTGATTTTGAATGTTTCTATGCAAAAATGAATAAAGTAAGATCCCGTCCTTAAGGGACATGCAAAATTAAATGAACATAAATACTTCGTTGTAATAGTGGCTTGTAAGTACTAAGATAAAGGTAAACAAGTGTCTTGGCAGCATAAAACAGTGGACACTTTTCCACTCAAGAGTTTAAAAAAGAAATCCTGGAGGTGATGTCAGAGTTGAATCTTGAAAATTTAGGATACATGAACTTAGAGTAGAATTTCAGAATGGATTTCTAGGCAGGGAAGAAAGAGACACTAAGCAGCATACTGTATATAGGAAAACATCAGAATCTTCTGAACATGTAAAGTTGTGTAGTTCAAGGATTCTTTAGATGTTACTGAACTGGTAAATATAAGGAGCTACAAAAAGTCTGTGGAAAAATTGAATAAAAATAGTTTATTATGGTGCAAAAAAAGGTTGAAAACCTTGCATAGCTTTTTTATAGTATATATTTTCCACAAATTTTTTGAAGATCCTTAGCATACATTTATTCAAAAATAATTATTTTTAATAAGATAAGACAGTTGTTGGATTCTGTTTTGTTTTTTGTCAAAACTAAAGAGATACTTTGTGTATATCAGAAAAGCAGTTGACTTAATCAGATATATATTTCATTTGATTGGTCCACTGTCAAATGTTAGATGGATTTTAGAGAGTAAAAGCAGTGGAAATGAACATGAAAAATTCAAATATTATCATTCACCAATATACTTTAAAAATATTTTAATTGCAACTTAGTTTTTATGTATGTATTTACTTGACAAAAATTATATATATATATACATATATGTATAATGAATAGCATGCTGCTTTGAAATATCTTTAGTTTCAATACAAAGAAGCAACACACTTTTCATTTATTTGTTATTCATTGTTTCATTCAATCAATACTACGTATTAAAGAACTATGGCACTCAGCATTTATTCTAGTGGTTAAGATATCAGTTAAGACAACCATGTCCCACAATGGAATACTTAGGTTCCATACCCAATTTCAGCTAATTCACACCTGGGAGGTAGCTGAAATGGCTCAAGTAATGGGGTTCCTGCCATCCATATGTGAGACCTGGATAATCAAATGAATTGTTAATATTTTCTTACAATTTCAAAAATATGCTCCCATTAATTGATAGGAATTAGTGTGGACAAATTATAGCTCATGGTATGGAAATGACACTGCTAAGCAATTTAAACAATATCTCAAATCTGTTTCTAGGTAGGTTTACTATCTCCTACCCTCCAATATTTTTAATTATACTAATAGACTTAACAAATTTTTGGTAATATGAATTCAGTTTAATAACCAATCTTCTACACAAGAATAGGGTTTCAATGAAAAGTTTTTCCTGATCAAAAAGTACAATATGTTTCTAAAGTAGTAACCCTGTACTTTGTAAAGAGAAATGAAGACAAGAAGGAAAAATGGAAGCATTGCTTACAGACTGGTAGACTACTGAGAAGAGAATAAGTGAATCTAAGAATATGAGAAATACTGATATACAGGAAACTCTATTTCTCTATGCAAAAGAATAGTGTTTTTTAAAATTATTACTGAGGGGCCGGTTCTCTGGCATAGCAGGTAAAGCTGCTGCCTGCAGTACCAGAATTCCAAATGGGCACCAGTTCAAGTCCTGGCTCCTCCCCTTCTGATCTAGCTGTCTGCTATGGCCTGGGAAAACAGTAGAAGATGGCCCAAGTCCTTGGGTCCCTGTAACTCCAAAGGAGACCCAGAAGAAACTCCTGGCTCCTGGCTTTGGATCAGCCCAGCTCTGGCCATTACAGCCATTTGTGGAGTGAACCAGTGGATGGAAGACTTCTCTCTCTTCTCTGCCTCTGCTTCTCTGTAACTCTTTCAAATAAATAAAATAAATCTTAAAAAAATTATTATTGATTAGTTCAAGGAACAAAATATAACATTCCGCAGAATGTTAACTGTTGAGATCCCTTGTTGAGTTTTTATTACTCATTCTTACTTTTTTTTAATTTTTTTAACTTTTATTAAATGAATATAATTTTCCAAAGTACGACTTATGGATTACAATGGCTTCCCCCCCATACCGTCCCTCCCACCCACAACCCTCCCCTTTCCCACTCCCTCTCCCCTTCCATTCACACCAAGATTCATTTTTGATTATCTTAATATACAGAAGATCAGCTTAGTATACATTAAGTAAGGATTTCAACAGTTTGCTTCCACACAGAAACATAAAGTGAAAAATAATAGATGATTTTTTTAAATGATGATGAAATCAGATCAGACCTATTGTCATGTTTAATCCCAGTGATTACTCATTCTTACTTAAAGGAGACTGGCAGCTGGAATGGCATTATCATATCAATCCAAAAAAAAAGTTCTGAAAAAAATTGTAACTGGAAAATAGAGAAGTCTTAGCACAAGGCTTACTTTGTGAGCAATATAAAACAAAAATTGGTCCCAAATTACGTAGACATTGGAGGAATTAAAAAAAAAATGAATCTACCCTTTGTTTGCTATCTGAAACAACTAGGATGAAACAGAAAATTTGGATTTCCATGAAGCTAAAATTTTTACAAGTGAAGCTGCAGGAAATAATGACTTCAGTCTAACAGGATGGACAGGCAAATTAGCTTAATTAAATCTTTCAAAATTTTAAATAAGCAAAATGACAAAAAGCACATATTTATTCAAGATTGAAAAGTGCAATATCAGTTATTACATGATCAATAGTACATGGCTGACCTAACTGGTAATTGGGATGGGAGTTGGAGATAAAAAGAGAGACTGTGTGGTCATTTGGCACACATATGTCCAGAACAAAGGATAACTTACTCAAAATATTCACACGAATCTGAACCCTGGGCCACATTTATCAGATCTTGTAATTTCTCAAGATAAGCTGGGAATCTGAGTGTTTATGTGAAATCTTCAGTTTTATAAATTTTGACAAATCATTTAAAATATATCAACACATAATACTCAAATAAATATGAGCTATTTTTGGACTCTAAACCTTAGGTTCCTTTACAGAGAGAAGATGACGCTGTCATATTAAAGTTGATTCACGTATTGATCTTGATGTGAAATTAAAATTAGATGATCTCAATGAAATAGTTACAGAATATAACCACAAGTTGATATTTCAGTTACAGAAATACAATAGACTCCTTTAGTACTTTTAATTTACAAATTCAGTTTTAAACAACAGCCTACAAATAAAAATCCCTTACAAATTTATTTATTTTATTCTCCTCTTCTAAGGCACTTAGAAAAGCACCCACATGGGAGACCTGGAAGAAGTTCCTGGGTCCTGGTTTCAGATCAGCCCAGCCCCAACCATTATAGCCATTTGGGGAGTGAACCAGTGGATGGAAGACCTTTGTCTCTCTCTCTCTCTCTCTCTCTCTCTCTCTCTCTGTAACTGTACCTTTCAAAATAAATACATAAATCTAATGTATGTGTGTGTGAGTCTCTCTCTCTCTCTCTGTAACTATACCTTTCAAAATAAATAAATAAATCTAATATATGTGTGTGTGAGTGTGTGTTTCTGTGTGTATTTGGAAGGCAGAATGACAAAGAGAGTGAAAGTCACAGAGGAAAAATGTAAACAGACACACACACACACACACACACACACGCAGACTAGCACTCTGACACTAGGACTAGAATCTATCCTTGAATGCCTTCTTCTGTACTTACTAACTCTGTGACCCCAATGAGTTATTCAATTTTCGTGAGCTCCATCTGTTATAAAAATGAACATAATGATTAGTTGCAATGCTTATGTTACTTAATTTTGTAATGCCTTGGGGAAGTTTCCCCTGACAAATCCAATCTCAGTCCATTCTGAGTACAGTAATCCTCCCTGTGTTCCCATTTTGCCTGTTTTTTAAGCTACCTTATTATGAACTATTATGTTACTTTCTTCTACTGTCTTTTTTTCTCAGTATACTGTGAGCCCCTTGAGGACAATTATCACATCTTATTACTGCTTGCTCCTTGATTTGTCATTTAGGCAATCAATAAGTGTTTATTGAATGAATGACCCCCATGGGAAATGCAGTCCTGATTGAGATACCAAACTGGGAGAGATCTGAGAAGCCAAGGAACAAAATGAATGTCTTTAGTATGTGCACAGGAAGAAAAAAGCCTTATGAAAAAATTTTGAATACACTTTGTATGAACTTAGCTGTATGGTCATGATAAAATTAAGGAACTAAATTCAATCACATAATAGAATATAACAAAATATTTAAGATAATTTTATATGATTGGTCATGGGGAATATTGTCATGCACTTGAAATTTATTTACATCATTCTTGCTATAACTCCTCCTAAACTCATGCTCTCTTCTAGTAGGTTGGCGATTCAAACCATCTCTATCTGAGGGCAGACTCTAAACTATTAAAATCACAGTGCATAAAAATTGCTATATAACCACAATGACATTGGTGCTCTTTTCTGCCTTGGTGCTTTCTTCTCAATTGCTTTGAATATCCATATACATTTAATTTTAGAGTTCATGCGAAGAAATACATTGGTATTTTCAGTGTTTCTTCATGAGCATATGATAGAGGGAGCAAATTTTTTACTGGTAAGTACAATTGATAAAGAAAAACACATTGTCTAGTCAACATGGAAGGAAGAATTTCATTATGTCTGGGTTTTTAAGTTACCTAGGAAAAAATAAATCAATGATGAATGATTTCAGCTATGTGGTCATTATAAGATGAATACTGTAAGATATTAAAATAATTGTTCCTAAATATTTTAGAGGAATCCCTAGTTTTCATATTTCTTAAATAGGAAGCAGCATTCACAGTAAATCAGAAAGATATAACTTTAATACATTCCAAATGTCAGTGTTTTGTGATTTTTTGATTACTTTTTCCCTCTGAGGCTGATTCAGAATAAACATTAAGAGTAGCTTCAAAAATCCTTCTGCAATACTATTTGAGGGGCTGGCACTGTAGCACAGCGGGTTAACACCCAGGCCTGAGGCACAGGCATCCCATATGGGAGCCTGTTCAAGTCCCAGCTGCTCCACTTCTGATCCAGCTCTCTGCTATGGCCTGGGAAAGCAGCAGAGGATGGCCCAAGTCCCTGCACCCACGTGGGAGACCCGGAAGAAGCTCCTGGCTCCTGGGTCCTAGCTTCAAATCGGTGCAGCTCTAGCCATTGCGGCCAATTGGGGAGTGAACCATTGAATGGAAGACCTCTCTCTCTCTCTCTCTCTCTCTCTCGCTGCCTCACCTCTCTCTCTGTAACTCTGACTTTCAAATAAATAAATAAATCTTTAAAAAAATACTATTTGAAAATACAAGAATACTTCATAAAAATTGATTTTAAAATGCTTATTTTACTACAAAAAAAATTGAAGTCCATGCATAGAAAGGATCTTTAAAAATTTTATGAGAAATGTATCTTATGAAAAAACTCCACATGAATTTCCAATTTGCTTTGCACCAAAATAAACTAATACTAACTTGTTATAACATGCCTAAACAGGATCTAGTCTGAGGCACTAAGATAAATAAGACATCAATTTGAGGAATTCCCCAATCAGAGCAACACAAATCCTGTCAAAATTAAAGCATGAACAAACATCAAATGGATGGTAGAGCTTGAAGAAGAAAAGTGAACTCTCTTTTTTTTTTATGAAAGGTTAAGGGGACAACACACTAAAATTCATCAGTGGTGAAGATGAAGTGCAAGCAGCAGACCACTCAATACAATGTGTGAGGAAAAGGGGCCAGTGCAGTAGCAAAGTAGGTTAATCCTCTGCCTGGGCATGGGCAGCCCATCCCAGTTTGAGTCCCGGCTGTTCCTCTTCCCATCCAGCTCTCTACTGTGGCCTGGGAAAGCAGTAGAAGATGGCCCTAGTCCTTGGGCCCCTGCACCCACATGGGAGACTGTAAAGAAGCACCTGGGTCCTAGCTTCAGATCCATGCAGCTCCAGTCATTGCAGCCATCTGGGGAGTGAATCAATGGAAGGAAGACCTTTCTCTCTGTTTCTCCCTCTCATTGTCTATAACTCTACGTCTCAAATAAATAAAATCTTTAAAAAAAAGTATGAGGAAAAATTAATATTGTACATATCCTAACTAAAGAAGAGCAACAACTAACAGTAGAGACAACCAAAAACCATAGGTATTTCAACTGGCTCAGATTACACAATTATGACCAAAAATTTAAAATTGAGCAAATTTTATTCTCAGCTGAGCATAATTTCTGCCCAGTGTCAAATTGTTGCGCTCAGAAAAGCTGCAGACAAAGACCAGAGATTTGAATGGAAATTGTAAACAAGTAGGATCAAGATTCTGAAGAAATTCATTTTAACAATGCTAACAGAAGAAATGTGACTTTACCAATTAAATCCTGAAGACAACGCATAATAACAGCAGTGGCTACCAAAAGATGGAAATGGTCACCTCAATGTAAAAGTAGACTGCAAAGATCATGGCAATAGCTTCTTGGGATGTTCAACAAATTTCACTTTTGGACTTTTTGGAGAGCCAAAGAATAATGTCATCTGCATATCAGGAGAGATTTTTGGCCGGCACTGAGGCTTGGTGGATTAAGTTGCCCATCCCATATGGGTATCCCATATGGGTATCTCATATGAGCACTGGTTCAAGTCCCAGCTACTCCACTACTAATCCAACTCTGCTAGTGGCCTGGGAAAGCAACAGAAGGTGGCCTAAATTTTTTGCCCCTGCACCCAAATGGGAGACTGAAAGATGTTCTCAGCTTTAGTCAGGCCCAGCTCTGGCCATTGCAGCCATTTGGAGAGTAAAACAGCAGATGGAAAACCTCTCTGTGTCTCTGTCTCTCCCTCTCCCAGTAACTCTGCCTTTCAAAAAAAATAAATAATAATAAAAATTTATAGAAGTGGAGTAGTTATACCGGCACTCATATGAGATGCCACTGCCAGCTTAACCAGATGTGCCATCAATGAGTCAGCCCCTACATTGTTACAATACAGTTTTTTTTTTTCTATTTTGACAGGCAGAGTTAGACAGTGAGTAGACAGTGAGAGAGAAAGACAGAGAGAAAGGACTTCCTTCCGTTGGTTCACCCCCTAAATGGCTGCCACAGCTGGTGCGCTGAGCCAATCTGAAGCTAGGAGCCAGGTTCTTCCTCCGGGTCTCCCTTGCGGGTGCAGGGCCCAAATACTTGGACCATCCTCCACTGCATTCCCAAGCCACAGCAGAGAGCTGGACTAGAAGAGGAGCAACTAGGACCAGTACCCAGCATCCATATGGGATGCTGGAGCCACAGGTGGAGGATTAACCAAGTGAGCCACGGCGCTGGGCCCCTATAATACAGTTTTAACTTTGAGGTAATATTATCAGAGTATTAACAAAAAATATAGTGGGCAGGGCCGGTGCTGTGGTGTAGTGGGTAAAGCCGCAACCTGCAATGTCAGCATCCCATATGGGTGCCAGTTCAAGTCCCAGCTGCTCCACTTCTGATCTGGCTCTCTGCTGTAGCCTGGAAAAGTGGTGGAAGATGGCTGAGGTCCTTGGGGCCCTGTATCCACTTAGGAGACCTGGAGGAAGCTCCTGCCTCCTGGCTTTGGATTGGCTAAGCTCTGGTCATTGTCGTCAATTGGGGAGTGAACCAGGGGATGGAAGACATCTCTCTCTCTCTCTGTCTCTCTCTCTCTGCCTCTCCTTCTCTCTTTGTCTAACTCTGACTTTCAAATAAATAAATAAGTAAATATTTAAAAAATATGGTAGGCATTGTAGCTTATACTTGTATGCATGTGTATATACTAATTAAATATTCTACTACTGTATAGTATGACTTTTTTCATGTGTGACTACATGAAAATGTTTATCAATATGCCATTTATACAAATAATAGTCACATTTTTAATACCCTGGTGCTTGAAGGCCAAAGCTTTATAAATATGCAACGCATAATCCTGTCTTTATTTTTGTGTATTATTTTTATGGTCTGAAAATCACGTTTAATTAAATTTTAAAGATCATGTGGCCTGCAAATAATGAATAGCTGATTACTTAATCAACTGCTTGATCAAAGTCTTTATGTAGAAAAGTTGCTTGCACTATCCAGGAACTCAAGGTTGTCATGAATGTTTCACGGCATTTATTCCATCACCAAAAAGACACAACAAGTCACACTTATTTAGTCCACAAATCAATTCAAACAGTTAGTATTACACCTGGTAATGAAATCCTATTAGTGAAAAATGTTTACATAATGCCTTCCTGGCATAGCACATTTACCTCCTGCTGTAAACCACAGCAAATCATTTCAGCAGCTGCCATTCTCCCCATCCACAAACATAACCACAGAAGAGAAACAAAAACAACAAAAAATTACAATAATTATAAATCTTGGAAGAGAATGCCTTCCACATTCATTCTCTAGAAAAACATTAATAACTTTACCATTTTCTTGAGATTAAAAAAATGCCCATGTAGATTAGGGAAATTATCTGAATACTCTTTGGAATTGTATACAAATACAGAAACAAGGAATAATGAGATAGAGAGGTTTGCTATCCTTGATTATTCCCTAAAGATACAAAGTCCCAAATATTCTCTAAACATGGGTAATATAATTATCCGATCCCAAGCAAAAGGTTAAGTGAGGATTGATTGGAACTGTCTAATGGGACTGAAAGCCAAAGCAGTGCCAATGGGAGCCCACAAAATTACATAGTTTAGGCATGCTATCTGGAAACTATGCCGCAGACAAAGGCTTACATGTGAGAAGTTTTATTGGTAATACTGTCTTGAGGAGCAGAAATGAGAAACAGGTGGGAGGAAAACAGATCTGGAATTCAGGAAAGCCAATCCATTGTTCAATTCACTACAATGTTGGGTAACATATTTGATCCTATGGAAACTTATGACAAAAAGCAGAAGAAATACAGATGTATTTACTCATTTGTTCCTATCTCTTTGTAGGTCAAAAATTGATTCATAACATATTGGCACCAATGTGGTTTGTGTTACTTTCCATATAAAGGCCAAGCAAGTTCACAGACATCCTGTGCTTTAGTTGGAAAAGCAACAGAGCAGGAAACAAGATATAGATGAGGTTTGATGAGGTACATTTGTACTAAATTTGTCACCATAGCAGTGAATGGTATGGTTATACCAAGAGAATTTAGAGTATACAATAGGTTTTGGACATATTTTTCCCTCAATAGAATCCTGTATTTAAGACAACCAATTAATAAAAATTAATCCTCCTGAATGTTTTTAGAAAGTTAAATACATAGGAAATGTTTTTGTTTTAAAATGAAAACAAAATCTCTGGTTCCAATATTGTATTCTTTAATGGGAAAAAGGAAAGTGCACCCTGGGTTTCTTTCTAAAACTTTCCCCTCATTGCCCCTATATTTTTCATATTTTCCTTCTAGTTCTTATTATTGACATGCCAGGAAAATCCCATACTTTATTTTTGTCCCAAATAACAGATTTAGAGCACAATAAGATACCATCATTACCCTGATGATATTCAGCTGTGCCATTCATTTCCTCTGGTCTCAGATGGCACTAAGCCTCCACACTCTCCTTTCAATAGCCATGTCCAAGGTGAGACGAACTGGCATTCTTCCAAATCATTAAAGACAAAAAGACCTGGTTGCTATGCTTGAGAAACACCAAGGGACTTGAAAAGAGGAAGTTTAGACTTTCTCAAATGAGGTGACTCAGAGACCATCCTAGTGTCACTCTATTTGTAGAACTCATTCTGCCCAAGTATTTCCAGGCAGCAGGTATGGAAATGATGGCCTTTTGTCTTATTGCATTTAACTTGAACCTGGCAAACCTTATTCAATGATTTCATCTTTGCCTGGGAAACATTCAAGCTGACTTATAAACAGGTGAATTGAATTTGTGTTTTGGTTATGTTGGTCCTGCACAACAAAAAAATTTAATTCCTCAAATGAAAAAAAATGGAGATTTATATCTAAAAATTAATTATAGGAATAAGGTCTTTATCAGCAATATTTTAATAAGTGATTTTAGACTATAATACATCAATGAACTGAGATTTACTGGACTACTCCCTTCCCACCTCTAGAAAGACTTGGAAGATAATATATTTAAAGAGAAGTCAGGATAGAAAACCTTATAATTGGCCTTAAGTGTTCCCCATGTAAGACTCTTATCTTCTGACATGCCCTGACAAGTAACCAGACCATCACTACTAACAAATGTCTTCAGAATGTATTTTTAATTGTGTAATATATATGAAATGAGTACCGTTTTTAAAAACACACAAGAAAACACTTGTCAATTTTAAATGCACAAATTTTATAGTGTCATAGATGTATACTGCAGTCAGTTTTGGAACTAATGTTTTATTTTCCCATTAAAATTCATGGGAAAAATAAAACTTTAGTGACATTCTTCCCATCAGAATATATCAAGTGACAACAGTGTTTTACCATGTGGTTAAATTGCCATTATCTAAGATAGATGACAGTTCTTTCAGTGAATCCAGCACTTCTTTTAGAGGTGATGATAATGTCTTTGCTATAAGTATCTGGCACAGAGAGGAAAATACACTGATATAAGGATGGTCGTTTTAGAAACACACATACCATCACTTTTTTTTTTTTTTCTAAGCTATAATAGACAACATTTCATCATGAAGCCAGAAACAATTCCAGGTAAAATTATGTTTCATGAACTGGTTTCACACTGTAGGGCAAAGATGTGAGCTGATGCTACTCAAGATAAACAAATGCTACTCGCAGGGCCTCCTGAATTCAAGACAATCCTCAATTTCCTGAAATACCTAGGATTTCTAGAGAAAAGCTGTTAAATCCATTAAAATCCTCTTTCAAACTTTAGGCAGTTTTTGTTGTTGTTGTTTTAAAAACATACTAAGGAATTAAAAATCATTTTCCCTATTATGTGACCTTAATATATGCTCAATAAATATTGTTTAAAGACAATATTATATCTTTTTGCTCCATCTCTAGTCTTATTTAAGTGTTTATTTTGGGGAAAGGACTGTAGGAAGGAGGAATCAGAAGAGATAAGGGACAAAAGGAGCATCCAGTTCATGTATGGTTCCTCAGAATTTCTAAATTTTATATATTTACTTTTATTTGAGACACACACAGGCTGGTTAACTCTCCCAGATACTCACAAAAACCAAGGTTGTGTCAGGCCAAAGCCAGAGACCTGAACCTCCATCCAGGTCTTCCACATGGGAGAAAAGGACAAAGTACTTGATCCATCACCAGCTGCCTCCCAGAATGTACACTAACAGGAAGCTGGAAGTGAAAGCAGAGTCCAAAGGAAACCAGGAATTCTGATGTGGGATGTAGGAGTCCCACTAGCATCTTAACTGCTGCGGCAAATGCCTGCTGCCCCTGTCTCTTACAATTTCTAAGACATAAAGATGTAACATTATAATTTATTTCTTTGGATAATTAAGATGGAAAATTCACATTTAACATATTGCAATTTAAATTTCTCCCTTATGCCACACACACCACATACATAAATCTATCAAGTGTTTATTTTTTTAAAGATTTATTTATTTATTTATTTGAAAGTCAGAGTTACAGAGAGAGAGAGGAGAGGCAGAGAGAAAGAGAGAGGACTTCCATCCGTTTGTTCATTCCCCAGTTGGCCACAAGGACCAGAGCTGCATGGATGCCAGGAGCCAGGAGCTTCTTCTGGGTCTCCCACACGGGTGCAGGGACCTGAGAACTTGGCCTTTCCTTTACTATTGTTATGCAAAGTGGGGTTGGAAGCAGCCTCAGAGTCACCTGGAAGAATATGAGGAATATCGAATCTAGACTTACCCTGAAAAATCTGCCTATATTTAATTCCCCAATTGATCATTCTGCACATTCAACCTTAAGCAGCACTATCTTTTGCCATAGAGCCTCCTTCACACAGAGTTGCCCATCGATTAACTCATTAAGTTTAATGATGGGAAACATTCCTTACCTACAGTTTAAACAAAGTACTTCAAGCTTCACCATGTGAGAGAAGAATTACGTTAATATATGTTTTTTGGTGACATCTCTAGCATTGTGGCTGTTATTCAAATGCTATGAATTTTGAAATCAGCAGGCTCTAATTTTCAGGTGTCAGAGTCAATCTAGGTCTATTTCATTCTCTTTAGTTCTATTTGTTCTATTCTCCTTCCACATAACATAGTAATTAAGGAGGATTAAGTTTATTCAAACCAAGGAAGTAGGGTTTTAAAATTTCTACAAGCTTGGCATTATGACAAAAATATGATACATCTGGGCCAGCATTGTGGCATAGCAGGTTAAACCTCTGCTTGGGACATGAGCATCCCATATGTGTGGCAGTTTGAGACCCAGCAGCTCCACTTCCGAACCAGCTCCCTATTAAAGCTTCTGGGAAAGGTGTGTGGGCCTCTGCACTTGTGTGGGAGACCTAGCAGAAGCTTCAAGCACCTGACTTCAGTCTGGTCCAGCCACTGCCATTGCAGCCATACGTATGGAAAGTGAAACAGCAGATGGAAGATCTCTAACTCTTTCTCTTTTTCTGTCTCTTCTTCTCTCCTAACTCTGCCTTTCAATAAATAAAAAATAAATCTTTAAAAAAATCATGCATCTGTAACAACTGTAAGAAATAAGTTTGATTATATCTGCTATATATATATATATATATATATGTATGTATGTGTTCTTTCCTTCCTTACTACCATTCATCTGAATATCCCAGTTGGCTCAGAGATATTTTCAAATGTTTGCTGAGAGATGAAAAAATTTATTAAATTCAACATTTAATATAATAATGTATTAAGACCATCATGAACATACATTGTCCCATTACTTAAGAGGCCACATTTTTGAAAAACTATAGGGAATGATGAATTTATTGCCTTGACGTTTAATCCCAACATTTTTACACTTTAAGGGACCACAACACTGAATATTCATGAATTCATTGTTTAATTATGCTTTACTGATAAATATATTGTGGTATCAAAAGAACAAGTGAGAGAGCAATATGGAATTGTAGTTTCATTTGATAATGAAAACGAAAAACCAGGTATATACTTGAAATTTATTTATTATAAGAAAATACAAATTGGAAACATCAATAATTTTACGTCTGCTCACACTGCTTGGACTACAATTTCCCCAGATATGTGTGCATTTTCCCCATTCAGTTTAGGACACTTCGTAAATGGTATCTAACTGAGAATTTCCATGATCATTATATCTCAAATGGCAGGCTGGTATTTTATTGGTTTTCTTCCACAGTACTTATCCTATGGTTATTCTTTATTCCTATTTCTGTATTTGTTCACTTGGTCTTGCTTGACCTGTAATGTAGGTTATTTGAGAATAGAATCTTGGCTGCTTTGTTAACCATTCTATCTCTAGAGTTTGGAACAGTTATACAAATAGCAAATGTAGAGAGTATTGTTTGTTGAATAAATAAATGCATAAACAAAGTCCATGTATGGTCATAGGCAAAAGACGAATAATAAAATAACACTATTACTACCAACACTATCAACCTGTTTGTTAGCTTCTTTTTCAAAAAAAAAAAAAAGACTTTTTGATTGGTTGATTGATTTGAAAGTCAGAGTAACAGAGAGAGAGAGAGACAGAGAGACAGAGAGAAATCTTCACTTCCTACATGGCTACAACAGTCAGGGCTGAGTAAGACTGAAGCCAGGAGCAAGGAGTTTCTTCCAGGTCTCCCATGTGGGTGCAGGGGCCCAAACACTTGGACCATCTTCTGCTGCTTTTCCCAGGCCCTTAGCTGGAAGCTGGATTGGAAGTGGAGCAGCTAGGACATTAACTGGTGCTCACATGGGATGCCAGCATTGCAGTTGGAAGCTTTACCCATTATATGCCACAATCCCAGCACCAACTAAGTTCTTACTATGTAGTAAGCACTATATACATTATCTTAACAAATTCCCACAATCTTACAACAAACAACCTGTGGAAGCAAGTGTTATCATTTTCCAGGTGACGAAATTAAAGTTGCTACTAGGCTACATTAAGACACTCTTAACTTTGGCTGCACATTGGAATTACCCGCTAACATAAAAAAAATATTGGTTCAGGGGCAGATGTTGTGACACAGTAGATAAAGCCAGCTCCTGGAAATCTACATCCCTATCAAAGCACCTATTCAATTCCCAGCTACTCCAGTTCCAATACAACTTCAGCTACTGTGCCCTAGAAGGCGGTAGCTGATGGCCCTAATGCTTGGGCCCCTGTCACCCACATGGGAGACACAGATGAAGTTTCAGATACTTGGCTTTGGCCTAGGCCACACCTGGCTGTTACAGCTATTTGGGGAGTGAACCAGCAGATAGAAGATACTCCTCCCTCACTGTCTGTCTATGTCTTTCTAACTGTCCCCGTCACCTTGCTTTTCAGATAATATATATTATTTGAAATATACCAATCTCTCTCTCTCTCCCTCTCTCTCTCTCTTTCTTTATTAGTACACTCTTTAGTTCATATTAAGCATCTGATATTTGATTACTATTATTAGTCATAAAATGTAAAAATCTCCAGATGTAAAATAGATTTAGATGGATGAAGGCAGGTAAATTAAATCCATACAGTCATAAATATGTTCATATTATTTCCCTTTACTAACATATTCCTTATTCAGGAAATAACCAGGAACTTGAGGAATTTGTGATATTACATTTTCTTTCACCTCATATTACCATTTTTAATCCACTATCAAATCACATGTATTTTTCTGCCTGCATAATCTCTGAGATTCATTCCTCATCTCTATTTCCTCTATTACTACAACAATCCATGTTATTATAATTTCTTTCCTGGACTATATTTGCTTCCATTTTCTGCAATATATCCAATGTGTTATAATGTCAAAATGCACATCTGATTATATACTCCCACACTATAAGAAATCAGTGGCTTCTCATTTAGTTTAGAATGAAAACAAACTTAATGTTTCCAGCAAAGCCTGCATAATATGGTACCTTCTCACCTCTCTAAGCTAGCTCATAGCAATCCTTCCTTCAATTATTACTGTCTACATACACTGGCCTTCTAATTTCCTCAGTCATTTTCTCTGCCCCACTCCACCCCCTAATCAAAGCCTTTGAACATACTATAACCTCTGCCTGAAAATGTTTTCCTCTCTTCCTTTTTTTAATGTACCTTTTAATTGTTTTTTCCATGAACATTTTTAACTTTTATTTAGTAAATATAAATTTCCAAAGTACAGTTTATGGATTACAATGGCTTCCCCCCCCATACTTCCTTCCCACCCACAACCCTGCCCTTTCCCGCTCCCTCTCCCATTCATTTTCAATTTTCTTTATATACAGAAGATCAATTTAGTATATATTAAGTAAAGATTTCATCAGTTTGCACCCACACAGAACATAAAGTGTAAAATATTGTTTGAGTACTAGTTATAGCATTAATTCACATTGAACAACACATTAAGGACAGAGATCCTACATGTTCTTCTTTTAATAAATTTTAATAATTTTATATTCTACTTTAGTTATTATTTGGTCTCACAATCTTCTTACTTCTAAACAAATGGGCCTTGTAGTATTGAAGAGCCAAATGCTGCTGCTCTTATGACTTCATTATTCTTATAAAGTTGCCTGCACCTGTGAACTTCAAAATGTTCATAGAAAATATAATCAAATGATGAGTATATTTAGGCACAATAATTTTTTGAAATAGATAGATGCTTTTATAATACATATTTTTCAGGATGTTTTGAAGATCATTAATATGCATGGATTTCAATTTTTCTGTGAAAATAGATTTTAATTACAATATCCATAAACTTTTTGATGTATTTTCATATGTGTATATGCATATGTCTTTTTGTATTTTCCTTAGTAGTCAGTAACTTCAATGAGAGCAGAGACCATGAATATTTCTGTCAATGTTTTAATTCCAAAAACCTATTCTAATCCCTGACATCTATGATACACCTAATAAATATTTGTGGAGTAAGTTTATATAAGAATGTATATACACATTTTAGTCAGTAGTACAGTAAGAAATCATGATTTTAAGGGATGAGGAAGTAAAGAGAGAAGAGAAATAGGATGTATTCATTTGTATGGCTCATAGTTCCTGTCCTATTGAATATTTTCCATGACTAATTAATCTTGAGTCTTATGTAATAAATCCAAAAATTCATCCATATAAGAAATAATATCACAGATCAATTTGAGCATATTTAGCACATCTTTGAAATGTTGTACTCCACAAAAAGAGGTATTTTGGTTAAGAATTCATTAAAATACAACTCCTGTATCTGTGTAAATTTCTATAGGGGAAGGTGGAATAAAAAATGCAAGCGAAATGAGACAAGCATAGAGAGAGTGTACAAGAGAGAGAATGCTCTGTAACTTTAAATACAACATAACAGGATTAACAAGTAGATGTGGTAAGCAATTTTACATCTGTTATCAGGTAGGTTTCAGCTGTGATTATTTAGAATCTCTATCAGGGCAGTGTTTGAGTGGTTTACTTTTACTCACTTATTTATAACAATAAGATGGAGATTTAAAGTCTAAAATAAGTATTTCCTATCGTTCCTATTACGATAATTTAAAAACTGCATGGAAAATAGAATTTAAGATAAATTTACCTTAGAGAAAAATCTGAACTATGTGGGTAGCTTTCTTATTATACATTTCCATTAACTTATTGACAACCCTTCATATTTGCCAATGAAATTATTTGTTATCCATAAACAAATATTTTAAATAAAAATAACTGTGCCCAAACACTATAATCGTATTTGAAGTAATCTTCCAATGTTAAATAGCTTCATAAATATATAATTCCTAATAAAAACCTACAAATAGTATCAAGGATACTAGGCACATAATTTTTAGTGCTTGAAGATGGCAATATTGATGGATGATTTCAAACAAAATATAGATCGCAGTAAAAAATAAGAGTGGGAATAAGAGAGGGAGGAGAAAAGAGAGTGGGAGTATGGGGGGAGGATGGGCACCATGGGAAGAATCACAATGCTTCTAAGTTGTAATTATGAAGTGTATGAAGTTTGTAACTATAAAGTTGTATAGTTCTGCATATGTTCCTATGGACTTACTTCTAAGGGTACAATTTAAAAACTTGTCATGAGACCCCAAATCCCATTAATCTGGGTAGTAAAAATGCCATATTAAGTGTTGGAGTTAACATATTAAGTGTTAAAGTGAACATATAGATAGGAATAATTGTTAAAGTGATCATATAAATAGGATCAAGTGTCTGGTAATAATAATAGATAGAATTAAAAAGAAGAGAATAGGGGCTGGCACTGTGGTACAGCGGGTTAATGCCCTAGCCTGAAGTGCTGGAATCCCATATGGGATCTGGTTCTAGTCTAGGCTGCTCTACTTCCCATCCAGCTCTCTTCTATGGCCTGGGAAATCAGTGGAAGATGGCCCAAGTCCTTGGGCCCCTGCACCCATGTGGGAGACCTTGAGGAAGCTCCTGGCTCCTGGCTTTGGATTTGCACAGCTCCAGCCATTGTGGCAAATTGCGAGTGAACCATTGGATGGAAGAACTCTCTCTCAGTCTCTACCTCTCTCTGTGTGTAATTCTGACTTTCAAATAAATAAAATAAATCTAAAAGAAAATAAGAGAATACTCCAACATGGGAAGCAATCCACATAGCAGACTCATAGAATGACAATCTTTATGTAGCATTCTGACCTCAGAACCAGCCCTTAAGGCATTCTGGTATAGCTGAAAAGCTCATGAGAGCATTTCAGGTATGGAAAGCCAAGACACCATGGCAAAAAATGTCCTATATGAAGGACTTGGTGGGTGAGACTCCAGTGGAAAGAAATAGTCATCAAAGAAGGAAGTACTTTTCTCTGAAGAAAGATGAAACTTGCACTTTGCTAATGGCCTTGTCTAAATACTGACAGAGTTTGTGGATCCAAAAGGCTTCTGTCACCTAGTCAGCTCATGTGAACAGCCTTGGGTTATCACTGTTGTCATACATAAGAGTGTTAATTGTTAAATTAACAACAGGAGTCATTGTGTACTAATTCCACATGCAGGATCTCTGTCCTCAAAGAGTTGTATTAAAATTATGTTTAAGTGCTTGCAAAAGATGCATCATTCTTGGGTACTTCTTTAAAGTTAATTAAGTTTCTTAAAAAAAAGTGAAATTAACTTCAAGATGCAATGACTTTGAGCAGCCCTCGTCTCCACTGTTGAACAGTTTTTGTGTATGCGCAAATTGTTGAACTTTTTAGTTAGTATAGAGTTGGTCTTCTGTGTATAAAGTTAATTGAAAATGGATCTTAGTGGAGAATGGGACTGGGAATGGGAGAGGAAGGAGGAGGAGGGGTGGGAGTGTGGATGGGAGTGCAGATATTGTGAGAAGGATCACTATATTCCTAAAATTATATTTAAGAAATGTAATGCATGAAGCTTGTATTCTTTAAATAAATAAAAAAAATAGAGCAATTGCAAAAGAGACGATCCCCAAAGGAATGGGTTGTTCAAAAACAAACACAGGAGGACTAGGAAACTACATCAGTAAACGAAAACCTTACTATAAGAACAGCTCTTTATTAGGTATATAGCTAAATAATTGCAGCATTTTACCCTGGAAGAAACTACCTTATATTCCACTGACTTCGCCCCTGACTTAATGCACACTTGATTCACAGAGATTCCTTAAAATGTATTTGTCTGGTCCAAAGCTAGTACCTACTGGTCTTCTGTGACTGCTCAAAGTCAGGCTTAGTCAAGCATAATCTAACACAGATGTAGTCACTCTACTTACTAAGTAGAACTCAAGCTCATCATGGTCAGAGCTCTGGTCAATATTTCCTTTGATAAACCTTACATATTTTTGGACTCTTGGATTCTTGTCAGCAGCCTAACTGCTCAGTCTGCCACTTCGAAAACAACAGATTAACTTCACTGTGAAAGCAGTTAATTTATTATCACAGAAACTATTGAAAAGGGGGATGACATTCAAAGTATCATAGAAATTCCATGTTCTTCACCATTCACAAGCATTAGGAATCATTATGTGTTTAAACAAATGCAAAAAATATCTAACTATACTTCACGTCTTCTCCTGATCCATAAAGCGTTTGTAAGGCAATTTGATCACTGAATGAGATCAACTCAAGAAGGTTATCACTACTTTTCTCATCTATTTCCTGTTTAACAATGAAAGGGCTGGAGCACATGCAGAAGTATCTTATAAATTTCAGTTTCTTCTTGATCATTCTGAACATGAGGTATCTGTTTTTCCTTAATAGCAACCCTACTCATTCTTGGTATACCCTCTGGGTGACAGTCTGGGAGGAAATGGACTAGGGGATATTTAACTCTTCTTTAGTGACCTAGATTGTTTTGTTTGGCTGACATAGTCCTAGAACTTAAGAATAATTTTCAGTCAGTTGAATATGCACAGATTGCTAAGCCATTCTATGGTGTAGGCCAAATAAGACGTACTGAATCTAAGTTTTACAAATATTCCCTTGTTGTTCTAACATATTTCAATAAAATGTCTGGAAGAGAGTGTAGGATGACTAGATAAAAGGTGGAATTATTTCTTTTGGAATGGCACATACTGATTTCATGAGAGTATGGGAAGAACAACAACCCTGGTATAAGGAGAAAAGGGGCTACCTTAAGAACACAAAGGTATAAGCGAAGGGATGACATTACATAGTCTTTAATTTTCAGAATTACTACTAGACTCTTTTTATGATAGAATGCCCTCTCATGTGACATTTCTATACTTTTACAAAAACCATAAATTTAACATATTGATAGACCTGTCATTTCCTGCCACATAGATCTGACAATGATTGTGCCTAACTTTATCAAGAAGTCAATAGGAAACAACAGGAAATGGCCCAAATTTCCATACCTCCTAGGTAAAATACTTGTTCATACCTCTAGATGTTTTCTTTATCTACATTCCTAAAGCAGTCACTTTGGCACACTATGGTACACAAATGAAAACCTTCTTGTTGGAAGGACAAATAAGACAAAAAGTCCCTAAAATGCAAGAATTAATTTGACCTGAACTGGGAAATGTAAGACTTACTGGACATTTGGGAAGAACTTTATAGGACTTATCAAGTTTAATCCCCTAGTTGATAGAGATTTCCCATCAGAATGAAGGTGCACAATTTTAAAACTTAAATAATGCTTCCTTTTCAGAGGCACAGAATGTACTCTGGGGATATTCTTATACAGAAAACAGGTAATAACTAGACACCTCTCCTGAAATATGGTGACATGTGCCATAGTAGTATTAATATGAAATATTCAGTGATGATCTGATTTATTATATGCTTTAAAAATGCTCATAGTGGATATTTAAGTGGGCTTACCATAAAAAGTAACTGAGTTATTGCACTCCATAATTAACTATATTTAACCATCCCACAAGTTATAAATACTTCAAAACAACATATTTTACATGATATAATATGCTGACTTAAGTAATTGAGAAAGAAAAAAAGCTTGAGAAAACATGATCTACATGTTATATACTCACGGTATAACTGAAGATCTTTGGAGGATCTTGCCAATATTATCACTCCTTGGTTACTTGGAGAAGCTACTTAAAGGGATACCAGATTTATTATTTATGAAAACTCTATCAGCAACTATCCTGTGGTAATGAGAGTTATTGAATCTTTATGGTAGTATAAAATTAGCCCCTGACTTTAGCTAAAATGATCAATGTTGCCTCCTCAGTTCTGGGAGGAATTCAAATCAGCTTCAATTTACTGGCCAGGGTTGTTAAAGAGGATTGCCCAAGACTTTTATCTTGCAAGCAAAGGCAAATGTTAATGCATCCTAAAGTATCTGAATTAATTCATTTGGACAAGTGCAAAGATCAATATAGAAACTAAAAGAGAAAGCCAACTGGATCTCAAAGTAGATACTGATGGTTGATACGATGTGCTATGCAAGTTGGATTTAGGTCCCTGGAGGTTGCAGTTTGGAGTTCTGCTGATAATGATCTTAATTAAATGCTGTAGGATGAAAATTAAATGTATTTGGTCCTAGTCTCTGTAATTCAGATTAATCAGAGTGTTTGACTAATGGAAATTCTCATGTGAAAATGCACTAGAAGCCAAGTTATTGTAGAAAAGAAAGGTAGATGTTGTCTGAAAGCTAATCTCTATTTCCATCTTTTGGTTGTGCACATCCTGCAAAGCAAAAACACTGCCTTTCATTGTTTTGGCATATGTTTTAAGGATTTTTATTTTAAACAACCTTGGAAGACAAAAACAGTAACTCTTTCCAGAAAAGACAAGTTGTAATTTAATCCTCTGTCTCTGAACTAGGAGTCTTTTAACTTCTACTAGTATTCATGAAAGTGTGGCAATATGTTATAGACTGAAGGTTTGCATCATTCCAAGATTCATAAGCTTATATTAAATCTCCAATATGATAGTCATATTGCAGGGTGGCCATTTGGAGAGAATTAGGTCATGAAAATGGAGCTCACATGGATGGGATTAGTGTCCTAAAAGACCCAGAGCTAATGCATACTCTTTCTGTCATCTCATTTGTGAGAAATCAGTTTTCTATGGCTTGGAAGAAGGCTCTAAATAGAACCCACTATGCTGATATCCTAATTTGAGATTTCCAGCTTCCAGAACTGTGACAAATAACTGCTTGTTGTTCAAGCCACACACTCCATGGTAATTTGCTACAGCAGTCTCAAATTTACTAATACACAGCTACCTTGTTAATTTGAAAAAATCTCACTCCCTTCACAGTTTTAGATACATACCTTCAACAATTCTATGAACTTCACAAGGATGAAATGAAATAATTACTATTCACATCATCAGAGCCCTCATCAGGCAGTGCATCACAAGCTTTACCAAGGGCTGGCATTGTGGTACAGCTTGTTTGCACACCACTTGCAACATCAGTGTCCCATGTGAGCACCAGCTCAACTCCTGGCTGTTCCACTTCCAACCCAGCTTCCTGCTAATGCGCTTGGGAAAGCAGTGGAAGACAGCTCAAATTCTTTGGTCCCTGCCACCCACATGGGGACCAGGATGAATCTTTCAGCACCTGAATTCAGCCTGGCTCAGCCCTAGCTTTTGTTGTCTTCTGGGGAGTGAACCAACAGATAAAATCTCTCAAGCTCGCTCTCTCTCTCTCTCTCTCTCTCTCCTTCTTTCTCTCTCTCCCCACTCCCTCTCCCCCCTTTTACTCTCCCTCTAGCTCTCCCCTTCTCTCTGTAAATCCACCTTTCAAATAAAAGGGTCGAGGAGTGGCTACACTATGGTGTAGCCAGTAGAACCACTGCCTGCAGTGCCAGCATCCGAAATGGGCACCAATTCAAGTTTTGGTTGCTCCACTTCTTATCCAGCTACCTGCTAATCCCTTGGAAAACAGCAGAGGATGGCTCAAGTACTTGGGCCCCTGTATACATGTGGGAGACTTAGAAGAAGCTCCTGGTTCCTGGCTTCAGATTGGCTCAGCTCTGGCCACTGCAGTCATTTGAGGAATGAACCACTGGAGAATCTCTCAATGCTTAAGAGTTATGTTCTGCGGGTCATCAAAGAAGGAGGTACCTTTCTCTGAAGGGAGGAGAGAACTTCCACTTTGACCATGGCCTTGTCTAAATATGATCAGAGTCAGTGAACTCAGGGGGCTTCCATAGCCTTGGCAGCTCATGACAAGAGCCTAGGGTGATTACTGATGCCATAAACAAGAGTGTCAATTTGTTAAGTCAACAACAGGAGTCACTGTGCACTTACTCCTCATGTAGGATCTTTGTCCTTAGTGTGCTGTGCATTGAGGTTTAATGCTACAACTAGTACTCAAACAGTATTTTTCACTTTCTGTTTCTGTGTGGGAGCAAACTGTTGAAATCTTTACTTAATGTACGCTAAACTGATCTTCTGTATATAAAGAGAATCGAAAATGAATCTTGATGTGAATGGAAGAGGAGAGGGAGTGGGAAAGGGGAGGGTTGCGGGTTGGAGGGACGTTATGGGGGGGGGGAGCCATTGTAATCCATAAGCTGTACTTTGGAAATTTATATTCATTAAATAAAAGTTAAAAATAAAAAAAGAGTTATGTTCTGTGAGCAAATTTTTTGGCATAGTCTCTCATCTATTACATTATAGCATCAATTACTGAAAATAAATTCAAATCATCAAATCATCTCCTGTTACAAAAGGAAATTAGTACATAAAATTATATATAAAATTATATATATAATCATATATGTAATCAACAGAATCACAAAATGGAAGAAATTAAACCTAGATCCTTTCACTCTGAGTCTGGGCCTATTTTCAGTAACATGAGATATTGGAAGGAAACTTTGGGCATAATTGATGGAACAAAGATATAAGCCTCAACCATTCTTGTTCATTGCCCAAAAGAGAGATAATATTGGACTGTATCTCTTGCCTGTGAATCTCAATTGCATCTCATACCCTGTTGTCTCTACACACGATCCTTGCATGCTTCACCAGTGGCAACATGAATTCACCTTCATCTGTTGCCCTCTAACCCCCCTCATCCCTCTCCCCGACCAAGATATAAAAAGACCTGGCCCCTGGGTTCAGGGCCTCCTGCCACATGTTCCACTAATGTGCATACCACGAGTTTTTCACCCACCTCTGCAGATTTATTTTTTCTGAATACATTTGGTCTGGCTGCGGATTCGTATTCTGCCTCCTCTCTGCTCTGTGCCTTACTTCCTAACACTTTGGTGACCTGTGTGAGGAGGCACTGATCTACATTCTTTTCTTAACAATAATTATCTACCTATTTAAAATAATTTTGTAAGTGAGATTAAAAGTTAAAGAAGTTGATAAGGTTGGGGTCAGATTTTGGAAGCTCTAAAGTGCAAGGAGAAATAATTTGGACTTGAATGGTAAACCAGTGAATCATCTGTAGAATGGAATGGCATATTGTAAATAGTTTTAGTAACACTACTCTAATAATGAAATGTAAAGCAAATATGAGAGTAAAAAAAAAATTAGAAGTGAGACCATCTAGATAGTTAATGAAATACCACAGCCCAAAAGAGCATGTTTAAAAATGTTCAGCCAGATAGATTTTTTGAGAGCTATGTTAATATTGCATTTCTACTTGAAATAAACAAAGATAATAACATTAGAGATTCTAACAAGTTCTATAAAGTAGCATGTTGTCTAAATACTACTGAATGCATTTTAAAATTTACTAATTGTTATTATTCTAAGATAATTTTAGGAAAAACTAGCCCAACTTACACTGATTAAATACAAGTATATTCATACACATATAATAAATGAATGTATTGATTTTTGGTAATATACATTTCCATTAAGTGTTTGAAGACCACTTGTACAGATTTCATACTTTTGCACAAAAGTGAACTTACCTTTCAATTAAATTTTCCTGCAAACTTTCTGAAGTGCAGTCACATACATACATAAGGAGAGTGATAAAAGAGCTAGTTTCTTGTGTCACATAAAATATTTAAACTTCTTAAGAATATTCCATGTTTCTAACCCCTATACATGCCAACAAAGTTCCTCATGTGTATATCACATATTTAATATTCAATCTTGTCACATGTCTAAGTGCACATTTTTTAAATCAGAGTCCCTCAGTTTAGTACCCATATTTTCACTTCAATTTCTTCAAACATCTTCCCCTACTTAGGTTCTTATGACTCTAGTCTTAAGCACCTGAAAGCAATTCTGACCAAAACTATTTTTATCAGTTTGTAGCTGCAATTCAATATCATTCTTAAAACTTATTTAAAATTGGTTTTAAAATTTTAAATATACTCCCTAAATGGCATTTTCTTCCTTAGACATTATAATTCTAAAATTAGCTAATAACATTCCTCCCAGGTTTCAACTATCAGGCAGTTTTGTCTTATTGGAGGAGAAAACAAAAACAGAAAACAGATTCATAGTCCAGTATTGTCATTACATCCTGGGTTATGAAATAATAAAAAATGCACATTGAAAAAAAAGTCAAATGTGGCCTTTGCTATTCATAGCTCTGAATAAATGCAGCTGTTTTCAATTAATAAATATTTTTATGATCACGAAAATGAGGAAAATTAGAGTCCTTTAACAATGATCTCACAATTTTTTCTAACATAATTTTTATGATATTTTAGTTTATTTTAGAAACAATAACCAGGTAGGAAAAATACCATATGCCTTCCTTGCTCAATGTAAAAAGAAAGTTTATACAGAAAAGAACAAAGTCTATATAAACAATGATAAATGAGAAGCTTTCCAAAAAGGCAGTCCTCATTTTCCTATAGAAAGCCATATTTGACTCTTTGTAAAGCAGACTTAGAAAAGCAATAATAGTCCCTCATCTCTTTTCTTTATGTTTTCTAATCTAGAGATGTTGCCCTTTTCCCCTTTAGAATTTTATGGAAATATCCAAGGAGATATGAGCTATATAAATTGTTATTAAAAGTAAGAGCATCAGAACATCCAAAGGGTTTATTTTTAGAATAAGTATACAATTGTATACTTATTATTTAGAATAATAATAGAATAATATTTACTCTATTATTTATACAATGTTAGTATACAATAATATTATACAATCTACAATTGTATACTTATTATTTAGAATAATAATAGAATAATACTTATTCTAAATAATAAGTATACAATTGTAGATTCTAGTAGCATGGCTATTTATCCTTCAAACATTGAAACAGAAGTTCATTCCAAGGTCAAGAAAATAATCATAAACTTAAATTAACTTTAAATAGGTTCAAAGCAACATTTTTAAAAACCAGTAACACATTCCCCTTGTCCCATTGTGAGACCAGAATTTTCTGGTGAAATAGCACAATACAAAAATTTTGTCATAAGTATTGACCATAATAATATTTTGGAAGGAGGGGGCATCATTGTGGTGTAGCAGGTAAAGCTACACTATATGGGCACTACTTTGAGCCCCAGCTGCTCTACTTCTGATACAACTCCTTTAGTGACCTGGGACAATCAGCTGAAAATGGCCCAAGTGCTTGGGTACCTGCCACCCACATGAGAGACCCAGATGAAGCTGCTGGCTCCTGGCTTCAGCCTGGCCGAGCCCCAGCTGTTACAGCCATCTGCAAAGTGAACAAGCAGATGGAAGACTGTGCTCACTCTCTCTCTCTCTCTCTCTCTCTCTCTCTCTCTATGTAACTCTGGCTTTCAAATAAATAAATAAGGCTTTTTTAAAAAAAAAAAACAATATTATGCAAATGTGAAATTTCAAATACATATTTGTGTGTTTTTAATTAAGTAATTGAAATGATAATCCAGTAAATCAAGTGCTATGTAAACTGGATTAGCAAAAAATAACCATTAATAACAGGAAAAGGATGTGCAAAAATAATGGATATGTTGACATGCTGGCACTTCTGACAACCTTTATGTGTCATGAAGGCATATGTGGTTATTGGATTTTCTTTTCAGAGTTATTTCCATGGTGCAAGCCTACATTTGTCTTGTCTTGTTTCCTTAGAATAAATACGCCAAACGTGGCTGAAAGGGACAGCGGGAGTGCAAATGAAGTAAAGCTTGTTTAGTTCTGACCCCATTTCATTTCTTCTTAAGAATCACTTATGGAAAAACAGTGCCATTTCCAAATAGTAATACATGATAAGTATGAAAATAAGGTCATTTTTGACATTTAACATGCAAATCTATATTGCTTTCAGTATCTGGATACATCCATTGAGAAAAGGAAGCAGTAAGCTGCTGCTTCAGCTTGATGACCTAAATGCATCAAGCTTTCACTCTGCCACTCTGTAGAACCAGAATATTATGTGCGTAACTACATGTGCCAAGCAGTCTGCCAGTGAGTACTTTATTCCTTTAGAAAAGGGAGAAACTCCCTTACAAACAATGTTATTGTTTGCAGCAACAAATAATTGTTATGTTGTATGGAATCCTCTATACAATTAAGCTAACCAATTTATTAAATGGAGGTATGTATTAATTGAATCATCTTCCAGATATTATGATTTAATTGTGTGAGATGTACCCAGGAATGAGGTTTTATTTTAGATGCTCTGCAGGTAATTCTTTTTCTTTTCTTTTCTTTTTTTTTTTTATATTTTGTTTTCCTTTTTTTTTTTAAACTTTTATTTAATGCATATAATTTTCCAAAGTACGACTTATGGATTACAATGGCTTCCCCCCCATACCGTCCCTCCCACCCACAACCCTCCCCTTTCCCACTCCCTCTCCCCTTCCATTCACATCAAGATTCATTTTTGATTCTCTTTATATACAGAAGATCAGTTTAGTATACATTAAGTATGGATTTCAACAGTTTGCTCCCACACAGAAACATAGAGTGAAAAATAATAGATGATTTTTTTAAATGATGATGGAATCAGAGCCGACCTATTGTCATGTTTAATCCCAGTGAGAGTCAAGTTGGGAATTGATAATCTCTCTCTCTTTTTTTTTTTTTTTTTACAGAGGATCAGTTTAGTATGCATTAAGTAAGGATTTCAACAGTTTGCACCCCCATAGAAACACAAAGTGAAATATATTGTTTGAGTACTCGTTATAGCATTAAATCTCAATGTACAGCACATTAAGGATAGAGATCCTACATGAGGAGTAAGTGCACAGTGACTCCTGTTGTTGACTTTACCAATTGACACTCCTGTCTATGGCATCAGTAATCTCCCTATGCTCCAGTCATGAGTTTCCAAGGCTATGGAAGCCCTCTGAGTTCTCCGACTCTTATCTTGTTTAGACAAGGTCATAGTCAAAGTGGAGGCTCTCTCCTCCCTTCAGAGAAAGGTAATTCTAACATGCAGCCAAGGAAGAGGACCACTATTAAATGGAACCCTGCAGATACGATCATGATTCTCAGAGACTGACTGGTGATCATCTCCATTCCCTATTCACATCAATTTCATTTTCAGTTATATTCACCTCCATCACAGAACTGCTGAATTTCTTCCTATTCTTACATAACCTAACCTATTTTACAGGAAAATGGGCAGTAGGATGGGGAAGTGGGGGGAGAAAGATTCATCATTTCACAATGTCATTTTCTACCACTTCCAAACTATGTTCTTATCTGTTTCTTCAATGGTTCTTTACTGAAAGTCTCCTACCTAAAAGGAAAGGCTATATCAAAGGCAATACCATCCCCCTTTTCTTTCTTTTTAAAGATTTATTTTTTTTAATTTGAGCTGCAGAGAGGTAGAGGCAGAGAGAGAAGAGAAGGAGAGGTATTCCATCTGATGGTTCACTCCCCAGATGGCTGCAAGGGCCAGAACTGCACCAATCCGAAGCCAGGAGCCAGGACCTTCCCTCAGGTCTCCCACATGGGTGCAGGGGAACAAGAACTTGGGCCATCTTCTACTGCTTTCCCAGGCCATAGCAGAGAGTTGGATCAGAAGTGGATCAGCCGGAGCTCAAACTGGAGAGTATATGGAATGCTGGCACTGCAGGTGGTGGCTTTATCCCTACACCACAGCACCAGCCCTCCATTCCCTTTTCTTACTCCAGATCCTAAACCTCCTGGGACTGGAATCTCCCAGTTGATCTAGCTTTCACCTGCACCTTCAATCTCTCACAAGGACTGTATCTTTGCCTTTAATATTTAAGCTTCTCATATTTTGAACAGTCTTTCCTCAATGGCATGCCACTCTCTTTCTATTAATCTAGCCCTTGCTTTCATTCATAGTCAGTTTTCCCTTTTTGAGTTTGAGCCTTAATTCTCTTACCTAACTACTCCTCAATTATAGCCATGTGAGTCCTGCCTCAACAATTCCCGTGAAAACGATACTGCCAAGGTCACTGTTGACTTCTTGGTTGTTGAATCCAATAGGTTCTTATTTTCCTGAAAACTTTGCACCACTGAACAAAGTTGATCACGTTCACTTATAAAATCTCTCTTCAGTTGTCGTGTCATAACACCATTCTCTCCTGTTATCTATGTCTCCAGCTGCTCCATTTTTAGTCTCCTTCACAGGCTCAGCTTCCTTTTCCTATGCCTTATTTACTGCTGTCCCCTCAGCGAAATTTTCTTCAAACTACTTGTCGTATCACTGACTTAATCTAAATTTATATTGTTGTCACAATTAAATATTGTAATACCCAATAATGTTCTACCTTTGGTGTTGCCTTTCTCTGTTCATACTCCATTTTCTTTTTATTATATTACTTATATTCATTTTTAAATGTGTTCTCAGCCTTAGTAAGTTATAATTGGCAAAACTGTGAATAGTATATGTTAAATTGTTACATATGTACATTGTAAAAAGATTGAATCAAGCTAACTAATATATCCCTTATCAATACTTAGCATTTTTTTGTGGTGAGGATATTTAAAAATCTACTTTTTTTCTTCAACTACTTCCTTTTGTGGGAAGCTTTACTTATAATCTCAGTCTACCCTCAGAACTCTAACTTTTATATAGCTCTAGTCAAGTATTTTAATTGTTCACTAATTTGGAGTATCCTTTTGGCCCCATCTTTGAAAGTAAATTCACTGCAGGTAGAAATTTTGTCTACAGTTACATTTTTATCCAAGTGTCTACCATAGTGACTGACTGCACATAATTGACTGCACATAATTATCAATCAATAAATTGTTGTCCAGGAGGCAAGCAATTAGCCTGGTAGTTAAGGATGTCCGTCTAACATATCTGTGTTTGCATCCTAGCTCCAGCTCCTGACTCCAGTTTGTCACTAGTACAACACTGGGATGCATCAGTAATGGTTCAAGTAATTTGATTTCTGCCATTCACATGAAAAATCTAGATGTCATTCCTGGCTTCTGGCTTTGGAACTAGACATACAGAGAGTGAACCAACAGAATGGAGTTTACTTTGTTTCTGTGCCTCTCAAACAAAAATTAACTTAAAAAAAAAAAAAGCAACTGGCTAGTATACAATTTGAAACACCATCCTATTTTTCAGAATAAGTAAAATACTTTTCTCTTATGTATCCAAGAAAAAACAGTATTTGCTTTGTTTAAGACCTTTCATGGGGTCAGTGTTGTGGCATAGTGGATAAGGCCGCCACCTGCAATGCTGGCATCCCATATCAGCACCAGTTTCTGTCCCATTTGCTAAACTTCTACCCAGCCACATGCTAACAGCCTGGGAAAAGCAGCGGAAGATGATCCAAGAGCTTTTGGGCCCTGCCACTCACATGTAGGACCCAGATGATGCTCCTGGCCCCCAGCTTTGACCTGGCCCAGCCTTGGCTGTTGGACCATCTAGGGAGTGAACCAGAGGATGGAAGATTCTCTCTCTCTCTCTCTGACTCTCCCTCTCTTTAACTCTGACTTTCAAACATAAATAAGTAAATCTTTTTCAAAAATTAAAAAAAAATAAAAAAGATATTTCAAACAAGATTCATACTTTGAATTCCATATATCACTATATGTCTTAATTTTCCCACCCTTAATAAGTTTATGCTATTCCACAATTCATTTGCCATTCTCTTTCCCTATCTAATATATTTTTTCATCATTCTGTGCTTTTTTAAAAAACTTTTATTTAATAAATATAAATTTCAGAAGTACAACTTTTTTTTTTTTTTTTGACAGGCAGAGTGGACAGTGAGAGAGAGAGACAGAGAGAAAGGTCTTCCTTTTTCCATTGGTTCACCCTCCAATGGCCGCTATAGCTGGCGCGCTGCGGCCGATGTACCCCTCTGATCCGAAGCCAGGAGCCAGGTGCTTCTCATGGTCTCCCATGGGGTGCAGGGCCCAAGCACTTGGGCCATCCTCCACTGCACTCCCGGGCCACAGAAGAGAGCTGGCCTGGAAGAGGGGCAACTGGGACAGAATCCGGTGCCCCGACCAGACTAGAACCCGGTGTGCCGGCACCACAGGTGGAGGATTAGCCTATTGAGCCACAGCACCAGCCACAATTACAACTTTTGGATTATAGCGGCTTTTCCCCCCATAACCTCCCTCCCAACAGCAACCATCCCATCTCCCACTCGTTTTCCCATCCCATTCTTCATCAAGATTATATATCATTTTCTCTGTCTTCAAAGTCTTTGCATTGATCAGTCTTGGGGTCACTCTTTCCCCTTTCTTGAATCCCTAAGTATCATTTTTTCTATGAAATTTTCTAGACTCTTTTAGCTACAGTGTTTGCTTCATTCTGTTTTTATTGAAGGTACTAAGTTATTCAGGCTGTAATAATGCAATGCAGCTTAATGCGTATTTTTCTGTTGTTCTTGTTTCCCATTGGAGTAGACAGCTGATGTTCCAAAGTTGAAGAACTCATCCTTTTTTCTCCCGTTATCAAATCAATAAGCAGCATGCAGATGTCAATGTTGCTAAATAAATAATTGGGGCTGGCGCTGTAGTGCAGCAGGTTAACGCCCTGGCCTGAAGTACCGGCATCCCAGTTCGAGACCCAGCTGCTCCACTTCCAGTCTAGCTTTCTGGCCGGTGCCACGGCTCAATAGGCTAATCCTCCACCTTCGGCACTGGCACACGGAGTTCTAGTCTTGGTAGGGGTACGGATTCTGTCCTGGTTGCCCCTCTCCCAGTCCAGCTCTCTGCTGTGGCCCGGGAGTGCAGTGGAGGATGGCCCAACTACTTGGGCCCTGCGCCCGCATGGGAGACCAGGAGAAGCAACTGGCTCCTGGCTTCGGATCAGCACTGTGCGCCAGCCGCAGCGGCCACTGGGTGGTGAACCAACGGAAAAAGAAAGATCTTTCTCTCTGTCTCTCTCTCTCTCACTGTCCACTCTGCCTGTGAAAGAAAGAAAGAAAGAAAGAAAGAAAGAAAGAAAGAAAGAAAGAAAGAAAGAAAGAAAGAAAGAAAGAAAGAAAGAAAGAAAGAAAGAAAGAGAAAGAAAGAGAGAAAGAGAGAAAGAAAGAGAGAGAGAGAAAGAGAGAGAGAGAGAAAGAAAGAGAGAAAGAGAGAGAGAAAGAGAGAGAGAAAAAGAGAAAGAAAACCAATCTAGCTCTCTGCTATGGCCTGGGAAAACAGTAGAAGATAGCTCAAGTCCTTGGGCCCCTGCACCCACGTGGGAGACCTGGAAGAAACTCCTGGCTCCTGGCTTCAGATTGGCGCAGCTCCAGCCATTGCAGCCAACTGGGGAGTGAAGCATTGGATGAAGGACCTCTCTCTCTGCATCTCCTCTCTCTATGTAACTCTGACTTTCAAATAAAATAAATAAATCTTTAAAAAAGTAAATGAATGATTTCCAAAATAAATATAAACAATCCATTCAAAGGTATAGTAATTAAGTGATTTTTTCATGATCAGTGGAATTCATTCCCAAAAGATAATATTATCATTTTTATATTTTGTATTTTCTTTGTTTTGAATTGTCTTTATGACTTCAATATTGGCTGAACAACCATGATTTTGTAGCTTCTGGGATGTTCTCTGGTTGTTTTATTTTGAATGTACTGTTTTCAATTAGATCGTAAATTGCTCAAGGTCATGATTTGTTTGGTTCTGTACATCTTATATATTGTCTAACATAATGGTAAGCAAAACATTCATTTAAGTTTTTGTGAGTGTATATGCCATATGCCTGGCATTGAGCTGACACTATATACTTAAATACACTAAAATTCTTCTAAGACTAGCTAAGCAAAAGAAAACAATTCATGTCTTAGTATGGAGAGAAGTGTGTCACAATGTAATAAATCCTCTGTGTTCATATCAAAGGTAAAAATTATGATGTAAAAAATTTCAAATATATTAAATAGTCTCTCTTTTCTCACCAATCATGTTTGTGGATATTCTGCTTATGCTTTTTATTTTATGTGGTATTTATGTCTTCTTGTGGTTGTAACTTTTCCATTTCTTGTTGTGTCTTTCACTTTGCATAATACAACTCTATATTTTGAGTACCTATATAAAATATCAGGTATTCCAGGAGACCATGAATAGCTAAAGCAGTATTATACAAGAAAAACAAAGCTGGAAGCATCACAATACCAAAACTCAAGATATACTACAGGGGTGTCATAATCAAAACAGCCTGGTACGAGCACAAAAACATAAATTCCAGAAATCAATTCAGGCATCTGCAACCAACTTATTTTTGATAAAGGAGCTAAAATCACTCCATGGGAGCAAGGACAGTACTTCAACAAATGATGCTAAGAAAACTGAATCTCTGCATGCAAGGTATGAAGCAAGGTCCGGATCTTACATTTCACACAAATCCACTCAAAATGGATCAAAGACTTAATCTGCAACCTGATACCATTAAATATTAGAGAACATTGGGGAAACCATGCAAAACATTGGCATAGGAAAACACTTCTTGGAAAAGACACCAGAAGCAAAGGCAATCAAAGCCAAAATTAACAAATGGGATTACATCAAATTTAGAAGCTTCCGTATTGCAAAACAAACACTTTAGCAAAGTGTAGAGGCAACAGACAGAATGGGAGAAATTATTTGAAATCTATGCAACTGATAAAGGATTTATAACCAGAATATATTAAGAGATCAAGAAAGTCCACAACAACAAAACAAAAAATCCAGTTAAGAAATAGGCAAAGGACTTAAACATTTTTCAAAACAAGAAACGCAAATGGCCAAAAAACATATGAAAAAATTGTCAGGATCACTAGCCATCAGGGAAATGTAAATCAAAACCACAATCATGTTTCACCTAACCCCAGTTAGAAAGGCTTTCATACAAAAATCAACAAACAACAAATGCTGGCGAGGATGTGGGGGAAAAGGTACACTAGTCGACAATTAGGGGAAATGTAAGTTGGTACAGCCACTGTGGAAGACAGTGTGGAGATACCTCAGAAATCTGAATACAGACCTACCACATAACCCAGTCTTCTCACTCTTGTATATGCATCCAAACCAAAAGAAATCAGCATATGAAGTACTTATCTGTACCTCCATGCTTACTGCTGCTCAATTTGCAATAGCTAAGATATGGAATCAATCTAGTTGTCCATCAACTGAAGACCGGATAAAGAAATTATGGGTGTGTACACCATGGAATACTATACAATAGTAAAAAGAATGAAATGCTGTCATTTGCAACAAAATGAATGCAATTGGAAAGTATTATACTTAATGAAATAAGTAAATCCCAAAAGACAAATACCATATATTCTGCCTGATCTGTGGTAACTAATAGAGTACCTAAAAAGGTAATCTATAGAAGTGAAACTGACACTTGAGATACAATGACCTTGAGCAGCACTTACCTCAACTGTTGAGGAAGTTTTTTATTATACTATTTGTTGAACTCTTTGTGCAGGGTTACCCTTATACTTATAAAGTTAATTGAAAATATATCTTAGCAAAAAATAAGAATGGGAATAGGAAGGGCAGAAGGAAGAAGAGTTGGAGTGTGGGTGAGAGGGAGGGTAGGGTAGCAAGAACAACTGTATTCCTAAATTTGTATATATGAAATTCATGAAGCTTATATACCCTAAATACAAAGTTTAAAAACCCTATATTCAAGAACTACTTTTGCTGTTATATTAAAATGAAATTAGTCTTCACTGTGGAGAAGGTAAATAATGTATCTATACTTCTTGCAATTTTTAGTGTAGACAGAATTAGTGGAAATGCTATTAACTCATCATAGATCTTCAAGGTGCTATCTGATGATGATATATCCTGTTAAAAATATAGAAAACCAAGGAATTTTGAGGGAGTTTATAGATTTATTACAAACATTTAAAAAGTCTCTGAAGTTTTAAAGAATTTTTTAACCTTCCTGTGGGTAGACAGCTTCTCCTCCGAATTTTGGATTTATTGTGCTGACTTCATTAATTTGTCATTTGTTCTCTTGCATTAATATATTACATTTCAGGGACAGATTAAGATAGTGGAGGAGGGAGGGAGCTTGCTGCTTTATTCTAGGAGAAGATAGTTTTTAAAAAGTGGAAAGAACACAAGCTTAGGGAACTTAGGGAGAAAGCAGCAGAGGAAACTGCATGCAAATTGGAGGGACACAGTGGACCTACATGGAGGGTGTGCATGCCCACAATTGAGGACCCCAGCAGCCAAAAGCCTCCACACCAGCATTGGAGAGTGAGGTGAGACCATACAACAGCAGCCCAAGCCACTGCTGAAAAAGCTGCAGGAAGAGCCTAGAGGGAATCTGGCTTGGAGCCCTGTGGGTGATAGTGTATCTGCCAAAGTAGAGAAGAAAAAAACAAAGAAGGGGCGTGTTTTCTCTTTCCCTGATCACCTGCAATGACATTCTTTAACAAGCTTTCAGAGTAGGTGCCATTTTGGATATACATACCAGCTATGCCAACTCATGTCCGTACCCAACAACCAGCAAAGTGAATACTCCTGGGTCTGGTGTGGAGAATGGACAGGGGGCTGGTTGCTTGTGATTGTGGGAGGCTCGTGTGCCAAGACTGTGAAAACTCTGAGACTTGTTGGGGAACTCAGGGTGTGGCTAGGATTTGGGGCATTCACATGACCATGGTTCCCAGTTTTCCTGACAAGGGACACTTCTTGGGAATCTGTGCTTACACTGAGGCCTGCAGAGATCCTTTCTGTGGTCCTGTGGCAGAGTGGACAAATAATATACCCATTGGGGCTAGCGATCAGCCACTGGTCTCCTTTGAGGAGAGGAGTTCAGCTGAGTCTACAACAACAGACAAGAATAAACCTCCCCTGATTAAAAAAAAAAAAAAGAGAGAGTTTTACCACTCCAAACCTGAGTGTATCACATCAGACATTCCCTTCACACTAGAGCACAGAAGAGAGCTCCCTGGCCATACCCACCACACACCTCTAGATATCCTCTGAAAGCAGAAACTCCAGTAATCCACACAGACTTAGTCCAAAGATAAAAGCCCAACAGCAAAAAAAAAAAAAAAAGAAACCAACCAGTATTTCCACAAATGCCAAATAATAAACACAATTCAAGAAACAGAAAAAAAAGGAAGACAATATGATGCCCCCAAAAGAATACAACACTTCAATACTAGATTGTGAAGATGATGAGAATGATGGGATTCCAGAAATGGAAATAAAAAATTGATCATAAGATTACTGAGAAATAATCAGAAACAAATGCAAGAACTAATAAAATCCATACATGACATGAAAAAAATTTCTCCCATGAAGTTGAGATCTTTAAGGGAAACCAAAATGAAACCTTGAAAATGAAGAATTCAATAGAACAAATAAAAGATACAGTGGAAAGCCCTAACAACAGAATCAGTGAAGCAGAAGAAAGAATATCAGACTTAGACCACAAAACACAGAAAATTATACAGTCAGACCAAACACAAAAAGATGAAATTTGAAAAATAAAAAACACTGCTGATAATCTATAGGATACTAACAAACAACACAACATATGGTTATGGTAGTTCCTGAAGATGTGGAAAGAAAGGAAGGATTAGAAGGCTTTTTTAGGGAAATATTAATTGAAAATTTCCCTAATTTGGAGAAAGAAAGGGACGTCCAAGTGCAGGAAGCACATAGAACTCCTAATAGACATGACCAGAAAAGATCTTCACCAAGACAAGTGGTAATCAAACTCACCACAGTTTGAAAAAGATTCTAAATTGTGCATGAGAGAATTACCAACAGACTTGGAAACCTAGAAAAAAATGGATAGATTCCTGGACACATACAACCTACCTAAATTGAGCCATGAAGACACAGAAAACCTAAACAGACCCATTACCAAGATGGAAATTGAATCAGCAATACAGACTCTCCCAAAAAGAAAAGCCCAGGACCAGATGGTTTCACTGCCAAATTCTATCAAAAGTTTAAAGAACTAACTCTAATTCTTCTCAAGTTATTCAGAAAAACTGAATGGAAGAGAATCTTTCAAAGTTCTTTCTATGAAGCAAGTATCACCTTAATTCCTATACCTGGGAAAGATACAATAGAGAAAGAGAATTACAGACCAATTTCTCTGATGAATAGAGCCACAAAAATTGTGAACAAAAATCTGGCCAATTGCATCCAACAACACATCAGAAAGATCATTCACCTGGACCAGATGGATTTATCCCAGTTTCAGGGATTGTTCAACATTTGCAAATCAATCAATGTTATACATCCCATTAACAAATTGAAGAACAAAAAACATATGATTATCTCAATGGATGCAGAGAAAGCATTTGATAAAACACAACATCCTTTCATGATGAAAACGCTAAGCAAATTGGGTATAGAAGGAATATTCCTCAACAAAATCAAGGCAATTTATGAAAACCTAAGTCCTGTTGATTGGGGAAAAGTTGGAAGCATTTCCACTGAAATCTAATGCTAGACAGGGATGCCCACTCACACCACTGATATTCAATATAGTGCTAGAAGGTTTAACCAGAGCCGTTAGATCAGAAAAAGAAATCTAATGGATTCTAATTGGTATGAGAGGCAGTCAAACTGTCCCTATTTTCAGATGCGAAGATTCTATACATAGGGGATGGAAAAGATTCCACCAAGAGACTATTGGGACTCATAGAAGAGTTTGGTAAAGTAGCAGGATATAAAGTCAATACACAAAAATCAACAGGATTTGTATATACAGACAACGCCACAGCTGAGAAAGAACTTCTAAGATCAATCCCTTTCACAATAGCTACAAAAAATACCTTGCGATAAATTTAACCAAGTGTGTCAAAGATATCTACAATGAGAACTGCAAAACATTAAAGAAAGAAATAGAAGAAGATATAAAAACATGAAAAAACTTCCATGTTCATGGATTGGAAGAATCAATATCATCATAATGTCCACTCTGTCTGTGGAGACTTTTTTCTCCTATATATCAAAACAGAATCTTTGATTTCTTCATTATTTTTATATTTTTCTAATAAGATGTGAACCATGCAGGATGTTTAGAATATATTTCTGACCATTGGAAGAATACCATTGAAATTTTCTAGTTGTTCTTGTAGTTTTGAACTAAAATGATTGATTTTCTAATAATAAAATCTCCATTAATATATCACTATTAATTTCCATCAAACAACATGCATATTATATCTTATCATTAAAATCTGATAGCTGTTAGAGCTCAGCAATGTTTGCTAATCAAAATTATATAAAAATTTCAAACTATTACTTTAAAAAAATGACTCCCATAAAACATGAATATGTAGAAAACTTCCACATATACACCATCTGTCTATCTTCTTCACCATATGTCACTCTATTAATTGCTAGTATTATCATTATTATGCATCATTTCATTTGTATGTTACAATTATTCCTTTACACTAAGAAGTCATCAACAACTTCAGGAAAACACCTGCTACATGCATTTATGGTTGATAAATTTCAGCAGGTTCTGATTAGCTCTTGGGCAAAATTTTCTAATTGCCTTTGCATAAAAGAAATCTTTCTACCAGAACAACTTTCTTTTGTTGCTAAAACCATCTTCTAAAATTCTTATAATTAACTGGATCTCCTCACAGCATTAATTTAATGTACTTTTTAAAAAAAAATACTAACTATTGTATGTACATAGTATGGTATAGTGGTCAGAGGTCCAAACATTGTGAAGAATAAAATATTGAAAGAAACTTGTAAAAAAATAAAAGAATTTTTGAAAACTTTAAGTTACAAAATCCTTTAATAACTGGCTAATGAGGGTCATAACTCTTAGTTTTGCCTAGTAATTATCATATAACATGAACATCCATGTTTTCTTTGTATATGGAGAAAATAATTGAAACACAGTTGGACCCTTTATGGAAACAAAGGCAATAGATGAATAAACTACACAGGTAACTGCCCTCTTGCAAACAGTTGTAACACATCCATTAAAATTCAAGCATTTTAGAACTGTTCTTAGTTTTGGTTGAGGAAGCAAGTCTACTGCCCATAAAATGGTTAGAGAACACTGCCAAAAAGAATAATATTAAATGATAAATTTTGTGCTAGACAGAACACGTCTTCATTTAAAAGAAGGTGGTGATAAATGACAATTGAAATAGGTAAGCATTCTTGGTGGAGGTAAAAATTGAGCAAGACCTTGAAAGGTGGAAAGAATATGATTTTTAGGCAGGGTATTCAGGGACAGTATGGACATGTATGAAAATTGAGGTGGGGGCCAGCACTGTGGAATAGTAGGTTAAGCCTCCATCTGTGGTGCAAGCATCCTTTATGGGCCCCTCTTTCAATCTAGCTTTCTGTTAATGGCCTGGAAAAGCAGTAGAAGATGTCCCATGTGCTTGGGGCCCTGCACTCTTGTGGGAGACCCAGAAGACGCTTCGGCACCAGGCTTTACATCTGTTCAGCTCAGCTCAGATTTGGCAACTGTGGCCATTTGGGGAGTGAACCAGAGGACAAAAAACCTTTTTCTCTATCTCTTCTTCTCTCTATCTGTATCTCTCCCTCCCAAAAATAAATAAATAACTAAATAAATAAATGTATGAATTAATAAATAAATCCTTTTAAGAAAAAAAGAAAATCTAGGTGGTGATTTTGCCAGTGTTAGAATGATACAGTAACTTTTAGCATGAGTTAAAGAAACAGAATAAGATGCAGATATGTAATGGTTATAAATCAAGAGGTAACAATTGAAAGGCCACAACAAAGCTCACCAAAGGAGTAAGGGAAAAACTATTGCTGAGTGGGGGAAACCCTACAGGCTGCCTCCATATGCACGAGAGAATAGCAGCTTGTCCTGGAAGAACAGGTCCTATATAGGAAGTGGGAGCAGCAAATCTCATTAGGGTCAGAGTGGAGCTGACACCTCTGGTTGGGCCATTTGGTGACCTGACTTCTGGTAAGCCAGGCAGGGATTAGAATGAAGCTTATTGTACAAAATGTCAATAGGGCAGAGCCTAAGATGGTACCACAGATGAGATTGTACCATTTTGCTAACAGCAATCATTAACAGCAGCAGAGCACCACTACCACTACCACCACACCATCTCTGCTTATTAACTTTTTATTATATTTTGGGCTGAAGACTAAGTGTTTTCATATGAATTATCTCATTCCTTCCTAATGAAAATTAACTCCCTGTGATATAGGTACTTGTACACTGTAACACCTTTTTAACAGATAAAATCTGTTTTTATTAAAATCTGTTTTACTATAAAGAGGATAGACTATAAAATAGATTATAGTTTAGAACTAGCATAGCTGATCCCTAAATTGATATTCTAGATTATTTCATTTTGCTGGACTATAGTATAAAATTAAAAATATATACAGTGTTTTCAAATATTATTTTGATGTAATCAAACAGAGGTCTGAATGGGATTAGTCCAACAGTGATCTTTTTTTTTTTTTTTCATTTTTAAAAATTTTTTTGACAGGCAGAGTGGACAGTGAGAGAGAGAGAGAGACAGAGAGAAAGGTCTTCCTTCAGTTGGTTCACCCTCCAATGGCCACTGTGGCCGGCGCGCTGCAACCGGCACATCGCACTGATCCGAAGCCAGGAGCCAGGTGCCTCTCCTGGTCTCCCACGCGGGTGCAGGGCCCAAGGACTTGAGCCATCCTCCACTGCACTCCCGGGCCACAGCAGAGAGATGGACTGGAAGAGGGGCAACCGGGACAGAATCCAGCGCGCCGACCGGGACTAGAACCCGGTGTACTGGCGCCATAGGCGGAGGATTAGCCTATTGAGCCACAGCGCTGGCCATCCAACAGTGATCTTAGGATAAGATACAGTTCAAATGATAAGACTGTTGCAGTGTTTGCAAATGTAGAATGGCAGCAATTAATATAGAAATTTAAAGATACTTCCAGAAACATTTCAAAGGAAGACATACACACTAGCTTTCTAATCTTATCTCATTCAACAGCCTTTCATTTAACCAATAATTGAAATGTCCATTATTCTCCAACTCAGTCCCAAGATATTCTGATTCACATTGCAGATCGGCTCAAGACACATTTTCTTTGTTTGGAGTAACTTCCACACCTGAATTCTTCTGCCAATACACAAAGTAATTTCCAAGTTCTGCCAAGCTACTTCCTTTATCTCAATGATAGGTCATCTCTAAACATAAAATAATTGTCCTCATCTGAACTTTGCAGAGGGTTCCATCTGTCTTGTACATATAAGAATCTTTAGATTTATTGAATTTTTGAAAGGCAGAGAGAGAGAGAGAGAGACATCTTCCATCTGCTGGTTCACTCCCTAGAAGACTGCAATGGCTGGAGCTGGGCCAATCGAAAACCAGGAGCCAGGAGCTTCTTCTGGATCTCTTACATGGGCCCAGGGTCCCAAATACTTGAGCCATCTTCCATTGCTTTCCCATGAGCATTAGCAGGGAGCTGGATCAGAAGAGCAGCTGGGACTTGAATTGGTGCCTGTATGGGACTCCAGTGCCAGAGGAGGTGGCTTTAGCACCAGCCCCAATAAATAAATCTTTAAATAAAATAAATAACATTTGAACCTGTCCACTCCATATAGTAATTAATCTAACATACCTACTGATATTCCTAAGTGTTAATGAATTTTTAAAAAGTAGTAAGTGAATAAAAATTTAATGATTAATCAAGGTTATTCTATGTAAAGGTTATTCTATGACTTTTACTTCACTTTCCAGTATTTTCTCAGATAGTTGTCTCCTTTTCTAATCTGCCTTTATTCACTTTATCTATTACTCCAATTAGTGATGCCTTTACAGAGAAAAATCAGTTATTTGGAGCTATCCAAATAAATACTGATTGACACTCTTAGATGTTTCCAAGTTAATAAAATTAAGGATTTCCAAACAAAATTTTTTCTTCTTTATCTAAAATGAACATTTTATACGACATTCAAGACCCAAGATTGCTTATTTGTATATGTTCCAGTTACTTGCATAGCCAAAAAAGGGATAATTGTTTCCCTAACTATAAAGTGGCTGATGTTATATATATATATATATATATATATATATATATATATATCCCATTAAGGGAATAAGAATTATTGCCTGAGTCTGTGTAAAATCCATTAATATTAATTACTGATTTGCTTTTTATTTTAATTAATAATTTGCAATCTGTGTGAACTTTTGGTCCCTTTAAAATCACTATTTCTTGATTGCTCAAACACGTAATACATAGACAGCAGCTATTTTAATAATCTCTCAAAGGTGCAGTGCACTGATACTGCTATTTATTCTGCTCTGTCGAAAAAAAGCATAATTATTCTGTCCAAGCACCCATGAGACATGGGAACTGTTCTTTGTTCAGACTCACAGTGGATACTCATTTCAAACTTCAATTACTATTTCACCATACTTCTTCCATTACTGTTTTCAGCACCATAACCAGAAATGTCTAGCAGCAAAATGTACTTTCTAAACCATACACATATGTGCCTTGAATACAATGAGAAAATAAAGCTATATATTCCTGAATAGTACCTGTAAAAAGATATGAATTTAGATGAAATAATATCTTGAACAAGCACTTTTTATACCACCCAGATAATGACTGCTGAATTTATTTACATATATGTAAATTATATATACATACATATGACACCAGTATCCTTCATCATATCTATGAAAAACAATCATGCATTAGTACTGAAGAAATATTTCCTGAGATTTAAGTCAGTTACAGAGCTGCTCCTGTCCCACAAGATTTATCTAAAGTAACAAAATAATGAAACATTATTTCTGCAATTTATAATCATAAATATGATTCATCCTTTTTATCAAAATGAGAGTCTTGAGTTAAAAAAAAAAACATGGTTTTTAGTCTTAGTCTTACTTTATATAGACCATATATTCCACTGTCTGCCTGTAACTCCTTTTTTGAGATTTGGTTTCCATATTAGTATTAATCTCTTGAACCATTATCATTTTTTTGAATTCTTTGTTACCACAAAATGCACACTTCTAATTTATGTAACACTGAGGTAGGACACTTGGGATACGTGGGACGTACGTACCATTTTGAAGGTATTATGATCACTGTATTGCCCTTTACAGCCTTAATTTCAACTTAAATGGAGTATATTATGTGAAATCAGTCTCATACAGATTATTGTTCTATTCATTGACAGGTCATTGAGGGAAGTAACCCCTTGGGGCACATTGTGATATAGCAGGTAAAGTCACGCCTGAGATGAGAGCATCCAATATGGCCTCTGGTCCATGTCCCAGCTGCTGCATTTCCAATGCAGCTCCGTGCTCATGGCCTAGGAAGAGCTGCAGATGATTACCCAAGTATTTAGGCCCCTGCCACCCATTTGGGAGATCCAGATGAATCTCTTGGTTCCTGGCTTCAGCCTGGCTCAGCCTTGGCTATTAGGACCACCTGGGCACTGAACCAGCAGATGGAAAAGCACCCGTTACCTCCCTCTCCCTCCCCCTCCCCCTCCCCTCCCCTCCCCCTCCCCCTCTGCAACTCTTTCAAATAAATAAATAATTCCTAAAAAGAAAGAAAAAAAGAAAGCAATCCTTATAAAAGATAAAACATCCACTTTATAAAGGAAATGCCTCAAAAATATGAAAAATTTTACTTGTTTCTTTAGTACCTTTATTTTCTATTCTTTTGTTTAAACTATCTCACAATATTTAATAGACAAACCATTTTAAAAATCATTTACACATTTGTATATCATTTTAAATCTGAGATCATGTAACTATTTTACCTTATTTTCTTATCATCCATATTTCACTATTTATCTTTACCATTATTGCATTACATGTCATTTTGTTAGTCTTATGAATGAGGACAGTAATGAACGAACATCTACACGTGACAGGAAAGATTACTTGAACTTGGGAATTTTCTCTTCTTACTCTGAGTTGCCACTGCCAACTGAGTGGAAAAGATCTGTTCCTTGCATTTGTTTTCATTTTCTATTCCTTGTTTAATACTCTGAAATCTGGCTTCTGTCCTCTATTTAATTCTTTTAAGGGCTTTGAAATTTTTCACCCATTTGAGTTTTATGCCTTATGCATTTAATTCATAAAATGCAGATAATAGTGCCTCTATTAGTTTGTTTTGAGGATTTAATGGGGCAAAGTGTATGCAACAGTTAGCATAGCACCTGGCACACAGTAAGAACTTAAAAATGGTACCAATGATGACAATATCATAAATGTGAATGTCGTCTCATTTAATTCTATTTTTCAGTTTATTCATTTTTTTTTTTTTTTTTTTGGACAGGCAGAGTGGACAGTGAGAGAGAGAGACAGAGAGAAAGGTCTTCCTTTGCCGTTGGTTCACCCTCCAATGGCTGCCGTGGCCAGCTTCTCCTGGTCTCCCATGGGGTGCAGGGCCCAACTACTTGGGCCATCTTCCACTGCACTCCCTGGCCACAGCAGAGGGCTGGCCTGGAAGAGGGGCAACCTGGACAGAATCTGGACTAGAACCCGGTGTGCAGGCACTGCACAGCAGAGGATTAGCCTAGTGAGCCGAGGCGCCGGCTTATTCATACTTATTAACAACAACAAAATAAGATTTAGTCTGATATACTTAGCAGATTTTGACTTCCTGTAACTTTCTCCTTCTATATCTAGCAGGTTGTGAAATAATATTTATTCTTCCCTTTACAGGAACTCTCAGATCTACCCTTTATCTATTCCCCTGACTTCACACTTTCTGTGAGAAAAACTTCAGGTTATGGTGTCAGTGAAAATGTTCCCTGAGAGAGAAATGATAGAGGAATCTTAAATACTGAAACAGTGAAAAACACAGAAATGCTATTGTTGGAAGGAAGGAAGGAAAGAAGGAAGGAAGAAAGCAAGGAAGGGAGGGAGTGAAGGAAGGTTAGAAGAAAAGATAGAGGGACAGGAGGGAGGGAGGAAAGGAGGGAAGGAAGGAGTGAAGGAGGGAAGGAAGCGAAGGGAAAGGAAAGGAGAGACTACTATCACAACAAACAATCAGGCATAACAGTAGATTAGGATAAAATGTTCATTTTCCAATTCAATTTTATGAAATTCAGAGAAAAAATGTTGTTTAATTTATATGTAAGTATTTCACTGGAAGAAAGGTGGTGGGACTAGGAGATAGGACAATTGAAGGGGCAGGAAGATCAGTTTTCACGGTTAGTAGTCAAACCTAAAGAGGAGAGGTAAATGAACAATTGGATCAGATGGCAAAGAGGCAGAAGGCAGAAGGCAGAAAAAGAGTATAATAATATAGAAGCCAAGGAAAAGTATAATACCACTGAATTATAGTTATTCATACCTTGTCACAGGGGGCCCATAGTTATTTGTATAATGTGTCACAAGTCAGTGACAGGCATTTAAATTTGAAAAGTAGCTTTTACTTCTACTGGCAGCATTACTAAGTTCTTGCTGTTGAGAACTAGTCTGACCTCCGTCAAAGGGTTCTTGAAAATCTTTGTTTCTGTGTCTAATCATATTGACTTAAAATTTTTTAATACCTGAATATGATGATATTGATACTGTGTGTAGTCATTGTACCATATAACTGCATGTTGTTTTGCATTGTGAACTGTTTCTTGAAATTTAACTAACAAATCAGATGGAATAAATATTTTTAATGAATTTAAACTATTTAAATCATCGAAAGTTACCCAAAATTGGTTCTGTCTCATCCTTTCTTTTCTCTCCCAAGTAGTTATACAAAATTTCACTTCCCCTTCATAACATTTAAAATTATCCTGAGTCAAGTCAGTTTTGTCTTCTGTCATTTTTGCATTATACACATATTAATATGTATATAATCAGTAAAACCGATAATACAAAAAATAGATGATAGGTAAACAGATAATTTTACCAGTTCCTACAAGACTAAAATTGGACAATTTTAAAATATGATTAGAAACATAATAATTGGATTCCACTTACGGCAAGTCTATAAACACTGCATACACACCTATATGCAATGATACTTAGTAAAAAATAAAAATGCAAATAGGAGAGGAAGGAGGAAGAAGGGTAGGAGGGTGGATAGAGTGTAACGAATCACTATGTTCCTTAAATTCTATTTATGAACTATATCAAGTTTGTATACTATAAATAAAGGGTTTCTGGGGAAAAACAAGAGAGCTGAGGAACAGACGGTAAGTAGTAAGTCAAGTGGTATGGCAGGAATTGGAAACACATTATACTTAGTCCTAGCAGATAAATGAACCTGTAATATCAAAATAAATGTTTCCATGGGTTCTTTTGCTTTAAGTTTCTTGCTCATACTATGCAGCTGTATATCTCTACCTTGGCAATACTGTTACTTCTTCCTGGAATTCCCTTTTCTTTACTGCTTTTGTCCACCTTACAGACTCTTCCCAGTTAACCAATGAAGTGTATGTGCACCTTCTTCTGCAATGTTTCTGGTCATATTATTAAAAATGGTCCCCATAAAAAAACTGCTTCCAAAAAAAAAGTTAGTGGAAATGGAATTAAAATATGTTTATTTTGGTGTAAAAATATTTGAAATCTATGCACAGTGTTTTCATAATAAACATTTTCCATAAACTTTTTTACTTGATGGATTTCAAAAATTTTTGCACCAAAATAAATTTATCTCTTAATTTCATTTCCATTAGCTTTTGATGTAGGCTCCTATATTATCTGCAATTACTGGTAAAAGGTAAGCCAGAAAAGTCCTTGTCTTGTCTCTATTTAAGTAAACTAACCAAAAAACCCAGGCTCTATCTCCGTTATTACCACTTTACTATAACTGGAGAAAAAGCAATTAAAACGTCAGAACCTACAAGTGGAGGTACAATTATGGTTAAAAATATTCATATCAATGCTTACATGGAGAGGGCAATTGTGATCTTAAAAAATGTCAGCAAAGTGTCCAGTAGCCTAAATTATATTCTTTATGCTTCAGTCTATTACAGGATCACTGAACTGGAAATTCATTAGAAATATAACACACGACATAACAGATTACAGATCATTAATAAATATCATTAAAACTTGAGCTAAATGTTTCCTTAAAATAAAGACTCTGAGATTGCAATATATATTCAATAAAACAAAAGTTAAAGTATTAAATTGTACTTATTACAAAATATTCTTATTTTGAAACTTTTCTTTACCTTTACATACAGGTCTGTGGTCACTCCAAGCAGCAAAAACTTCAGCTATCCGTTGGCAGGTGATGCTCTTTGCACCCTGTAGAACATAATCTTCATCACAAGAGAACTGCACAGTTGATCCAAGGCTAAAGTTGAACAAAGGAATAAAACATACTGTTAGCAATATATATTAATAGGCTGCACTTCTTTAGATAATTTACAATAGTAAATAAATCTTTCACTTAGGGACATTCATGGACTTCATTTCCAGTGGCTGACTATCTCTACAACCTTCACACTATCTTACATCTCTATCGCTTTCCTTGCCTTCTCTTTGCAGAGGTACTCAGGTCTATACTCTCACCCAGCCTGTTCCTGAACAGTTACTATTCACCTCCAGCTTGACACACAGGGTAATTATATGATCACATCTGTGCTGTAAAAATATATTTTTGGAATAATGTAGAGGCCACTTTAAAAGTAAGTGCTACCTGCCTCCTTAGTGCAGTAGGCAGCCTGTCAGTCTCATAAAAGTAAATGTAATTACAGAAAAGGAGTCAACTAAGAAAACAACTTAGGGGCTGACACTGTGGTCCAGTGGGTTAAGCATCTGCTTGAGGTGCCAGCATCCCATATGGGTGTTGGTTTGAGCTCCAGTTGCTCCACTTGTATTCCAGCTCCCTGCTGATGGCCTGGGAAACTAGTGGAAGATGGCCCAAATGCTTGGGCCTCTGCACCCATGTGTGAGACCCAGAAGAGGCTCCTGGCTCCCTGCTTCACATCTTCTCAGCTCTGGCTTTGCAGACATTTGGGGAGTGAATCAACAGTTGGAAGACCCCTCTCTCTCTGTGTCAATAACTATGCCTCTCAGGTAAATAAATAAAAGTGTTTTTTTATTTGTTTGTTTGTTTTTTTAAAAAAGACGGGCCGGCACAGTGGCTCACTTGGTTAATACTCCACCTGTGGCGTCGGCATCCCATATGGGTGCCGGGTTCTAGTCCCGATTGCTCCTCTTCCAGTCCAGCTCTCTGCTGTGGCCCGGGAGGGCAGTGGAGGATGGCCCAAGTGCTTGGGACCCTGCACCCTCATGGGAGACTGGGAAGAAGCACCTGGCTCCTGGCTTCAAATCGGTGTAGCTCTGGCTATGGTAGCCATTTGGGGGGTGAACCAGTGGAAGGAAGACCTTTCTCTCTGTCTCTCTCTCTCTCTCACTGTCTAACTCTACAAAAAAAAAAAAAAAAAAAAGACAACAACTAAAATAGTGGAGGCCAAAGTTTGGCCAACTATGTCCTACAGGGAAAATCTGTCTCTCTGCCTGTTTTTGTACAGCCCAGGACTTAAAACTGAACTTAATACTTTCAAATGATTTTTAAAAATGATAAAAATGATCTATTTTAAGTGTAGAAATTATATTGAACTTGGCCAGCGCCGCGGCTCACTAGACTAATCCTCCGCCTTGCGGCACCGGCACTCTGGGTTCTAGTCCCGGTTGGGGCGCCAGATTCTGTCCCGGTTGCCCCTCTTCCAGGCCAGCTCTCTGCTATGGCCAGGGAGTACAATGGAGGATGGCCCAAGTACTTGGGCCCTGCACCCCATGGGAGACCAGGAGGAAGGACCTGGCTCCTGGCTTTGGATTGGCACAGCATGCCAGCTGTAGCAACCATTTGGGGAGTTAACCAACAGAAGGAAGACCTTTCTCTCTGTCTCTCTCTCTCTCTCACTGTCTAACTCTGCCTGCCAAAAAAAAATTACACTCTCATAACATATCAAAGTACTGATAGGGAGAACTTATTTTTGCCCATTTATTTGTTTTGTTTTGTTTTTTGACAGGCAGAGTAGACAGTGAGAGAGAGAGACAGAGAGAAAGGTCTTCCTTTGCCGTTGGTTCACCCTCCAATGGCCACCACAGCATGAGCGCTGAGGCCGGCGCACCGCACTGATCCGAAGGCAGGAGCCAAGTGCTTCTCCTGGTCTCTCATGGGTGCAGGGCCCATGGACTTGGGCCATCCTCCACTGCACTCCTGGGCCACAGCAGAGAGCTGGCCTGGAAGAGGGGCAACCGGGACAGAATCTGGTGCCCCAACCAGGACTAGAGAACCCAGAGTGCCGGCGCCGCAAGGCGGAGGATTAGCCTAGTGAGCTGTGGGGAGCAACTGAGACTAGACTAAATTACTGGAACTAAGACTAATTCTATGCATCTGATCTCCCACAATATGGCGCTGAGAGACAGTAAACAACTTCTACACTGCTGCCTCACCAGTTCGACTAATAAACTGCAGGAGTTGATCCTGCTCCTGATTGGAGGAGAGCAGCGTGCTCGGCGTGTGGGCAGCAGAGCATGGATTGGTGGAAGAGGACTATAAAGGAGGAGAGAGACAGCATGCACCAGGAACATCTGAGCAACCCCTGAGCAACCCCTGAGAGAGCCGGCCGACAGTGTGCCGCTCCTCCGCGAAAGTGGGGAAAGCGGCGGGGGTGCCGCCCCTCCACGGAGGTGGGGGAGCCGGCAGCTAACCCGGGACAGTGCTGTTCCTCCGTGAGTGAGGGAACGGCAGCTAACCCAGGAAGGGCTGGGCAAAAAGAACAGAGCAGGGTCCGGTGTCATTCCTCCGTGAATGGGGTAGCGACAGTGAGCCACAGCACCGGCCCATTTATATGGTTTTTATTTTCAAACTTTCACAGCCTTCCACATCATCTTCTTGATATATAATCTGTAGGCCAAATATTATTAGCTTTAATTAATATTTTCTCTTACCTATGGCCTTTCTCACAATGTCCACTGTCCCAAAAACTCCTATTTTCTTCATTTTACCTACATATTATTGACTCAATCTAATTTTAGATTACACATGGAGCTACTGACCATTCCTCAACTCCTAATTAAATATTTTATTCTCTTTGTCCACCCCAAGCCCATAACACACATAGAACATTTCCTACAATGAATGATTTGGGGGTTAAGTTTAACTGGAAGCATTAAGAGAGGAATAATATACACAAAAAAGAAAGTTAGAAAAGGATTCTTCTTGGGCACATAGGAAAGTAATATTTTGCCTATGATTGGCTTACGTGTGATTTAAAAACATGCATGGCATTTGGGTCCATGATCCATGGTTGTCATAAGTCGGCCAGCACTGCGGCTCAATAGGCTAATCTTCCGCCTGTGGTGCTGGCACAACCGGCTTCTAGTCCCAGTCAGGGCGCTGGATTCCGTCCCAGTTGCTCCTCTTCCAGTCCAGCTCTCTGCTGTGGCCCAGGAGTGCAGTGGAGGACGGCCCAAGTCCTTCGGCCCTGCACCCGCATGGGAGACCAGGAGAAGCACTTGGCTCCTGGCTTTGGATCAGCACGGTGCGCCGGCCACAGCGGCCATTGTGGGGTGAACCAACAGCAAAGGAAGACATTTCTCTCAGTCTCTCTCTCTCACTGTCCACTCTGCCTGTCAAAAAAAAATTTCTAAGTCTATTCTATGCCTAAAGGATGTGTTATTGATATATGCTAGGCAGGCAGCTTGGTAGAATCAGTGAAGTGGAGGTATCTGCAAGCTCCACCCATGTGTAATTCATTTCTCCTTCTTATCAATCAAAATGCTCTCTTTCCCAGGATGTCCCTGTTTCATCTGGGACATGAAGGGGAATTCACCATGTAAATAGTTTAGTAGGCTCCACATGGAATTATAGAGAAATACTATAAAACTCCCAGATAACTTCACTATCTTTTAAAAGGAAGTGCTAGGAAATGTTCTCTCTCTCTCTTCAGCTGGAGAACCGTGACTGGTGCAGATGCTGGGGTGTTCTCTCTGTTTTTCCTTCCTTACCCTCTTCTGCTTCTGGGCCTGATATGGGATAAGGCAGGTAGCCAGATTAGGGTCGGGAGCTGAATCATTCCCCTTTCCAACCACATATGAGGCTGGTAATGGGAAGGAGTTTGCTCTTCCCATGGACTTGGACATGGTAGGGTACTGAAATACACCTCTCTCTCTCTCTCTATCTCACATATCTTTCCCCTCCCAGTCCACTCTATACCTGAACAATGACCACATGTGTGTGTTTTCCACACCCACACCTTTTAAATAAACTTTGATCACCCTGTATGTCATATTTGTGCCTGTACTTAGAATACCTCTCTAGGTAAAAGGCAATGGCCTGGAATAGAGACATTCAACCCTACCTAGCCCATAATAAATTGGTGAGCCAGCCAGTAGAAATTCACTCCAGAAATGGCAGTGTGGTAAGTGGAATTCAACTGGTTTCTGACTCAGCAATACATGGTTTCTAAATCCTGAAAATTTCTGTTACCAGTCTCTCTTCTTTCAATGTTCAAAGCTCAAGAAGGTCAACTAAAATGCAAATGTTGTCTTTATTGTTTCTAATTTTCGTAGTTGCAGGGGTTCATTTGGGACCTGAAGGCGGAATTCACCATGTAAATATGTTGAGTAGACTCCATATGGAACTTTATGGAGATACCATAAAACTCACAGATGACTTCTCTGTTTCTTAAGAGGAGGTTCTGGGAGGTGTTGTTATCTCTCCCTTCTGCTGGAGAACCATGACTGGGGGAGGAGCTGGGGTGCTCTCTCTGTTTTTCCTTCCTTACCCTCTTCTCCTTCTGGGCCTGATGTGGGATAAGGTACTAGCTAGATTAGGGCCACAAGCTAACACTGCTAGCATTAATGGGTTTTGGACATAGAATGGGGAAAATGTGGGCCAGTTTGTTAATGTTTGCTGATTTATGAATGTTTCCAGGTTGTTTGTAATGTGTTTTTAATGCTAATTTATATTATATGGAAAGCTGGAACATAGGCTATTATTTTTACAGGATTTGATGTGACTAAACTTTTTCTTGTTTTTGATTTAGATGGAGCATGCTAGTGAAACTTAGCATTTGCTGATTTCTGGTATCACCTGCTAAAGCAGATTCTGCTGCCCAGTAACTACATTTAGTGTTAGGAAGGCAGAACTACAAACATAGCATTTAAACTCTTCTTCCTGCTGCAAAGGGTGGAGTTTCTGCCCCAAATAAAATCATGTGGTTGCCAGGGTGATGGCCACCAATAGGACTTCCATCTTTACCAAAAGTTGGGCAACGGAACACCCCCCCCCCCAAGATGGTAACATCCACACTGGGTCACATGCCATTTACCTGGTCAGCAACATTTTTTTTTTTTTTAGTTTAGTTTCTTTCAATTTTAGCTTTATGCCTGTACTTAGAATGCTTCTCCAGGTAAGAGACAAGAGCCTGAAATAGAGACTTTAGATTGCACCTAGCCTACAACAGGCCCACTGCCCACTCATGATAGGTATTTCTCTGTATGGGGATCACATGCTCATGTGTATTTGTGTGTGTGTGTGTGTGTGTGTGTTTTCTCACCTTTTAAATAAAATTTACTTTGTATGTGCCAGCACTAAGAAATCCTTTTTATGCAAGGCAAGGACTTAGAATAAAAATATAGAAACTTCACTTCTCTATAACATCTATGCCATGGAGAAAAGCATTTTAAATGAGGAGTTAAATGTTTCTTTAAACATGAGCCAAACTATTAAAATGTCAAATATTTCTAATTACTAATTTCTGTGGTGAAAGCCATTAATTTCTTGTGCACTACTGAAGGAAATCCAAAAGAAACGTGGGCATCTGTAAGTATCTCTATACAGAATAACAGCTACACTTGAATATATTTTAGACTAAAACATATAATCAGTATAGTAAGAAATATTTTCAGCAGAATCAAACTGTTAGGTAGGAAGTCAGAAATTAGCCTATGTGTGCAAGAAGGGCCAAAGGAAACTGAGATCTACAGCAGTCCAGCATCTGCATTTCAAAGTCCTGCCCAGACCTTGATAGCCTTTAACTTTCCAGGTGCTCCAAGCCCTTCCCCCATGGAAAGCTCCCAGGAGAATTCTCTCTCCTCAGGACCAAATGGGTTACCTGACCTGATAACATGGGGCAATAAAAAACTTCACAGACTCCCTAAGGGAAGCCCCTCTACTGTGCCCAGCGCCAGCAAATCTGGGGAGGAGTCTAAACAAAGATGGTGCCATCAGTACTCTGCTCATTGCTGAGCCACCTGCCTGGCTTGCCCAAGGTGTATTCTCTCCATTCAACTATGTAACTTTGCTCTCTCCCAGTCCAAGTGGCTGGGCACTCTCTATCCCTTCAATTCTGATAGATGCCCTATCCCCAATAAAAAAACTTATCACTTCACTCTTTAGCTCATGCCTGAATTCTTTCTTGCATGAAAACAAGAACCCCACAGCTTCCATGACTCTTTTCTCCGGTGACAAAAGTTGATAATCAGAAAATAGGTGCCGGCGCCGTGGCTCAACAGGCTAATCCTCCGCCTAGAGGTGCTGGCACACCGGATCTGGGGCACCAGATTCTGTCCTGGTTGCCCCTCTTCCAGGCCAGCTCTCTGCTGTCGCCAGGGAGTGCAGTGGAGGATGGCCCAAGTGCTTGGGCCCTGCACCCCATGGGAGACCAGGAGAAGTACCTGGCTCCTGCCATCGGATCAGCGCAGTGTGCCAGCTTCAGCGCACCGGCTGCAGCGGCCATTGGAGGGTGAATCAAGGGCAAAGGAAGACCTTTCTCTCTGTCTCTCTCACTCTCACTGTCCACTCTGCCTGTCAAAATAAATAAATAAATTAATTAATTAAAAAATAAATAAATAAAAAGAAAATAGGTGTCTTGAACAAATTCACTGTTCAAATTTTATGAACTGTTTTAATGTTTGAGTCATGCTTAAAGAAAAATTACAACTATGTAAGTGTCACTCTATATAGATAGATAGATAGATAGATAGATATAATTTCTAGGAAAATATTCATTTGCAAAACAAGCTATAAGGGCTACAATTTGTCAACACTAAATAGACATCTGCCCTTCCCAGCTAAATCAAATCTTTCACATTATTATATTATTCAATTATATAGAACATTCTAAAATAAGTGAGCACATCTTTAGTTTGATAGCATAAAACCATCATATCATATAGATATGAACCCATGCTTTCTGAGGGTCCAAAAAAAACCCTGGGATTTCTGTGTGGAAGAATGAGGAAAAATGCAGATGCAATTACTTACTAAAGCAGTGCTCTTCAATAAGGTTGTTGGGTGAGTCTTTTGTGTGGTTGAATCAGGGAAGAAAAGTAGTAAGGAACCAGCATTACACATCAAAAGCCTTACCACCATTCAATAACCTGGTTGGGTGGGTCCCAGCCCTCAGCCTGGAGGCAGATAAGAGAGACTCATCTGCCCTTCACCAACGGGGCTATTAAGAAGCTCTAGGAGGAATTTTAGAAATCCCACATCCAGAAAGCCTCCCCACTCCCCGCCCAGTGAGACAATCCAAAGAGGGACAAGGGAGAGAGCCCATACCCAAATCCATAAAACTCCAGTAAGAATGCAGAGTGAGCTCTCAGTTCTTTTCTGAGATGCCCTCCTGGTCTTTAGATATACTATCTTCATTATTTCCTTAGTGAAAACCTTGCCTCAATGTTCACTTGCCCTTCTGTGCCTGTGTTTTCATATTTCATCCTCCATGAGACAGTGAATTTGTAAGGCTACAAATAACTATCCACTCCTGCTGCAATACTTTTAAAGGTAGCTAGGTAGGACAGTAACTCCCATCCTCAGATTCAACAGAGCAGGTCACCAGTGGTATCCTGTTGGCATCCAGGGTTGTACCCCAAGGGCAATGAGGAGAATGCAGAACCCTCAGCAGCAGGGCAGCTGGAAGAAGCTCCTGGCTCCTACTTTGGATTGGTGCAGCTCCGGCTATTGCGGCCATTTGGGGAGTGAACCAACAGATGGAAGACCTCTCTCTCTCTCTCTCTCTCTGCGCCTCTTTTCAATTCTAACTTTCAAATAAAATAAATCTTTAAAAAATTAAAAATGAAAGCTGCACAATGTTGACAGATGTTTTTGAAAAACATGCAAATTTTTTTCTTATTCAAATGCATTCTCCCTTCATTTCTTTAAAAGCAAAACAATTGACCTTCTTCAGTAGAGCCATTTTTCCACTTGGTTTTGGATTCACTCCTTGTGGGTTTCTAATTACTTCTTATTTATACTATTATTTTCTGTCACTGTTTCTCTTTGTCATTCTCAAATATATTTAAAGATTTGTTTATTTATTTGAGAGGTAGAGTTAGAGACAGACAGAGGGAGAAATATAAATAATATATGCTTATAAATATGTTTAACTCTTTTTTTAAAATATTTATTTATTTATTTGAGACAGACAGAGAGAGAGAGAGAGAGAGAGAGGTCTTCCATATTCTGGTTCATTTCCCAAATGGCCACAAAGGCCAAAGCTGAGCCAATCTGAAGCCAGCAGCCAGGAGCTTCTTCTGGGTCTCCCACGAGGGTACAGAGGCCCAAGAACTTGGGCCGTCTTCCACTGCTTTCCGAAGCCATAAGCAGGGAGCTGTATTGCAAGAGGAGCAGGGACACGAATCGGCGCCCATATGAGATGCTTGAACGTAGGTGAGGCTCTGCCTACCACACCACAGTGCCAGCTCCTCTCTCAAATATTTAACTACTCATTTTAAGCTGGTAGTAAAAATGATAATATCAACTTACTGATTTGTAAGTTATAGAAATTATCTGTCAATAATATTTATTCATAGTGAATGATAAATAATCTTAATTTTAAAACGTTATTGATAAAATGTTAATATTTGAAGGCATTTTTAACACATCCTGAAACTTTTGCACAAAACAGAATAAATAAAACACAATAGTCTTTTTTTCCTGAGAGTTATTTATTTATTTGAGAGAGAGAGAGAGAGAGAATCGTCACCTTACTGGTTTACTCCCCTATCCCCACAACAGCTGGGGCTGGGCCAGCCTAAAGCTAGGAGCCAGGAATTCAATCTGGGTCTCCCATGAGCCCAAATACTTAGGACAACATCTGTTGCTTCTCAGGTATAATGGCAGGAAGCTGAATGGAAAGTAGAGGTACAACTAGATCCCAGGGACTCTGATATGATTTGCGAGCCTCCCACGTGACTTAACCCACTGTGCCACAACACCTGGCCCAACACCATACTCTTATTTTGTATTGTCCATTTCAACTAACTTACAAAATGAATGTTATTCTTTTCCACAGATAGTGTCAACAGAAACAAAACTTTGCCAAATGGAAGCATAATCCAATTCAGCATTCACATACCTTTGTATTTTAGTTTGTATTTACTGTCGTCCTGCACTGTTGGTTATGACCATTCTAGAAATTGTTCCTAGGCATCTATTTGGCATGCTGAAAATCATATACTACCTTATTCAATATTTAAGTCAACTGCTACCATATTAATTTCATCAAATTTGGTATATTGTACATAATTTCAAGTAAAACCTCCAATAATCTATTTCACTTCAGTTTAAATTCCAGCACTGGCTGCTGCCGTGGCTCACTTGGCTAATCCTCTGCCTGCGGCACCGGCAACCCGGGTTCTAGTGCCAGTTGGGGTGCCGGATTCTGTCCCAGTTGCTCCTCTTCCACTCCAGCTCGCTGCTGTGGCCTGGGAAAGCAGTGGACGATGGCCCTAGTGCTTCGGCTCTACACATGGGAGACCAGGAGGAAGCACCTGGCTTCTGGCTTCTGATCTGTGCAGTGCACAGGCTGTGGAGGCCATTTGGGGAGTGAACCAATGGAAAAGGAAGACCTTTCTCTTTGTCTCTCTCTCTCGCACTAACTCTGCCTGTCAAAAATAAATAAATAAATAAATAAATAAATAAATAAATAAATTCATTCCAGCACTGAGGATAAATCTTGCTTGTGGTCTATATCCTGTATTCACATACTTCTAGGAAATGTAACACATTATGTAGAAAATAGAGCAATTTCAAAGGAGACAATCCCAAAGAATGGGTAGTTCAAAAAGAAATACAAGAGGACTAGGAAAGTACTTCAGTAAATGGAACTTTTACTATAAGAACGGCTCTTTATTAGGTGTATAGCTAACTAAGTTAAAAGCAAGAGTTGTAAAAATACTTATGACACTAGCTTCAGAAAAAGGAAAATGATTACTATAAAATGGCCCTTTTACTTCACCTCCAAAATTAATTGTAGTCAGCACCTCAGAATCCTTGAAAATCCTTGGAACTATACCTAATAAGATTTCAAAATTTAAATTCAGTAAAAGTATTTAAAAAATATTGCATTTTTATTGGTATGTTCAATTTTACTAGAGCCTATGACATAAATCTTTGTATTGTACATTTCTTATTGTGTTTTGTTTTAGTTAGTTATTTTATGTCTTTTTATCTGACATTTACAAGGTCAAACTCTGTGTTTTGATTAAGAATTTTTAAATAAAATTTCAATCCTAGATAGACATAGTAATTTTTTATAAGTGAGTAGTATACAGATCCATAACTGTATTGGAAAGTAAGAGAAAAGCACACATTTGGGATAATGATTTTCTTTAAAGAAAATTAGTAATAATGCCTTAGAAAATTACTGTTAAATGTGATCCCTTTGGTTCTTAGTCCTATCATTCTGATCAATTGTGAACAGAAATTGATCACTGGGACAAGTGAGATGGCATTGGTACATGCTACCTTGATGGGATTGAATTCGAATCCCCTGGTATGTTTCTAACTCTACCGTTTGAGGTAAGTCAGCTTGAGCATGTCCGAATTGCATATCTCTTCCCTCTCTTATTCCCACTCTTATATTTAACAGTGATCACTTTTCAGTTATGTTTCACCACTTAAGAAGAATTGTGTATTGATTACAGTATTCAACCATAAGTATTAAGTAGAACAAACAAAAAAAAATACTAAGAGGGATAACATATTAAGCTGTTCATCAACAGTCAGGGTGAGGGCTGATCAAGTCACCATTTCTCATAGTGTTCATTTCACTTTAACAGGTTTCCTTTCTGGTGCTCAGTTAGTTGTCACCTATCAAGGAGAACAAGTGGTATTTGTCCCTTTGTGATTGGCTTATTTCACTCAGCATAACGTTTTCCAAATTCCTAACAGGGATCACTTTTCAGTTAAAATTTAAACACCTAAGAATAATTGTGTGTTAATTACAGAGTTCAACCAATGGTACTAGAACAAAAAAAAAATACTAAAATGGATAAAGTATTACATTGTACATCAACCGTCAGGACAAGAGCTGATCAAGTCACTGTTTCTCATAGTGTCCATTTGACTTCAACAAGTTTCTCCTTTGGTGCTCAGTTAGTTGTTGCCAATCAGGGAGAACATATGATATTTGTCCCTTTGGGACTGGCTTAATTTACTCAGCATGATGTTTTCCAAATTCCTCCATCTTGTTGCAAATGACAGAGTTTCGTTGTTTTTGACTGCTGTATAGTATTCGATAGAGTACATGTCCCATAATTTCTTTATCCAGTGTACTGTTGATGGGGATTTGGATTGGTTCCAGGTCTTAGCTATTGTGAATTGAGCTGCAATAAACATGAATGTGCAGACAGCTTGTTTGTTTGCCAATTTAATTTCCTTTGGGTAAATTCCAAGGAGTGGGATGGCTGGGTTGAATGGTAGGGTTATATTCAGGTTTCTGAGGAATCTCCAGACTGACTTCCATAGTGGCTTAACCAGTTTGCATCCCCACCAACAGTGGGTTAGTGTCCCTTTTTCCCCACATCCTCGCCAGCATCTATTGTTGGTAGATTTCTGAATGTGAGCCATTCTAACTGGGGTGAGGTGGAACCTCATTGGATCACATAAACAAGAATAGTGTCTGCAAATACTAGCTGATAGAATAAAAAAGGGAGAGAATGATCCAACATGGGAAGTGAGATACACAGCAGACCCATAGAATGGCAGATGTCCTAAACAGCACTCTAGCCTGATAATCAGCCCTTAAGGCATGCGGATCCAGCTGAAATGCCCATGAGAGTATTTCAGGCATGGAAAGCCAAGACACTCTGGGGGGAAAAAAAAAAAACCCTAAATGAAAGATCTCCACGAGTGAGATCCCAGTGGAAAGAATGGGTCATCAAAGAAGGAGGTACCTTTCTCTGAAGGGAGGAGAGACCTTCCACTTTGACCATGGCCTTGTCTAAATATGATCAGAGTCGGTGAACTCAAAAGGCTTCCATAGCCTTGAAAGCTCATGACAAGAGCCTAGGGTGATTACTGATGCCATAAACAAGAGTGTCAATTTGTTAAGTCAACAACAGGAGTCACTGTGCACTTACTCCTCATGTAGGATCTTTGTCCTTAGTGTGCTGTACATTGAGATTTAATGCTATAACTAGTACTCAAACAGTATTTTTCACTTTATGTTTCTGTGTGGGAGCAAACTGTTGAAATCTTTACTTAATGTATGCTAAACTGATCTTCTGCATATAAAGAGAATCGAAAATGAATCTTGATGTGAATGGAAGGGGAGAGGGAGTGGATAAGGGGAGGGTTGCGGGTTGGAGGGACGTTATTGCGGGGAAGCCATTGTAATCCATAAGCTGTGCTCTGGAAATTTATATTCATTAAATTAAAGTTAAAAAAAAAAAAAGAAAATTACTGTTAAAAAAGGCTGGCCGGCGCCGAGGCTCACTAGGCTAGTTCTCTGCCTTGCGGCCCCAGCACACCGAGTTCTAGTCCCTGTCCTAGTCCCTGTCGGGGTGCCGGATTCTGTCCCGGTTGCCCCTCTTCCAGGCCAGCTCTCTGCTGTGGCCAGGGAGTGCAGTGGAGGATGGCCCAAGTCCTTGGGCCCTGCACCCCATGAGAGACCAGGAGAAGTACCTGGCTCCTGGCTCTGGATCAGCGCAGTGCGCCGGCCGCGGTGGCCATTGGAGGGTGAACCAACGGCAAAAGGAAGACCTTTCTCTCTGTCTCTCTCTCTCACTGTCCACTCTGCCTGTCAAAAAAAAAAAAAAAAGGCTAGAAGGAAACACAATATTCAGAAAAAAACAATATAAATATAGTAAAGTGATAAAATATAATAAAAATTTTTTAGGACACAAATATTTAAAGATGAAAAATTTAATTGAACATAATAAGCCTTTCAAATAGTATTAAATGAAAAACTCATGACATGTTTGCTATAATTTTTATTGCTGTAATCATCCAAAAGAGAATTACTGATAGGAATAGAGATCAGAATCTGATTAGATTTATGATCCTGTAAACTAAGATGTAAAATGAAATTATTTGAAGGAGCCAAGGTCTGAAAAGATTTAAGGCTAGTGTTTAGGTTAGTACGGTTTCCACTATCCAGTGTGACTTTTTAAATTATTTCATGATTTTTAAAATTTATTTAAAAGGCAGACAGATAGACATATAGAGATAGATCTTGTATCCATTTGTTCACTTCAAAATGCCCATAACATCCAAGGCTGGGCCCAGCTAAAGTCAGGAGTCCTGAAGTCAGTCCAGGTCTCCCATGAGAGTCGCAAGGACTCAAGTGCTTCAGCTAGCACCTGCTGCCTTCCAGGGTGCACATTAGCAGAAAGCAGGAATAGGAAGCAGAACTGGTATTCTAACATAGGCACACTGATATGTGATGCAGATATCCCATACAGATGATCCCATACAGTGTTTTAACCACTGTCCCAAATGACTAAAACTGTGTAGTCAGATTGGAATGTGGGTGTCCCAAGTGGCATTTTAACTGATGTGCCAAATGCTTGTCACTAGTGTAGTGGCTTTAAGTTTGTATGTGGGCATATGCATAAAATCTAGCTCACATAAGCATGTCTTAAAACAAGGTAAGGTAAATATCACATTAGCTCTTACTGTACCCACTGCTATTCCACTTCCGCTTCTATATTCCTTCACATTTCCATTAGATGTAAGTGAACTAACAGAAGAAGATAATTCTTATTTGTCTCTAATTTTCCAAAGCTTGTTATCATGAAATTTTAATATTATAATATCAGTAAACCATTAATTGCAGAAAAGAAAAAAAAATGATTTTCCCAAATGACCATAAATCTGTGTTTAAGAATAGCTACCATGGGGGACAAGCACTTTGGTGCAGCAGGTTAATAAGCTGTGTCCTGAGGTGCCAGCATCCCATATGGGCAGCATCCAGTTCCCTGGTAAAGCACTAGGGAAAGCAGCAGAAGATGGCGCAAGTCCCCGGCCCGTGCACCCACTTGGGAGACCCAGAAGAAGCTCCTGGCTCCTGGCTTTGACCTTGCACAGTCCTGGACACTGTGGCCACCTGAGGAGTGAACCAATGAATGGAAAATATATATTCTCTCTGTCTCTCTGTCTCTCTCTCTCTCCTTCTCTCTTTCTAACTCTGCCTTTCAAATAAATAAATAAATCCTAAGGGAGGAAAAAAAGAATAGTTGCCATACATAAATAAGCCACTTGAAATTGAGGTTTAAATAGTTAATGGCAAATCTACCTCAGAGTAAAAAAAGTTCCGAACACACACATGAGCTTGACTTCATGATACATGATGTTATAAATTATCCAAAGCAATCAAGTTTATAAATCTTTTAATAAATTTTTAAAAGAATATTAAAAATTAATATTGGAATAGGGCATTTGCATTTACAAAGCACTTTTTGGTATAAAATTGTATTTCATCTATTCCTGTAGTTGTTACCAGTCAATATCATTTATTCTTTCATTAAAGAAATGAAAATATGTAAGAATAATCCACAAGGCACTTAATATTATTAAATATATTAATAAGTGTTGGACAAATCTAAGTATCTGAATTCTGAAACCGAACAAGGTGTTGGGGACTGGGGAGTAACCTGGAGAAGACCTCTCAGGTTTTTTCCCAACTATAAAATTCAAAAAATCTCTTTAGATATTATTCTTAAATAAAAATAGTTGTATAAATATTATCAAGAGTTCAGAAGTGGGCTATAGATTCTCTTAACTTAAAAATAAATTATCCATAAGCAAGAATTTGAGATACTACGAGTGGTTGAAATTTTTTATTACAGCTCTAGCAGGTATTGCAATATACCTTATTATGATTGTTAGGAAAGACATGGTCCAATATCTGCCATCTTCTCATCATCTCTTCATCTCCCCACAAACTAATAGGTGAGTTGCAGATCATAATGTACAAAACCAGAGAAACAGGAAATGATTGCATCACATTCTGAGCCTCTGTTAGCACAGATCAGAGTTATATACATTGATTTCTGAGCTACACTAAAGTTATTCATTGTATTTTAAAGGTTACAGTGAGAATAAATATTTTACTTTCCTTCTTATTTTTCAAGTTTTATTTATTTGTTTCTTTATTTGAAAGGCACAGTGACAGAGAGAAAGGAAGAGACATAAAGGGAAAGAGATGTATTTGCTGGTTCATTCCCCAAATGGCCTCAATGGTAGGTGCCTTGCCAGGCTAAAATGGGGATCCAGGAATTCCATCTAGTTCTCCTACATGGGAGACAGGAACACAAATACTTGGGACATCATCTATGGCCTTCTAAACATATTAGCAACAAGCCGTATTGGGAGAAGAGGTACTCAATCCCAGAGACTCCTATATGGAAACATACAGGACAGCAGAGAGGCATACAAATGGGTGTTAAAGGGCTAAAAGATAGGCAGCAACTTTTGAGTCACTAAGATACAGCTGAAGACTGTAAACTCTTGGCAGAAAGGATTATAGCTTAGCCTTTCATCTCCTACATCCAATGTCTAGCCACTGTCTGCTACATAAATACATAGGAGGTATTTCTGAGAACAGTAATGAAGGCATACTCTTGGATAGGCATTCTAGTTTAGATACAGGCAAAATGCAGAGCCTAGGGAGATTTGTTGATGTTTTATAGTGTAATTATAAATATTACAAGGCTGTCTGGACTCTGACAATGAAGGAAGTAGTACATGAGTCATGCAACAGGTCTTACTAAAATACAAAATAAAACAAAAAAATGTGTCAACATCCATTCTTCATTTTTCAATTTTGTCCTTCATTCCTTACTATCTAAAATTAAAATTAACAAAGTAGACTGTCAACATAAAAGTATTACAGTGTACTTTAAATTCTTGAAAGGAATTTCAAAATTTTGAAAGGAAATTAGTGACAACTAAGAAGTAGTTTGCAGTTTTAACATTAGACCACTATTTTTCTTTCAATGACATTTCTTTGTGATGCTGAATTTTCTAGTGGTCACTGTGACAAAAAGTAAGCACTACATCATTTTACTCTGAATCAAAAAATGATGTGATGACATCCAGTCTGACTTTAAGCTTTGAGAAGTTCTTTAATGCTAAATTATTAGAACATAAATTCCTAAGCTGTTTAGACACAGTTGCTTAACAAAGAGAAATATTGGTATATTTTTGTATTGAGAACTTGGAAATAAATTACTGAGACACTGAAATCACTTTGGTTCAAAAAACGTAGCTACCCTAAACAGCACTCTGGCCTCAGAATCAGCCCTTAAGGCATTTGGATATGGCTAAAAAGCCCATGAGAGTTTCGCAGGCATGGAAAGCCAAGACACTGTGGCAAAATAAATGAACTAAATGAAAGATTTCTCTGAGATTCCAGTGGAAAGAAGGCCATTAAATAAGGAAGTACCTTTCTCTGAAGGGAGGAGAGAACTTCCACTTTGATTATGGCTTTGTCTAAATAAGGTTGGAGTACTTTATACTTTTTATGTCTGTGTGGGTGTAATCTGTTGAAATATTTACATAGTATACACTAAAGTGATCTTCTGTGTATAAAGATAATTGAAATGAATCTTGATGTGAATGGGATGGGAGAGGGAGTAGGAGATGGGATGGTTTGTGGGTGAGAGGGACGTCATGGGGGAGAAAAGCTGCTGTAATCCATAAGTTGTACTTTGGAAATTTATATTTAATAAATAAAAGTTTTCTAAAAAATGAAGCTATATAATGTGAAAATATTTAATGTTATATAAGCATATTATTAAGTTGATTTGTAATCCATTTATTTTGTATATAAGTGATTTTACAAAGTGTGTCCCAGGAGCCAGAAGTATCGTGGTCCTTTGGTTATCTTGATATGTAATCATAGTTCTTGACCTTAACTCTTACGTGGAGCTCAAGACATCTAACTTTTATACTGAAGTTTTTAGATAATGTCAATAATTTTGAGGTTTCAGAATTAATAAAATAGTAATTAGCTGGAAGTAGTAGTTAGGTAGAATTTGTAATAAATAGAGCAAGTATCTATTTGAATATATTTCAGGAGTAATAATCATTACTAGTTATCATGTAATATACTAGTTATCATGTAATAACCAATAATAAAGCTTTCTAGTTGAAGCTTAAGATCTTTGGGAAAGGGGGCTAGCACTGTGGCTCTGTAAGTTGTTGCTTATGATATGCACATCCTATGAGGAGTATGGTTTGAGTCCCAGCTGCATGGCTTCCAATCCAGGTTTCTTCTAATGCGCATGGGAAGGCAGCAAATGACAGCCCAAGGACTTGGACCCCTGCCACCATGTGGTAGACTAGGTTGGAATTCCTGACTTTGGCCTGGCCTATCCCTGGCTATTGAGGCCATTTTTGGAGTAAATCAGAAAATAGAAGATCTCTTGCTCTCTTTCTCCTCTTCCCTCTTTCTCCCTCTTTCTGTCATTCTGCCTTTTAAAGAATAAATAAATCTTAAATATAAGAGATCTTTGAGAAAGAAAATTGAAGTCAGTCATTGTCTACTTCCTACTTCTACTTTATCTTCTACAGTCTATCACCCACCTCTATCCTGGCAACCAATCTATCCTCTTTCCCGCACATATACCAAACCATTCTTTCAGGTATCCACTTGTTTACATATTGACTTGAAAAGATGCATTCATAAATATATTTATCCAACATACTCTGAATGCTTATGAAGCAGTTATAACTTCAAATATTTTATAAACATTCAAGGCCCCAAATTGGTAACTATCTGGTTAATTACAGTGGTTCATAATCTTTAAATTCTATACAGGCCCAACAAAAGAGATAACTTTCTGACCATAATATTTGAAATTTTTAAGGTACATTAGGTCCTATACCGAGATGATACAATATTGAAAGAAGATATAAGAGTATTCCCATGGAGTTTATGTACACAAAGGGGTAGACAAACATGAAAAATAAATTGAAGCATCTTAATGTTAATGTAGCAACTGAGTCTAAGGTTTCGGCCTAATGGTTAAGATATTGCTTGGGAAGCCTGCATCTCATACCAGTGAGTGCCTGGTATCAACTTGTGATTTTCTGCTAATATGCACCTTGGGAGGCAGCAGCTGATGGCTTGAGTGATTGGGTGCCTTTCTCACACACACACCTGAATTGATTTCTGGGCCCCTGGCTGTAACCTGACCCATCATCAACAGTTGTGAACTTTTAGAGAGTGAATCTGTGGACAGAAGATCTTTGATTCTCTCCCCCACCCACCCCATCACTCGAATAAAAATAAATAGTAAATTTTTTAATATAATTTTTATAAAAGAAATCATGTGGAAAATAAGCTTTTATTTGTAAAATTTCCATTGGTTATTCCTTTAGTTATGATAAGTTATTCAGCTCCCTGTTAATGCACCAGGGAAAGTAGCAACACAAGGTCCAAGTATTTGGGCCCCTGCAATTTACATGGGAGTCCAGGATAAAATTCTACTTCTCCTTGCTTCAGCTGGACCAACCCTGCCATTGCAGCCATTTAGAGAGTGAACCAGTGGTTGGAAGTTTTCTTTCTCTGTCCATCCCTCTCTCACTCACTCTCTCTCTAATTCTGCCTTTCAAATAAATAAATAAATCTTAAATATCAAATCTAGTACCACTATTGTTTCTATATATTTATACAACTGAAACATTTATTTTTGTAGGAGTTAGTTTTTACATGGTAGCACAGTTTGGAACCCAAGCAACAATAGGACAGTTATGCTTTCATTAATCATTGTAGTCAGGCCTAGGTAATAGATTTTTTAAGGAAAGTCCCTTTTTTTTTTAATTTGCAAAAATTGATGAAGAGAGGTAGGGAAGTTTTGTTGTCTTCTTGAAACTGTACTTATGTAATGCATGAAACTTGCTATTTTTATATAAATTTTAAAAAAGTAAATAAGATGCTTGGAACAGCGGGGGGGCGGGAAGAGAGATCCTAAAGAAACAATAAAGATCTTTCCATAAGGAAAATAACTGAAAGATGTCTTAATTTTACTGGTCTTAAAACATAACATGAGGCCGGCGCCGCGGCTCACTAAGCTAATCCTCCGCATTGTGGCGCCGGCACAGGGGATTCTAGTTCCGGTCAGGACGCCAGATTCTGTCCCGGTTGCCCCTCTTCCAGGTCAGCTCTCTGCTGTGGCCAGGGAAGTGCAGTGGAGGATGGCCCAAGTCCTTGGGCCCTGCACCCCATGGGAGACCAGGAGAAGTACCTGGCTCCTGCCATCGGATCAGCACGGTGCGCCGGCCGCAGCGCACCGGCCGCGGTGGCCATTGGAGGGTGAACCAGCGGCAAAGGGAGATCTTTCTCTCTCTGTCTCTCTCTCTCTCACTGTCCACTCTGCCTGTCAAAAAAAAAAAAAAAATAACATGAGAAGAAAGTGGCAATGCAGACTGATACTCAAATTCAAAACAAGTAAAATAAGCCAAGAGAGTATGGAGAAAACTAATGGGAAATCAAGGAAAAGCAGGAAAATCCATTTGAAAAACAGTTAGGATTCTTACAGGTAAAGACTGGCAAGATCATACTCTCTAAAGAGAATAGCCTGTGATATATCACAGAGCTGGAAAAGGGAACTCTGGAGGAGCAATTTGCTTTAAACAACAGATATGTTTAGGGGAGCAGTAGTTTTATTTTTCTACATTTTTCCTTTTTTAAAATACACAATATAACTGAAATATTGAAATGATATATTTTTATGTAAGAGGAAAATCTGGAATTCTGCAGCACAATATGGTAGAATTGGAAAGATAATGCTAGAAGGTTGGGTTACACCTGTTTTTTAAAGAGTTTAAATGTTAGAATGCAAGTATATAATCAAAAAAGAAAGAACACAAAATTACAAGCCATAAGCCCATAATTTCGATAACATATGTTTTTGATCATAGGCTAATAAAGAAACTGTTACATAACAGGAATCTTTTTCAGAAAGTCCAAGTGTAGTACTTTTTTCCAATAGAATACCAGGGATGTTGTGCAGGTGAGAAGTTTTAAGGGTTTAAAGAGGCAGATAGAATTTAAGATAACTAATGAGATTGAAGAAGTAAAAATCAATGCATTGCAGGATGTTTGGAAAGAATGAAGATTTTTTAAATAATCTGAATTCATTTGGGAAAATCATAGGAAAATTAGAAAGCAAAGGGAAAGACAGCTAAGCTAGCATTTATTGATATCTACTTTGTCCTAGGTGATTTTATGACTGTCAGCAAATACAGATTTCTATTACTCTTTTCATCCGTGTTTAAAAGGTAGCAAAAATGTGGCAATGTGGGAGGCATAAAATCTTCAAATAGAATTTAGAAAAAAAAATTGGTGAGAATGAATTCCAGCTCATGAATTTCCAAATTCCACTTTTTTAACTTTCAATTATGAACAATTTAAAGGAAAGTTGTTTTTTTTTTTTTTTTTTTTTTTTGGACAGGCGGAGTGGACAGTGAGGGAGAGAGACAGAGAAAAAGGTCTTCCTTTGCCGCTGGTTCACCCTCCAATGGCCACCGCGGCCTGTGCGCTGTGGCCGGCGCACCGCGCTGATCTGATGGCAGGAGCCAGGTACTTCTCCTGGTCTCCCATGGGGTGCAGGGCCCAAGCACTTGGGCCATCCTCCACTGCACTCCCTGGCCACAGCAAAGAGCTGGCCTGGAAGAGGGGCAACGACGACAGAATCTGGCGTCCTGACCGGGACTAGAACCCGGTGTGCCAGTGCCGCAGGTGGAGGATTAGCCTAGTGAGCCAAGGCGCCGGCCACGTTTTTTTTTTTGTTTTTTTTTTTTTTTTGTTTTGTTTTAAGATGGGAAGAAATATCCAAGTCTCAGAATGATAAAAATGATAATGATCTGAGTGAAACACTGGAAATCATGGTTATGAAACCTTTGGAGGTGATGGTATTCTTGAAGCAGAAGGCATAGAGGAAGAGGGAAGTTTTGAAGATGGACCTCTGAAGCTTTTTTTTTTTTAGGAAATGAGAGGTGGAAGCAGGTTAAAGAATGGAAAAATGGGTAGTCAGAGAGTTTAGATTCAAGGAAACCAAGCTGTTTTCAGTCATTTAACCACACTAGAGGTTACAATGATTACAGAAGGGATGGCTATACTGTTTATATAATTGAAAACTGTTTATAGAATTGTTGCATAACAACGGTTAAGCCATCGCCTGGGATTTTGACATCGATATGGGCACTGGTCTACATCCTGGCTGCTCCACTTCTGACCAAGCTCCATGCTATTGGCATGAGAAAGTAGCAAAAATGGACCAAGTAATTGGGTTCCTGCAGGCACATATGAGACCTGGAAGAAGCTCCTGGCTCCTGGTATTGACCTGGGCCAGCTCAGGCTATTGAGGCCATTTGGGGAGTAAACTAGCAAATGGAAAATGGATCTCTGTCTCTGTCTCTCCCACTCTCTCTGTAACTCTACCTTTCAAATAAATAATCTCTTTAAAAAAAAAAAAGAATTGAAAACTGAGAAAAGGCATAAGAAGGGAGAAATAATTGGTACTCAAAGAAATAGTGCTGAAAGTCAGATTCAGGTTATTAGGAAACAGCTGTGTGGTACAAAAAGAAATGCTATGACTATAGGTTCTTCTGTAAAAGGGTCTTACTTGTAGAGAAACAATACCTTTGGACTTCTATATATGAATGGTCTTTTTCTAATGACTCAGCTAATTTTTATAAGTGAATACACTGATATATTTAGATATCTCATGTTAGGAGAATGCATAAAGGTAATTTCATATTCAAAAATATGATAAATTTCAGTCTTTCCTGATTATGTACAGTAGTGTTTTAACATTTCCAAAAAAATAGTGTGCTCCCTGCTGTTTCACTGCTGTGTCTTTTTTAATATATATTTTCTTTTTTTGTTTTTTTTTAGTATTTATATTTTATTTTATTTAATGAACATAAATTTCCAAAGTACAGCATATGGATTACAATAGCTTCCCCCCATTAATATATATTTTCAATTTATTTTAAGGAATACAAATTTCATAAGTACATCTTTAGGAATATAATTATTCTTCCCACCATACCCACCCTCTCACCCACACTCCCATCCTTCCTCCTCCTCCCTCTCCCCTTGTCAGTTCCATTCTCCATTAAGATTAATTTTCAATTAACTTTGTACACAGAAGACCAACTCTATACTAAGTAATGATTTCAACAATTTGCACACATACACAAACTGTCTGAGAACTATTTTTATAGTTAACTCTCATAATAGAACTCATTGGGGACAGAGGTCCTGGCATGCAATGCACAGTGACCCCTGTGGTTAATTTAACAATTAAATTCTTATGTATGATGTCAGTGACCACCAAAGGCTCTTGACATGAGCTGCAGAGGCTATGGAAGTCTTTTGAATCCACAAACTCCATCAGTATTTGGATAAGGCCATAAGGAAAGCGGAAGTTCTCTCCTTCCTTTAGAAAAAAGTACATCCAGCCAGCGCCCCAGCTCAATAAGCTAATCCTCCACCTGCGGCACCGGCACCCCGGGTTCTAGTCCCAATAGGGCCGCCGGATTCTGTCCTGGTTGCTCCTCTTCCGGTCTAGCTCTCTGCTGTGGCCCGGGAGTGCAGTGGAGGATGGCCCAAGTGCTTGGGCCCTGCGCCTGCATGGGAGATCAGGAGAAGCACCTGGCTCCTGGCTTCAGACCAGCACAGTGCTCTGGCTGCAGCGGCCACTGGGGGGTGAACCAACAGCAAAGGAAGACCTTTATCTTTGTCTCTGTCACTCTCTCTCACTGTCCACTCTGCCTGTCCAAAAAAAAAAAAAAAAAAAAAAGTACATCCTGCATTGATGGCCACTTCTTTCTGCTGGGGTCTCAGAGAGATCCTCCATAAGTAGAACATTTTTTGCCACAGTGCCTCAGCTTCCCATGCCTGAAAGGCTCTCATGGGCTTTTCAGCCAGACCAGAAGAGTTAAGGGCTGATTCTGAGGTCAGAGTGCTATTTAAAGATTGTCATTCTGAGTCTGCTCTGTGGAGTTCTTCCCATGTTGGAACATTCTCTCCTTTTTAATTCTATCTATTATTATTATCATGCACTTGATCCTATTTATATGATCACTTTAACACTTAATGCTATCCATATGTTCACTTTAACACTTAATATGATCACTTTAACAATTAAGATGGCATTTTTACCACTAAGCTTAATGGGATTTGGAGTCCCATGACAAGTTTTTAAACTATATCCTTAGAAGTAAGTCCATAGGAATGTATGCAGAACTATACAGCTTTAAAGTTACAAACTTCCTGCTCCCTCTCTTATTCACACTCTTATTTTTTACTGGTATCTATTTTCAATCGACTTTATACACATATGATTAACTCTATGTTAAGTAAATAGTACAACAAATAATATGAAGAAAAAAAAACTGAAAAAATAAAAAAAAAAAAACAAAACTGTTCCTCGACAGTCAAGACAAGGGCAGCTCAAGATATTCCTTCTCAAAGTGTCAATTTCACTTCTACATATTTCGTTTTAGATGCTCTATTTGTTCTTTTTATTTATTTATTTATTTACTTTTTTGACAGGCAGAGTGGACAGTGAGAGAGAGAGACAGAGAGAAAGGTCTTCCTTTTGCCGTTAGTTCACCCTCCAGTAGCTGCCGCGGCCTGCGTGTTGCAGCCGGTGCACCGCGCTGATCTGAAGGCAGGAGCCAGGTGCTTCTCCTGGTCTCCCATGGGGTGCAGGGCCCAAGCACTTGGGCCATCCTCCACTGCCCTCCTGGGCCACAGCAGAGAGCTGGCCTGGAAGAGGGGCAACCGGGACAGAATCCGGTGCCCCGACCGGGACTAGAACCCAGGGTACCAGCGCCGCAAGGCAGAGGATTAGCCTAGCGAGCCACGGCGCCGGCTTCTATTTGTTCTTACAAATCAGGGAGGACATACCGTATTTGTCCCTTTGGGACTGGCTTATTTCACTAAGTATAACATTTTCTAGATTTATCCATTTTGTTGCAAATGACCAGATTTCATTTTTTTTACCATTGTGTAGTATTCCATAGTGTATATATCCCATAATTTCTTTATCCAGTCTTTGGTTGATAGATATTTAGGGTGATTCCATGTCTTACGTGTCTTAATAATCAAAATGAAAGTATGAAATTTTGGGTCAATATTGTGCTTTGCTTTCAAGGCGGGGATCAAGCTGATATTTCTTTCTGGTCTCATATTTTGACATCTTCAAAATACTCCTTTCCCTCTCTATCTCTGCTAGAGCAGGCATCAGATAAAACCTTCTTGCAGAACAGTTTGTGAAAGGTAATGACCCCACAAGCTGAGCTTTCTCACACATTTGGTTGTTAATTTTAAAAGATATTTAAATTTTTAATTTATTTTTCAGCATAGAAAACGCTGGCAAGTTTTATATCTCCTTGGCAGCATTTCTTCCTTTAAAAGCCTGTTATGTTCTATAGGCATTTCAAATTAGAAACAGAGCTTTAAGATTTCAAAACACAGCCGTTGGGACTCTCACCTTGGAGAGTAGAGCACAAAATGGAAAGCAATACTGCAAGTAAAACACCTTATTTCAAGGATTTCCTTATAATTTTTTCTCGGTGATTATAAAAATATTGATTATGTGCACAAAAGAATATGTCTGTTTCATCAAGTGCTGCCTATAGTCCTTTGGGTTTTTTAGATTTTTATATTTTTTAAGATTTTATTTCTTTATTTGAAAGGCATATTTACATACAGAGAAGTAAAGAGAGAGATCTTCCATCTGCTGGTTCATGCACCAAATGTCAGTAGCAGGTAGGGCTTGGCCAGGAGCCTGGAGCCCCAATCAGGTCTTCCAAGTGGGTACAGGAGCCCAGGGATTTGGGACATCCTCCACTGCTTTCCCAGGTACATTAGCAGCCAGGACTCAACCCAGCACCCATATGGGATGCTGGCACTGCAGGTGGTAGCTTTACTCACTGTGCCATAGCGTCAGTCCCAGTCATTTAGTTTTATCATAAATTTGAGGAACTGTTATTGGGTCATGTGATTACAAAAATTAACTACCTTTGTCAGCCGTACATAAATAAGAATGGACCCTATTTATAGTTTCAAAGATCTTATATCTAGAAAAGTTTCTGGAAAATAAGAATAAAACATATTCTAAGTACCATACAGAAAATATACGATATGCTAAAAGAGTTAAATAGATTGGAAAAATAAGAAAAGCTTTATAAAGGAGAACTTTGAGTACTTGAGGGATATACAGGATAAGGTAGGGAAAATTTCTGGACTAGAACATTGCAAGAGGAAGATATAACACAACTAAATGAACAAGTCAGAGAAAATCAGATATATTTGAAGCAAACCATGTGGAGTAATTTGTCACCAAACAAAATACATATGAAATATAAATAAGATTAGGAAGATATTGAGGCACTTGTGAAAACTGAGTTCTTTGTATATAAGTAAAACTCAGGAAAGCTCTGTTGGTGTTTAAGTTGGTAAAACACATTATTGTAGATGTTATAGAAAGGATTAATGTGGCAACAGCCTATATATGGATAAGAAGGGGAAGAACCTGTATCTATTAAATTTGACAATACAACTTTTTGAAAATGTGTAAGTAAATGGTAAAAAATAAAAAGGTAATGATAGAAATGGATAGAGGTAATTTTTATGTTGAAAATACTTATTTCTTAATAAGTGAAACCCCCCATATCTCCCTAAACTCACTCTCAGAGATTACTGTTATTCTAAGAAAATGATGAAACCATAAATATTTGAGGTTGCAGTGTGCTGGATAAATCTTTCAATAATATTATCATTAGAATAGCATGCATTCAGTACAGGTGCATGTGTGTAGTGGATCCAACTATAATATAAAATCACTTATATGCCTTTATTTTTAATTTTTAACAGGATTTTTTTAGAAGATTCAGCTGTATAGGAAAGAATGCACAGAAAGCAGAATGCCTATACACTGCCTCTCTCTCCACAAGACACATGACTTCTTCCATTATAAATAAATTGTGTAATTGTGGTACATTTGTTACAATTGAGGACCTGATATTGATAGATTTACTAATGATTTGCATTTATTACAATTGAGGACCTGATATTGATAGATTTACTAATGAAGGTCCACAGTTTACCTTGGGAATCGTGCTTTGTGCTCTTTAGGTTTTGAAGAATGGACAAATCAACTGCTATTATATGTCATACAGTACAGGTTCACTGCTGTGTAGACATAAGTCCTGTGTACCACCTATATACACAGATACACCTGTGTACCACCTTTCCTTCCCTTGAGCCCCTAGCAACGACTGATGTTTTTACTCTCTATATAGTTTTGTCTTTCTCATAATGTCATACAGTTGGAATCATATAAGGATGTAACCTTCACAGACTGGCTCCTTTCACTTAATACACATTTAAGGTTCTTTCATGTCTTTTGTAACTTGATAACTCACCGATTTTTATTACTGATTAATACTCCATCATATAGCTATACAACTAATTCTCATACTGAAGCAAATATTCATTGATTCCAATATTTGTAAATTTTGAAGAAAGCTGCTATAAACATTTGTGTGAAGTTTTTGTGTGGCCATAAGCTCTAAACATATTGCTAAGCCAGATTTTTAATGTGTTCCAAAGTTCAGTTTTCCATTTTGCATTCCACTACCAACAAATGAGAATTTCTATTGTTCTACTTCTAAACTAGCATTCAGCATTATCAGTATTTTGGACTATAGCTACTTTTTTAAAGACTTATTTATTTGAAAGTCAGGTTACACAGAGAGAGGAGAGGCAGAGAAAGAGAGGTCTTCCATTGGATGTTTCACTCCCCAATTGGCCGCAATGGCTGGAACTGTGCTGATCCGAAGCCAGGAGGCAGGAGCTTCCTCCAGGTCTCCCATAAGGGTACAAGGGCCCAAGTGAAGAGTCAAAAGTTAAAGGCTACCTCTCCCCTTCCTCCTCCGGAATGCCCTCCCTAATGATAACCCCTACTTCACCCCCTTGCCTCTGGAAGAAAAATGGCTCTTGTGTATCCCTACCCTACCCTACTAGATTGATGCATTCCATATGGTGGTGGTAGAAAGTTTTGAAAGACTGTCTGTACCTGCTTTATGTAACCATAGTTAATAGATTATCTCAAAGTTCCTGTAATCTTAGGTAGTAGATCATTCAAATGTTCCTATGGACACTTATGGATCTTCTGTGACACAATGACCTAAATATAACCTCACTCTACGTGCCTACTTTGTAAAATCTTGGGTAATGCATATCAGTTTGTGAATACGTGACCATAGCTTCACCCCAATACACCAGCACTCAATTAAATAATTGTAAATTTTCTTGACCTGTGATTGACCCTAGCCCACTCCTCAAACTGTATAAAAACCCTGACTCCCAACTCCTCGGGGCTGCTCTGTTCTGGTATGTTCAGAGAGCCCCAGCATGCTGGAAAAATAATAAAATCCTTTGCTAATTGCATGAGAGAGAGTCTCTTGGAGTCGTTCCTTGGGTGGCGGACGTTTCTCAACCTTAACACAAGGACTTGGGCGATCCTCCACTGCTTTCCCAGGCCACAGCAGAGAGCTGGATGGGAAGAGGAGCAGCCGGGACTAGAACCAGCACCCATATGGGATGCCGGCACTTCTGGCCAGGGTGTTAACCCTCTGAGCCACAGCGCTGGCCCTGACTATAGCTATTCTAATAGTTGTGTACTTGTATCTGATACTTGTTTTAATTTCCCAGTTTTTGAATGACACATAAGAGCATTTTCTAATGTGCCTATTTGCCATCTTGTATATCTTCTTTGCTGAGGAGGTCTGCTAAGATGTTTTACCTATTGTGAAATTCAGTAAACTTTTATTACTGTTAAGTTTAAGTGTTAATTTTTGCAGTTTCTTTTTAAAATATAACTCAACATATTTGCAAATACTTTTCTCAATCTGTAAATTTTCCTTTCTTTTTCTTTAACAATGCCTTTTGCGGGCAGCAGTGTTAATTTTAATGGAGTTCAATTTACCAATTTTTTTCTTTTATGGATTATGCTTTCAGTATTGTACCAAAGAATGGAATATCATCAAGGTGAGGGGTCCCAAGAGAGTGTGCCATGAGTTCCTTGAACATCTGTGGGGTAGAAACTGGTACTTAAATCCAATGACCAGTCTTGCATCCATAGATGCAGGTGGTGAATCACTGAGTGCCTGTCACTTAATTTTCCTTTGATGATAAGGGCCCAGTAAAAGAGTTAACTGTAAACTCAAGCTATAAAATTACACAACTCCATGATAAGATGATTTATATTTTGTTAATATTTATTGCTTTAATAACTTTCCCTTTCTTATTCTTTGTGGTGATTCTCATAGTTCATAACATAATTATTGTTTTATAGTTTTGAAATACATATAAAGTTCTTTTCTTTCCCTCTTACACAGATAAGTCTACAAACACTTTAGCCATGGCTTCTAATGTGCTCACATGTGCATAGCTGAGACTGACAGACAATCTAATCTTCCCTTTTCATTCCCAACTTACCTATACTTAGAGATTTCATGATTTCCAGAGCCATGTTTCTAATTTGTATACCTGAATAATCACAATCTCCCAAATGCATTCAGTTTTGTCCCAATTTTACATAAGCCTTTTTATGCTTGTACGTGGAAAAACCAGTGATACCAGATATAAATCATGTAACTAGGCAGATTCATTATCATCATTCTCAAAAGGGCACTCAAAATTACTTAGCAAGGCAACATTTCAATGGCAAGCTTGCTCTCTCACTTTTGGTAACAATCTTTTTCTCTAAGTTTTAAACTTCCTGTCGAATCCATCCCCATCATCTCCCTAGATATACATTTCCATTTGATGGCCTTCTTGATGAAAAATTAACAAAATAAATGCTTGGAGCATGAGCCATCTCATCTTTCCATTACAATAATCTGAAAACAAAACAACATCTTTTTTTAATTATTTATTTGACAGATACAGTTAGACAGTGAGACAGAGAGACAGAGAGAAAGGTCTTCCTTCCATTGGTTCATCCCCCAAATGGCCGCTACAGTTGGAGCTACGCCGATCCAAAGCCAGGAGCCAGGTGCTTCCTCCTGGTCTCCTATGTGGGTGCAGGGGCCCAAGCACCTAGGCCATCCTCCACTGTTCTCCCAGGCCACAGCAGAGAGCTGGACTGGAAGAGGAGCAACCAGGACTAGAACTTGTCACCCATGTGGGATGCTGGCACCACAGGCGGAGGATTAAGCAAGTGAGCCATGGCACTGGCCCGAGAACAACATCTTCTATTCACCTCTCTAAATTCTTTTCCATTACAGTGAAAATACTGGTAATTCCCCTATACCTGTCCATAGAATCTCATTTATTTTCTCCTACAAAATTATGTTCCTTTACTTATATCCTCTTTTCTATTTCATCAATATATCCCTCTCCATATTATTAAAAGTAGTATCAATTAACAAACTTCATTTTCTTGCATTTCTGAAAAGAAAACTTCAATTTACTTCATACCGACTATACATTATTCTGCTTTATATAATTCAGTATCCAAAAGCTCTAACTGAGCTAAAATTTCCTAACTCTTCAGCTACTACATTTTTTCAGTCTCTGATATTCAAATGGAATCACTCTTGTCAACAATCTTCCTGTTGTCAATTTAAAGAAACAGTCAGTCTTCTATCCTTAGCACACTCAATTATTCAATACTGACCACCGCCCTTTTAAATGATTTTCTTCCTCATTTCAGTTATTCTCTTGGAGATACTCCTATGTTTTCTGAGCACTCATGAACATGATTTGATACCTCCTTGTATTTCATCAGTTCACCAAATAGTATAGATATGTAAGACAATATCACTTACAGTATTCTATAATTTGTGTGTCTGTGTGGGTGCAGTCTGTTGAAATCTTTACTTAGTATACACTACATTGATCTTTTGTATATAAACATAATTGAAAATGAATCTTGATGAAGAATGGGATGGGAGTGGGAGTGGGAGATGGGATGGTTGCAGGTGGGAGGGAGGTTATGGGGGGAAAAGCTGCTATAATCCAAAAGTTGTACTTTGGAAATTTATATTTATTAAATAAAAGTTGAAAAAAGAGAGACAATGTCACAAGTTCCCTTGACTTTCTACAGTGTAAATGATGTTATACATTCATTACTAAATATTGTTTATAATTCCTAATGCTGATGCTTCTCTAATATCTCTGAACTTGAATTAATACTCAATTACTAAACATAACCACCTGCAAATGTCTAAAACAGCTGAAACTTACAATTCCAATCTGAATTCTCAATTTCTCTCCTCAAACTTCTTAATTTCCACACTTCATCAAATATTTAATTTACTCTATTCTCATTTTTTCATTCCCACAAAGTTTGGAATCATATTTATTCTTTTGTGTTTCTTGGTTTTCACATCAAACCTGATACTGAAGATTTTATCTTCAAAATATATCTTGAATCTGTATAATTCCCTGTCAACAGCATAGTCAAAATCTCAACAATTTCCTACCCAAACTACTGTAGTAGCCTTCTAACTAAAGCTGATGTTTTCTTCAATAAAATTTCTTAAACAGTAAGCATGATTTTACTAGAAGTTCAAATTGGGTCAGGTTATTCTATTTTAGCTCTATAAGTTCCCATTATAGGATGGTAACCTAAATTAGGAAAAGAAAGTCTGCCTAGGCTAGAGAAAGACACTGTTGATTGTTTACAACAGATTATTCTGTGAAAATTTACAGGTTTAAAGTATCAAATAATTGATGGGCAACAAATATTTTACACGAGGGGGAGGTGGCCTGGGGTATGAATAGGTAGGTAGGAAATCACATTAGTTTTAAAAGTTGGTTCCCATTTAAAAAAAAAAAAAAACTTTGTGCTTAAAATGTATCTTCAGTCCAGATTAAGCTGAATTGTTACCAACTTACTTACTCTGCAGAAGGTATCTATCTGGTTTCTCTTTACTGCCTCAACTTCATTTTCCTTTTTCCACCACTTACACTTTAATACTGAACTTCACTGATCTTTATTTTCCTGGAATGTTTATCAAGCTCTTACTTCATGACAGGCTCTTCCTCCTCTGCAGGCTGGTGCTATATAATTCTTACAGTATCTATGGGAACCTAACCTCTTTAAATTGTGTGTGTTCCTACACTAAGATTTCTGTATACTCTCACATAATCTTGAGTTTTACAAAATTTTTGATTTTATGGTACATTTTAATATTTGAGAATACCTTGTATGACTTGAAATCCACTGCACTTTATGGTAATCTAGCCCAGTAAATCACTATTATATTACATTACTTTAAAATTGATTATCAGTGAAACATTCATATAATTTTTAAGTAGTAGGAATCAAGAAAATACAAATTTTAATAGTTATTCTACATAATTTTTCCTATTTTAGCAGCTAGAATTGATAGACTACTCATTTTGCCACAAGTTTAGGATTACTATTATCAATATATTATCAACTAAGTAAGATAAATAATTTTAGCCCTATTTTTTAGATTTGAGTAAATCAAATCTTGGAGAAGACAAGAAAGGTATGTGACAAATGAAATGTGAATGAAGTTGATTTGACTTCAAAACATAATCTAATACAGTGATTAAGAGGTCTGCTTTTGGAATCCAGAGTCATGAATTCAAATTCCAATTCAATCACATTATTAGCTGGGTAAATGGAGCTTCATATTCTTTGTATCTAGAATTGACATAAAACAATGAATAGTCATAGCATTTTATAACAATAAAAGAAAGGGCAGCGATGTGGCATAGAAGGTAAAGCTATTATCTCCAACACAGGCATCCCGTGAGGGCACTAGTTCATGCCCTTGATGCTCCCTTTCAATCCAGCTCCCTGCTGATGGCCTGCTAAAAGCAGCAGAAGACAGCTCAGGTGATTGGGCTCCTGCACACATGAGGGAGACCCAAATGAAGGTACTGGCTCCTGGCTTCAACCTGGTTCAATCTTGGCCCATTGCAGCCATGTGGGAAGTGAACCAGGGGATGGAAGATTGTCTCTCTATCTCTCTCTGTAGCTCTTTCAAATAAGTAAACAAATATTAAAAAGAAGAGAAGAAAAAATAATCATTTAGCAGTAAATGTTAGTGTGAAGTGGGTTAAGCTGCTGCTTGGGTTGCCTGCATCCTGTTTTCTGATCCAGCTTCCTGCTAATGCACCAGGAAAGGCAGCAGATAATGGCCTAAGTTCATGGATCGCTGGCACTCACATGGGAAACCTGGATGGGATTCCTGGCCCCTGGCTTGCATCTGGCCCCACTTTGATTGTTGTATCCATTTGGGAAGTGAACCAGAGAACAGAAGATCTCTCTCTCTCTCTCTCTCTCTCTCTCTCTCTCTCTCCCTCTGACTTTAAATAAATAAATAAATCTTTTTAAAAAGAATAACTACAACTTAATAAAGTTTTACTTTATTAATTACTTATGTAAATTCACTTAGTAACATACAAATTCTCTTTTTTTTATTTTTTATTTTATTATTACTTTTTTTTTTTTTTTTGACAGGCAGAGTGGACAGTGAGAGAGAGAGACAGAGAGAAAGGTCTTCCTTTGCCGTTGGTTCACCCTCCAATGGCCGCCGCGGCCGGCGCGCTGCGGCCGGCGCACCGCACCGATCCGATGGCAGGAGCCAGGAGCCAGGTGCTTTTCCTGGTCTCCCATGGGGTGCAGGGCCCAAGCACCTGGGCCATCCTCCACTGCACTCCCTGGCCACAGCAGAGGGCTGGCCTGGAAGAGGGGCAACCGGGACAGAATCCGGTGCCCTGACCGGGACTAGAACCCGGTGTGCCGGCGCCGCTAGGCGGAGGATTAGCCTAGTGAGCCGCGGCGCCGGCCCACAAATTCTCTTAGTAACAGCTAAAATTGTTTTATACTCTACAAAGATTCATACGCTGTAAAGATTTAGTTGATTTTATACACTAAGTTTATGAGTGTTGAACCAAAACTTGACCAGATCCTAGGTCTTTCGAATTTATTTTTTGGTGTGCTTTCCTTTCCTCTCCTTTTCTTCATTTTTCCCCTTTTCTTTACTTTTCTATCCATTTGGAAGGCAGAATTACAAAGAGAGAGAGAGAGAGACGGAGAGACAGAGACAGAGACAGAGACAGAGAGAAAGAATCTTCCAGCCACAGGTTCACTCTCCAAATGGCTGCAACAGTTGGGGCTGGGCCAGGAACCAGGAGCTTCTTCCAGGTCTCCCACCTGGGTGCAGGGGCCCAAGCACTTGGGTCATCCTCCACTGCTTCCCCAGGTACATTAGTAGGGAGCTGGATCAGAAGTGGAACAGACAAGACTGTGCCCATATGGGATGCTGGCATAGCAGGTGGCAGCTTTACCTGCTACACCACAATGCTGGCCCCATTTTTTTTTTTTAAGATTCATTTTCTTTATTTGACAGGCAGAGGTATATATATATATGGAGAGAGAGATAGACAGAGGGTCAGAAAGTGAGTTTCCAGCTGCTGATTCACTCCCTAGATGACTACAACTGTAGGGGTTGAGGCAGGCCAAAGCCAGGAGCTTGGAACTCCATCCAAGTCTCCCGCGAGGTTTGGAAGGGCCCATGTACTCAGGCCAATTTCTGATAGTTTTCAATGTACATTCGCTGGGAGTGGGACTGGAAGTTGAGCAACCTGGAATCAAACCAGCGATCAGAAGGGATGCTGGCATTGTAGGAAGTGGCTTAACCCAATGTGCCACAATGCTGGGCCTTACTGTGCTTCTTTAAATAATATCTGCTTGGGCCTCTGCACTCCTGTGGGAGACCTGGAAGAAGCTCCAGGCTCCTGGCTTCCGATCCATTCTGGCTTCCATTGTGGCCATTTGAAGAGTGAACCACTGGATGAAAGACCTTTCTCTCTGTAACTCTACCTGTCAAAGAAATAAAACTTAAAAAAATATATTATTTGTATAATAGTTTGGGGCTAATGAAGTTCTATTTTTTAAAAAAACTATAATTATATTCTTGTGGAAATGTTTGTTTTATGCTCCAAATATAGTAAAAGATAACATTAAAAGTTATCCTGAAAAATCCATGGAAACAAAACTTTCGTAGGCTTATATTCTAAGACCTATATTTTCTCTTCATAGGGATATTCTTTGTGAACCATTTGACTTTACAGAAATAACGTCAAGAAATAAAAACAGTTCATGTGTGGTATGTTTATCTATAAACAGAATTATCAATAATAAAAAACACAACTTAGTATACAATGAATATGTTGAAATATAGGTGTTTGAAGATTTTAACCAAGTTATTTAATATTTTGATAAGACTTTTGCATCATTTATTCATAAAATGTTATAATTGTGGATTAACAAAACTCCAAGGTTTTTAAAAAACATTATTTGGGGGCTGGTACTGTGGCTCAGCGTGTTAACTCCCTGGCCTGAAGCACCGGCATCACATATGGGCACCAGTTCAACACCCAGCTGCTCCACTTTTGATCCAGCTGTCTGCTTTGGCCTGGGAAAGCAGTAGAAGATAGCCCAAGTCCTTGGGCCCCTGCACCCATGTGGGAGACCTGGAAGAAGCTCTTGGCTCCTGGTTTTGGATCAGCGCAGCTCCAGCAGTTGTGGCCAATTGGGAAGTGTACCATCAGATGGAAGACCTCTCTCTTTCTCTCTCTCTCTCTCTCTGCCTCTCCTCTATGTATCTCTGACTTTCAATTAAATAAATAAATAGAAAGCATTATTTGTTAGTAATATAAATTCATAGTAGCCACAGTTTGCTGCCTATAATCTCTAGATTGTTTTGTGATAGAGATAAAACTTATACCCATATTGTATTTATTTCTCAAAAATAAGAACAAGATGTTTATAGAACACTTGCTGAAGGGTTTCACAGATTTGCCATATTTGACCTTCTTCATTGTATGTGGTAAATTTGATTTACATTTTGCAAATCAAACTCATGCTGACGGAATTGAACAACTTACCTTATATCAGACAACTAAGTAGAATTTGAATTCACATGTATGTCTTTAAAATGTAAACACCATGCCTTTCATTTACTACATGATAATAAATTAATTATTTAACATCAAAAATGTCCCAATAAAGTTGATACATCAACAAATCACTTTAAACTTATGACATATTAATAGTAACACATCAATGGACTCTTTTGACATCACTAAAACTTAAAATGTATTTCATGAGTTATATTAAAACCTTAAACATTTTTAATTATCTTAAATCTCAAAAAGTTAAATTGTAATAACCTTTAATGATACAAATAGTAAAATAAAAATTTAAAATATTACCTAAAGTCAGATCCAATTCTCTTCCCATTTTCTGGCTCTCCTGGATCTGGGCATAAATTTGAAGCTGTTTTAATACCTCCCTCATTTACTGTAATAGCAGAAAAAATATGATGATTAGAAAATCAAAGGTGATATTTATTTAAAAATTTACATAAAATGTATAGTTATATTTTGTTATAGTCACTCATTGTAAGTAAAGAAAGTTAAAATATAATTTGATCAACCAATAATGAAGGCAAAGGCATTTTTTCTATTTATGAGCCTAAAAGAAACTGAATTAAATGCATATTAACATCTAATGTTTCATTTCTAATTACTATCAAATATCAAAATTCCATGGATCATATTTTCAGGGTATCAGTGTCGAGTTTCCATTAATCATTGGCAGTAAAATATTCATCACCAGTTATGACAGTGTCATTTGGATATCTGTTTTTTTTAAGTTGCAATAGAAATAATTAAACCCCATGGAAAAAGTTTAAAATTATTAACACTTCTGTATATGCTCTAAAATGGAATTTGACCTTCCAATATTAAAGTAAAATAATGTTGAAACTTACTAAGCATTTTATTGAATTATAGTATAATGCTGAAAATAAAATTATGGTTTAACCCATGGGCAATCTCTGTGACTAGCTTTTACTTCGCCATTGTACATGTTTTCAGGAGTTTCTTCAGGACACCTAGTTAATTTTTTTTAAGATCCATTAATTTTTTCAGTGAATGTAATCACATTGGATAACTACATGCCCAGAATAGGTGTTTTAATGGGAAGATTATTAAACCAGTTATTTCTCAAATATGGGTGATATGAGTGTTTTTATAAAGTCAAGCTTAAAATAACCTAGAGAATAACTTTTATTGCTTTACTCTTTATCAATGCATCTGCTTTTTTAAAGGAAAAATAGTACCTAAGTAAAGGCTCTGAAGTGGTAAAACAAAACAAAAACAAAAACTCGGCAATCATTCTTGTCCTGTGCTGTGGATTGTAAAGATTCTAGTTTTACCCCTAGATATCCTAATGGAATTACTTTAAGGAGGATTCTGAGTATCATTAAAAAATTATAACTATCAAGGTGTTTCTACTGTAAAGTCAACTTTGAGAACCACGGGACATCTGGATCATTTAGTTCAAAAACGTCACTGTGTTCAGACTGATTCAGCAAATAGAAGACAGTTATCAGATAATGGCAGAAGAATCATGGTTGTGTGAGGTTATATGGCTCATCTCTTAAGTAGTTGCAGCATCTGCATCATTCTACCAAAATTGATTTCCTAAGTATCACCAGTATTATCAGTCTTTACAACATTATTACATGCTCACCAATTAAAAGCATAGGATATTCCTGCTGTGTTTATTGTTGTTCCTCTGGTTTGCGCTTTAATCACTCTTTACTTGTCTGTTTTTTTGTTTGTTTGTTTGTTTTTTTCCATCACTCTCTGGCTGATTCAACTACAGTGGACAAATTCAAAGTTCTCCTATATTTTGTGTTTTCTTCATGGATTGTAAAATAATATCTTTGCTAATAACTTCTAATCTAAGGTGCTTTAATCTTTTCCAAGCTCGTTTCTTGATCTTTCAATGAACCACTCATCAAAGTTCATCTCATGTGTCAGCTCAAATTCACTTTCATGCTTTTATGATGGAATTAACATCTCCCTCCCAAATAACGTAGTTACCAGAGGAGAACCACACTTTCTAAAACAGTTTTTATTGCAGCTCCACTGTACAGTGGCTCTAGATTTTTTACTATATTAGTCAAATTGCTGCTTCACTGTTCTGTTTTCCTAGTAAGACATCTCACTCCATGCATTTGCTTCTATTTTCTCCGTGTCTCAGTTTTTCCTTTTCTCCTTAGCTACCTATTAAAATCCTATCTAATATTCAAGACTCTGCTTGAGTCTCACTGTGTCCAAAAAGCTAGTCACTCATTTTTTTTTCTCATTTTCTAACTCCTGTTAATATATAACTTAAGATTCTTTATTTGGAAAGTTGTATACTTAATTGTAAAATCACTTGCTCAGTCTATAAATTAAGTTTTGTATATCTTCATACTTCATGAAAATAGAGACAGAGTTTATAATTATTAAAAACCTAAATAACAATTAGGAACTTCTCAATAAATATATCTTAATCATTTTTACTGACAGTGACACCTTCCATAGTTTTTAATGAATCAAATATTTTCTATGGGAATCACCAACTTTTAAATCTTTAAAAGGTTTTTTAAAGTACTATAGTACATGTTATTAAAATGACTTTTAAATTAGGAAATGAGGTGGCATTACCTACTCTATTACATTCTTATATAAAACACTTATTATAGGGTAATATAGAAATGGTTTGTGAAAACACTTTTAGTAAATAAAAATGAGAAAAATTCTATTTCACCAGCATTATTGTCTCAAAAAGTAAATGATATAATACAGATGAAAGAAACTTAGGCAGGAAGGTGTCAAGAAGTATGTCCAAAATAGCACCAATAGCTAATGACAGAGTCTATATTGAAACCCAAGCAATCTGATTCAAAAATTTTACGTTTAAACCTTGAATACTATAGCCTGTACAGAGAGCTCACTGAGGCAGAAACACTCTTTAACTAACATTCAAAATATCTTTCTGAACATGTTATCTTAAAACGCAGAGAATCTTTATAATTTTCATCACTTTCTTTTTAGTAATCCCTGTTAATATTGTTATTTGTATTTGTTTGAAAGTTTTGGGATGTCTTAAAAAAAGAAAGAAAGTTTTGGGATGTTTAAAATAAAGGAAAAGGATCTCAATAATATGTGTATAAAATATATTTGTATATATATAGTGAATGATAAATGTTTAATGCTGTTTAATTATAAATGTTTAATATTTAAAAGCAAATTAAGAATAAAATTTATTATCATTTACTTCATTTGATAATTAGATATTTCAGATTTGTCCATAGCTAACTCACATAAGACATTCAAATGTACTTAGTATGCATTTATTAAGCTGTTTTCACTCTGTAATGCCACTGAAGAATCAACTGGTGAAATATGTCACTTTGACTTCTTAAAGTATAAATAGTAACTTGCACTATGGTAAGAACATGAGTGTTCTTTAATATTTAATTACATATGTAGGACACTGCCTTATAACAAGAACATCAGTTATTGGCAAATATTTTTTGTTCTGGTCTTTATGGATATAGTTATTGTAAATATAATACGAGTCTTTTTTCCCAGATATCTGGGAAAGAGAGAGATGAATAGATTTATAGAATGTTAAATTTTGAATTATTTACTTCTTATAACATTCAAGTATCTTCATTAAATCAGGGGACTTTGAAAAGTACACAATACACAATGTTAACAAAGTTTTTGAAAATCTCTCTTGTGCTTTAGGAATCTTGTGAATTTTTTGTATTCTTGCGTATTTTAACTTAAAAATACTAATGTAGTTAACATCGCAGTATAATGTTGTTATATATTGAGTTTTAAGGCTTCTGATTTTATATGATCTAAAAATAATGTGTGGATTCTTCTGAAATTCAACTCTACAATTACCTCTTCCAGTTGTTTACACTGGTGCTTTTGTAAGATTTTTACTTTAGATTTTAAATTTTTACTCAAACTTATAAAATACAATACATTTGGATCTTGTTCTGCACTCAAAACAGCATAGATGTCAACAATGGGATGCTCCTTTACACTAACATTTTTCATATTGTACAAAATTTGCCCTACATCCCATTTAGATTCTAAATGAAATGTTAGATCCTTTAGGATGGAGACTATTTTTTTTTTTTTCACTTTCTCATGTTAGTCTAGCATTGTGCTGCCATGGAAAAATTATGAAATGAAAAAGTAACATGAATGAATAAATTTGAATAATAGGACAAAAACATAATCAGTTCTGGGATGTTGAAAATTTCCTTATAATTCCTCTTTAATAGGTATAGTGGCCTACAAAAAAAGTTGTCAAAAGTACTATATAATTCATTAAGAAAAGTATTATAAAAATATAAAAACTTGCTTTAATGTTTAACATTTTTAAACTTTTTTTTTTCCTTTCTTTGCAAAGCTACGATTTTGGACAAGGAGACATGGATGGGAAAAATTTAGAGTTCAGATATTAAAGCCAAAAAACAGCCTACTTAGGCATTTAAACAACCAAATTCTCTTCAAGACCACTATCAGAGCTTCCTGAAGCTCTAGTTAATTGATTTCTATTTAAAATTAGAGGTGGCCGGCGCCGCGGCTCACTAGGCTAATCCTCCGCCTAGCGGCGCCGGCACACCGGGTTCTAGTCCCGGTCGGGGCGCCGGATTCTGTCCCGGTTGCCCCTCTTCCAGGCCGGCCCTCTGCTGTGGCCAGGGAGTGCAGTGGAGGATGGCCCAGGTGCTTGGGCCCTGCACCCGCATGGGAGACCAGGAAAAGCACCTGGCTCCTGGCTCCTGCCACCGAATCAGCGCGGTGCGCCGGCCGCAGCGCGCTGGCCGCAGCGGCCATTGGAGGGTGAACCAACGGCAAAGGACGACCTTTCTCTCTGTCTCTCTCTCTCTCACTGTCCACTCTGCCTGTCCAAAAAAAAAAAAAAAAAAAAAAAAAAAAAAAAAAAAAAAAATTAGAGGGGTCATTGTGGGGAGACATACCACAATGTGTGTATTTCATATCCTCCATGTGCATGCTTACTTTTGGCACTGCCAGTAATAGATTTATTTTATTAAAAAATGGAAACATTTTATTTTTCATTTGAAAGATGCCAGATAAAAATGCTCTTTCTTTGTAATTTGTTTTCTCTGTTACAGAAACGACATCAAAAGAAATAAAGACTCAATGTCTTCCTGTTACATATATTTGTGTATATATACACACATACAAATTAAACAATATAACTCTGCTACAAGCAACCATGAGAATCCTGTTATTAAACACTTGAGAAACAAATTATAGTGAAATGAAATTTTGGCTTGCTCTTGTACAGTTATGAAAACGTCGCCAAAAATATTTTCTTTTGATTAATGTAGGGATTTTTTATAAAGACATAAAAAGAAAAAGTATTTTTAAATTCCCACATAAAATATAAGAAGCACAAAATTTGTTTTAAATGTATAAGATAAATTATTAATACTTGCCTTTATTAACTTTTTGCTTGGCAATCTAAAAGCTAATATTTCTTATAAAATATTTTTATCAATTTTTCAGGTACATATGTCTAAATTCTGTATTTGTTCACTCATTCTTATAAACACATTCAAGAATAAGAAAATTAATACACATTTACACCAAGGCAATATACCAACAATCATAAAGAGTGACATGTTTCTAATAATGCCTTGAGAAATCTTAGATTTCTTTGTATGAATATAATAATGTAAATAACTCATTTCCCAGAACATCTAGAAATTTAAAGAATGCAGCACAGAAAATAAAATTTGTATATACAAAATTAAGGGAAGGGAAATCAATCTTATGCATTTTAAGTCTTCTTAGAACTCCAAAATAAATATATAGCCTAGATAAAATATTAGAAGAAGAGAGATGAGGTTAATATTAAGTAATGCAAACATTTAACTTTTATTTTATATGATGAAATTTGTTATATTAAAATTATCTAACCTGACAATTGTTTTCCTATCAATGTTTTATTCTACAAGAAATGTAACCTTTCTAAAAATATATGAAATGATTATGAGTCACATTGTAGCATTTACTCTTCTGAAGACTTAGAGTATCAATCTTCAAATATGTTTTAACCCCCCACATATATGAAAAATCATATTTACATAGCTAAATTCTTTAAGATTAGTTATTTACGACTTTCTAAACACATAATCCAATTTAACAAATGATTTCCTATTTATATTTGCTGTTTTGGGTTTAGTATTCTCAAGTATACTAACAATGTAAAAATTACATTTTAACATTAAAACACCATAAACTATTTGATAACATAGAAGCTCCACATTTGTTTCTTGATAATTCACATAACAGCTTAATTTGTGTCACTTATTATTTATTTATACAAGTCAACAGACATAATTAAAACCATTCCTGTATAACTATCATGAATGATTTCTGTTAAATAGGTCAACACTTCAAGAGGTGATTTGGAACTGAAGAATAATAAGATAAGAAATTCTCTTATTGAAGAATAACCAATAATAACATAAATGCAAGTTACATTACTACTCCCATTCACTATCAATACATTAGTTAAGAAGTCACCTGTTATGTCATAAATGACTTTTCACAAATTTTATAAAATGTATGTGTATGAACTGCCAACTCCTCTTTAGTTTACCTCTGCTAAAAAAAACAAATATCCTGTTTGTTTGTGGTAATACAGATAAATGGTTTAATTGAGTGATTATTAATCTGAAGTTATAGGATGGGTTCAAAATTATCTAAATAGAAGTAAATTTGTAAGTATAATTGTGTATTCTAGGTCATTTCATAAAATTTTCGAAAGAGAAATACCAATAACTGATTAATTAATTCATGAGACTATTGAGATAAAGACTATGGATAAATTAACCCAAATTAATACAACTTCTCCTAAAATTAAAATTAGTACTTCAAAAGAGACTTTCCTCAAGAAAATATCTTTGTTAACATTTATGTATGTTCCACAAAAATTACTAACAACAAATTTTAGGAATTTTACTTGTTTTTACCTTACATACTAAAATTACAAAACTTGAGTGTCATCAACATGAGCTCAAAGTGATTTTTTTTTAACATTTTAAGATATGAAATAAATTTGAGCAAAATCATATGCATTGGTGAAATTACATTAATTCATTATCTCAATACACATTTAAATACATATTTTATTGAATAGTCATGCATGTTATATAAATATTAATGCAGTTAATTTGGTAAATTCATGAACATTTTGATAAAACACACACAAACAACACAGACACCACAAACTTCACTCTTGCACTAGAGAAAGTAACAAAAAAGGAGTACACTCACAGATAGAAAACTTGTTGCTGTTGTCTTTCCCTGGAAACAATTTAAATCCTCTAGATTTAAAATCTATGGCCTTTTTCACTAGTTAAGAAAACAAACAAAAACATGTATCAGGAAATACAATTTAAAAATGAAATTCAAGTTAACAAATTTTGTTAGCATGGAATTATGCAAGTTAAAGAAATTGCTTTAATCAGCTGACAAAGGGTACTCAGTGGAAAATCAAAAAGGAAAAAAAAAAGCAATAGAAATCACTTAGTAGTAAAATACTAAGCATGTAGAAGAGTTTTAAATATTCTATTGAGAGACACCTGCATATCTGTATCAGTATTTTTAGGACTATAAATGTTTTTATATAAAAGCAAAAGCTTAAAAATTTCATAAACAACTTGAGTTCATAAAAATTTATGAGTAAACAAAGAAAGTAAAAATTATTAGGGCATTAGAATAACATGAAGAATTCAATGAACTTAATTTTAAAATAAATTACAAAAAACTTAGCCTATTCTGAATATTAAGGCACATTAAGAAAATGATGTAATTGGAAAAATAAAGTATATTTTAATACCTATTTAATAAATTCTATTCATTATCATTGCTTTTGACACTATGATGTCATTTTATATGTTATAACATGCATGAAAAATAATTATAGCTATTTGGAGAACTTCTGAAACAGGTTGTTACTATTTCCTACATTTATCACTGTGTACCTTAAGTGGAGAGTCTAGGAAAATGATACATATAAGTCCAATGTAAGAGTCAGAATTGTGCTTTTTTTATCTGAAATTTTAGAAATATTTTATTTTGGATAAAAAGTACTATATAATTTTAAATATATACTATTTGATGAAATAGAGTTGCTATGGATTTTTAAAAAATGACAAATGATAATTCAGAAGATGAATTCTTTAAAAATTTTAAATTATACCAAAGTAAATAAAGAAAATTTATTTAGTTGAATCCATACTAGCTAAAAATAAGTTATGCAATATGGCTAATTAAATTGTTAAAAAATCATTTTTTCTTAAAACCATTAGAATATGAATGCAAGAGATATTTTTAATTTCCTCAATGATAACTTAAAACTATTTACATATTTCTTAATATCTGGCTAATAGAGAAGGATGACAGCTTTAAACATGCTATTAAGTTCTGCTCATGCTACATATTTTTAAAAAACAATGCTGATTTTTCTAGGTAGCTTGAAATAGTCATTTCACTAATTCTGAACTGCCACTCCATCTGATTAGTTCAAATAATGTGTGTATCATTAATATGGAAACATGTCAAGGTAATGTTTTTCTGTTGTTAATACTTTCCAAACTAGGAAGGGAGAAATAGGGTCTGATGATATATAGTATTTATGAACTATCTTTGAGGCATATATATTGTATATATTAATAAAAAAGAAAACTTTTCTTATGAAGAGGACTTAAAAGTCCTTATTCTTAGCAATTCTGAGTTGTGTGATTTTATACATAGAAACCTGTTTTAACCCAATTTCTTCCCTTAAACTAAGAAGGCAGGACTATATGACCACTCAGTCTTTTTAGAGTTCTTAGAATCTTCCTGTGAACCTTGTTTAAAGAGAATGACTATACCTCTCTGCAGTAGTACATTTTGTTGTGATTCTCTTCTACCTGCACTAAGCGACCTCATAGTAACCCAAAGGTTCATTCTAGTAGGGGATTCAACTGCTTTACATTTAGTTCTGCCACTTGTGAATTCCCCTGTTGTCTCAAAATATTTTAACAAAATTTGCATTTCATATTTGCATAATTTTCATTTTCCCATTCTCGAACATGAAGTATAAGTAGGAATCTACTCCAACTTTTCTCTGCACTGTAAGAAATGACTTTCAGTATTACAAATGAGTCTGAAGATTTAATGGTGGTTTTAATACAATATGGGATTCTTAAAAATAAAGAAAACAAAATGTAAACATTGTAAACCCAATGGAGAAAACTACAGCATAAAATTCTACGGTGAAAGGGTTCAATGCCACTAATAATGTCACTAATGAATGTGTGTCAGATTTGGAGGGGGAATGTGTGTGGGAAGGGTAGATCTTTGTGCATGCCTGTATCTGTATTTGCTTACTTGATTTGATAATTGAAGGGAACGCCTTAATATAAAAACATGAATGCTTCTAGCTCACAAAATATCACCTTGAAACAGGATTTTGAAAATACTTTTCGGTTTTTTAAAAAATACCTCACTTAATATATATATAGTAGTTATGAAATTCTTTCTTTTTAAATAATTCACTTTTTTCTTTTTAAAGAATCTATATAACCAATATATTCTGAAAAAGGAACTATATTTTTAGAAATGAAAAACTATGATAATTGTAATAGAGATGCATTCATTTTAGGTAATAGCAATGTATAAAGGAATAATAATATAAAATTAAATTCACAAAACTTCAAAATATGTTAAAAATAAATACTTGAGAATTTTCGTCATTGTACTAGAAAGAACACATAATATGTATCTTTATGAGTTAATCAAAATGATTAGTACTGCAGGTATCAATTACCAGACCCTGTTTAAAATCAAGTATCAGAGATTTAACATCACATAAGTATAATAAAATATAAACTTTATTACAAATAAGACAGATTCAATAAATCTGAACATGTCATCAATAATTAAATGATTATAGTGTTCATATTTAACTAATAAAATTAACCAGATTTTTTTAAATCAATTTATTTCAGCAACAAGCTTATAAAATGGATTTTACTACAGAGTCAAATTTAAAATATATTACAGTCTTTTTTACAAGTTAAACTATGTTAAAATAGTGTGTTATCTTTGGTAATTCCCTGCATGTGGTGTGCCTCGAAATAGAAAAAATACTTCGCTCATGTTGCCTTTGTGTATGAATGGATAAACTGAATAGTTATTTAGGGTAATTTAACCAAGATTTTTTTTTGAGGAGGAGGGATTTCCTTTATTGATCATGAATTAGTAAGAGTGGAAGTGATGAACTAATGCTCAGGATGAAACATTTTCATCTAATTATCTGTTTTTAAAAATATGAAAACAAGATATTCTCTAATAAATTCAGAAAGCTTTAAATGCTTGCAAGGCCTCTGTGCAAAGATCCATTTCCTTTGTTTTCTCTTATTTTTCATATACTGAACTCTTTTTGATAATTTCCTGTCTTTTTAAGAGTTTTAGTTTGATACATGCTTCTTTCAGCATAACAGAAACATTTTATAAGAAGGGAAAGCTCTGGCAGAAAGGAATATTAGACTAGCTATCAAATCCATTTTGTTGTTATAAGCCCTGGACACTAGGTAAACCACTTTGTTTCATTAAACTTCATTAGAGCAAATTAAAACCACTGTAATGGATTATCACTGTGGAATTTTCCAAGTCAATTACTGTTCTACTATCTTCAAAATCAATCTGAATTCCAAATTGCATATAAAAACTTAAAAACAGAAAATGACATTGACTAAATGTTACCTAAACTTGATCTAGCTTTCACGTTAATCAACTGAAGTCATCTTATTTGAAATGATTTAAAGCACAAAGATTATAAAATTAATCACCTGTGCACATATATTAAGAGCTTGATTTCATTTCAAATATCAACATTTATGTGGAAAAGGTGGCATCTACAGTTGTTTTTTACACTAGAGAATCCTTGTTAGAATAATTTGAGAACATATAGTATTAGTGGTACAAAATAGACTGAGAAGTAGTAGATGTAGTGTTTGTGCTTGTTTAATGTTAGGAACTGATCATATATAGATGTAATTGAGGGAATTCAAACAGCATTTGGTGGTTTGTCTTTATAGGGTCCTTCTACCCCAAAGTTTCTCTAACTTACAGTCATAAAACATCTCTTGGCTTCAAGTTCCATATTTGAAAATTGTTCTTCACTATGTAACCTCAGAAGTTAAATATCTACAATTTATGATCCTATTTCTTTGCTATGTGTCTGTATGTGTGTATATATATATATATATTTAAATAAACATATTAAGATGTTTAATTTTCAGAACATATATCTTTGAAAAAAGGTTGGATATTAGCAGAACATTTTCAATTGCAAATATTACTTTTAAGTTTGTATGGATTTCTTGTTGAAGACAGCACACAATTTATTAAATGTTATAGGGCCAATGCTGTGCTTGGCGGGTAAAGCTGTCGCCTGCAGTGCCGGCATCCCATTTGGGCACCCATTCAAGTCCCAGTTGCTCCACTTCCAATTCAGCTCTCTGCTATGGCCTAGGAAAGCACTGGAAGACGGCCCAAGTCTTTGGGCTCCTGCACCTGCGTGGAAGACTAGGAGGAAGCTCCTGGCTCTTGGCTTTGGATCTGCTCAGCTCCAGGCTTTGTGGCCATTTGGGGAGGGAACCAGCAGATGAAGGCCACACATCCTCTCTCTTTCTCTCTCTCTCTGTCTCTCTCTCTCTCTCTGCCTCTGCCTCTCTGTAACTCTTTCAAGTCAATAAATTAAAAAAAAAATAAATTTAACAGTACTTCCTGAAGATAATTTTCTACTTAGAGTCAAATACAATCATGTACAGCAAATTAATACAATATTATAACATTGTATTTATCCTAATTTTTTGAGTTTGTAGTATTTATTTTGACAATAAAGTATCTTGAAAGTGGCAGTTGGTTGGGGCTTGTGCTGTAACTTACTAAGTGTAGCCTCCACCAGCGGTGCTAGCATCCTATATGGGCCCAAGTTCCTGTCTCAAGTGTTAAACTGTCTATCCAGCTCCCTGCTAATGGCCTGGCAGTGCAATAGAAGATTTCTCAAGTGTCTGTGTCCCTGCACCCAAGTGGGAAACCCTGAAGAAGTTCCTGGGTTCAGATCAGCCCCGCTCTGGCCATTACAGATATTTGGAGAGTGAACCAGAGGGTAGAAGACCTTTCTCTCTGTCTCTCCCTCTGTATCTCAACCTCTCAAACACAAAAATAAACCTTAAGAAAAAGTGGCAGTAGGATATAAATCTGCAATTCAATCATATCTTAATTCTTTTTAAAAGGAAAATAATTTATTTTGAAAAAGTGTTTCATATCACACCAGTTGTTTTGGTGATTTTCCTCTTCATTTTAACAGCCCTTTTCAGATGTACATTAATACATTTCTTCTTTTGTGCTGTGTATGACAATATATATGAATGCATGCTTCCTATTTTTATTTGAATGAATTATAATTTCATTCCTCTTTATAATTCAGAAACTATATTGATATAAAATATCTTATAATTTTTCATTTGGATATTGGAAACAACATGTGTGTACGATATGTTTGTGTGTGGTCCATCTTACTATTGACAGTAGATTCATTTACATGAATAAAAAGAAATATAACCAATCATTGGCTAGAACTTTCACTATAGGCTAAAAAAGACATGAAATGCATTTTATTTGTGATATTTCTCTCACTGGCTTAGGAGGTGGCAGATCTCTATTCTAGTCCCATTAGACATCTGGCATGCTAGTTAATGTTTCTTTTCAGTTCTAGGAGGTTCATTTATTTATTCTTTTTTTTTTTTAAAGATTTTATTTATTTACTTGGTAGGTAGAGTTACAGACAATGAGAGGTAGAGACAGAGAGAAAGGTCTTCCTTCTGTTGGTGCACTCCCCCAGTGGCCACTATGGCCGGAGCTACGCCGATCCGAAGCCAGGAACCAGGAGCCAGGAGCCAGGTGCCTCTTCCTGATCTCCCATGCGGGTGCAGGGGCCCAAGCACTTGGGCCATCCTCTACTGCTTTCCCAGGCCACAGCAGAGAGCTAGATTGGAAAAGGGGCAGCCAGGACTAGAACCGGTGTCTATATGGGATGCTGGTGCCACAGGCCAAGGATTAACCTACTGCACCACAGAGCTGGCCCCTATTTATTCCTTATATGTAAGAATAGAACTTAAATTGAAGGAAGGAGAAAAAATGAGTGTAGTTAGAATTCTCAATTATATCCACAGATTATATTTAGGTATTATGAAAGCATTTAACTGCTAAGACTAAGTTTTGTTTGTTTAATGGTAAGTGGTAACTCCATATTATGGGCCTACAAATGTTAGAATTTAGCACTGATTTTCACAACCAGTACTGGCTAAACAAAATCTTTTTTCAGAAAATATTTAGCGTGGAGGCTGCTCCTTGATGTCACCTTCTCCTCAGAAGAAATATCCTCAGAAGATCAAGAAACTATTCTAATGCCAGAGTAAAATACAGATAATATTCCTATCTCTAGATTAATAATAAAATCCCTAAAAAATAAAGTTCTCTTATAAATGTTTCTGTAGGGCCGGTGCCGTGGCTCACTTAGCTAATCCTCTGCCTGAAGCGCAGGCATCCCATATGGGCAACAAGTTCTCGTCCTGGTTGCTCCTCTTCCAGTCCAGCTCTCTGCTGTGGCCCAGGAGGGCAGTTGAGGATGGCCCAGGTATTTGGGCGCCTGCACCCACATGGGAGACCAGGAAGAAGCACCTGGCTCCTGGCTTCGGATTGGCGTTGCTCTGGCCTTAGTGGCCATTTGGGGAGTGAAGCAACGGTAGGAACAACTTTCTCTCTGTCTCTCTTTCTCACTGTCTAACTATATCTGTCAAATAAATAAAAAAATTAAAAAAATAAATGTTTCTGTAGCATATTTTATAAAAATGTGATTAGAAGTATGATATAATTACATATTTCTGAATTATGTAGGAGGTAAGCAGAATAGTAAATTCAGAAGCATACTATTAAGTGGATCATGAATCTGTGAAAAAAATTATTTCTTAATATATTAAAAATAAATGAACATAAACTTTAAATACAGTAAATATATAATAGCCATCATTTGCAATGAAAAGTAGAGGTTCAATTAAAATGTTCAAAAGCACAGAAAAATACATTTATAGAGTATATAATATAGAATATTTATATGTACTAGGGATATGTTAGACTGAAAATATTTTCAAATTTAGAATGATAAATTGCACTAATTAAGTTCATTAAGAAATGCTATCTATTCGTTTTAATAATTACTTAGACTCTTAATGCAGTCTCCCTTTAAAAACTCACTAGAGATAAGCAATCTAGTCCAGGCACTCTAAAGTTTTATTTTTTAACCTTCAACTTCTATTTATGCTTCCATGCTTGTCTGTAGCTAGCACTTATTCTTAAATATAGAATGCATACAGATAAAATGCATGTGGTACCCAATTTTAATCAAAAGAAAGATATAACAATTTATTTCATAAATTCAAGAAATTGACAGCAAGAAAATGAATGTCATCGATTAGGATATTACTATTACCAGCTGTAATTTTAAAATCTGATTAGTCTCAGAGGCTGTCCAGTTCTTGGCATAATATACTAAATGCTTTTCAACTATTTTGCATTATGTCTTTCTCATTTGTAGGGCTGTTATACAAATTAATTCATCTGTTTCCCTGTATTTCTAATTTGAATTCTAATACTTTATTTAAAGCTAATAACCTTTCCAAATCTTGGGCCAAAATAGCAAATTCAGTAGGAAATTCTTAATACATAATCAAATTAGATATGTAACTTATGAAATTATTGAACACATTTTAACATACTCCTGAACATATTTTAAGATACTCCATTTTTCATTTTATGTAAGATCCTGAATCTATACAGTCAACACTGAAAGAAAGTCACTACAACTCTAAATCTTCAGAATTTTATTTTTTAATCATTGTAGCACAAGGAATAAGTATAAGTGCTTCTACTTGGGAGATTGAAGAGTGGTAGTGAAGAGGAGATACTATGTTTTATAAAAGCAATTTGTTCATTCGCACAGGCCTTATCAATTGAGTTAAATTTGCTACTTATTATTTACAAGACAGGGGTACTACATACTTGATTGAAAAAAATTATGCGATTATCACCTAAATACTTTAAAATATTTATACAGTTTTCTTCCTTCCTAGAAATGGAACACATTCAGAAATCCATAACACTTACATAGATAGCAGCAGATGCACCAGCAAGCAATGTGTGGTGCAACAGGTCTTACAGTTATCATGTGTTGTAAAATGTCAGGATTATATGAAAAATGTGGGATTTTTATATTCTCTTTAGGGATTCTTAAAATTGGCATAATAAACATCACCATATAGGAAGAGTTACCACTTGTATTGTTTAGATACTATTAACACTTTAGCATTGGCTCAGCCCTTAACTTAATTACATTTTTAATTCTTATTTGATAGCTCAATTTGGTAAACTGACTTCAAATAAAGATCCACTCAACATATGAAGTACACAGGCCCTTTTTCATTTTGATATATCCATCATATTCTCTTAAAAAGAAATAATTTTCTTTATGTTTAATAATTTATTTCTATTCTCTTTTCCTGAATTATTTTTTCAATAGAAATGTCACTATGAAATGTATCTGAAAAATGATAACATAGTATTTTCTTAAAGGAAGTGACTTTACACAATATTTTTGGTTTATGTTCAATATCAGAGACCACTTATTTACCACTTATTTATCTAAAATCAGATTAATTTAGAAAGAATTAACCATTTGAATATACAGAGCACAGTCAATGACTCTATTCAGAATATGAGCAATGCTATATATTCTTCCACTACCTTTAAATTTTACTGGTGCCATGAATGATTTTAAATGTTTAAAAAATGCAGAAAAATGGGGTTACTTTAAAAGTAACAATACTCCCTAATCCCTGGGATTTCAAGCAATTATATTTTATATAAGTTCTTTACCAGAAAAGCCTTGATATTAGGACCTAGATTCTGTTTAAAGCAAACATATGTGAACTTGGATGGTTATATTTAATACATGATTATGCTGATAAATTTTTGGCTATTGAATACAACAAAGTACTCATCGTAACATACATATGTTCTATATATCCATTTGCCTTTCTAGATCCATTTTTCTCATTTTCTTCCTTGTTTGCTAGTCAGAAGTTTGCTATGAATAGTCCATATCTGTGCTACACAAATTATGGCACTATACTAGCTACACTGGCATCCCCCAGGAATTTGTAAGAAAAGAATATTGGGTACTACATCAAGTTTTCTTTTTTAAATTAAAATTAGTTTTAAAATGATCCTTAAGTGTTTCTAATGAGCATTTAAATTTTTGAAACATTACATTCTGAAAGAAGACTCTTATATCTTCTGGAGTATTCCATCAGGAAGATGGAGGGAGGGAGGAACTAAGACCAGGATTTTTAATCCACAAAATCCCTCACCATTGTGTTGACTGGTGTTGGCTAGACCCCTTAATAGAAGGACACTGGTCCTTTCAGGCCAGCTTGCTACATGTAACTCTGTCCACCACCTCATTCCTTTCAATCCTTTCAAGTTGGGTATTTGAACAGTACAGTTGGTCACACCCTAGTTTACAGCATGATCCCTTGTAATTTCTTTACATTTCTTTAGAACCAATCTGATTGTAAGCAAACCCTCTTTAATTAGCCAATGTTCCCTTGGAACATGGAAATTGGAGATTCCATTTTAAACACAGTTTTCAGATACCATACTCAGAAACATCTCTTCATTTGTCTATGGCTACTGTCATACATCAAAGGATATAATATTATTTAGATAGAATTATCAGTAGCTTTTACTCATTCTATCATTGTCTGTTTTTGAAATGTTATGAAATGTTTTTGAAGATCTATACCATACAACTGTGTTCTTCTCTTGGAATTATCTCCCAAGGAGACGCCAATAATTCACACAGATAAAATAGATTAAAAGGAAACTAAGCGGGTTGGCTTACTGAAGCTAAAGAGCAATTGATTGAAGAGTAAAAATGGAAAAAATGTTCGGATCCAATAGAAATATGAGATGAATTGAATGGTACAGATTACTTTCATTTGACTTTTACATGAAATCAATATTAATACTGTTAAAGTGTAATCACTTATTTACAATATCTCTATCACTATTACATGACACTATATATTTTATTTCTAATGAAATGAGCCACTGAAGAAACTTGCAACCCTGTGCTAATTCTATTTCACATTTATCTTCATCTTAACACACTTTTATGTAACTGGAGTATATTTTCTTAAATGGCTCTGGAATGGAACAGTATTATTTATTGGGAGAATGTGTAAAATACTAGGTACTTTATGCCTACTTCGTATGAAAATCACAAATCATCCATGCAAAATCAGTTATGGAAATAGTAAAGGGCTAAGTGAATTGTTCAAGGTCATACATATGTCAGAAAAGTAACTTCATTCATTTGCCTCTGAAGCTTCAATGTTGGCATCTACACTACCATCTATGAATAACAGCATTCCATAATCAGTCAAATTTTGCAAGTCTGTGTCTTGAAAATTCATAAAAAAATCATTAATTAGTATATCCTCTCCCAACTTATCCTTTGTAAAACATAGCTAATCATATAAAATTCTGAGATAATTAACACTATAACATTTTAGCAGTGTTTTACTTTAAAACAAAGTAGAGTTACATTAACCAGATTTAACATCAAATAAAGACATAGACTACTTGCTAATAGTGCCAAGTATAATCAAGTGGCTTGAAATTTCATAGCAGAATATATTATTTTAAAAGTGTGAACAAATGAATAAAAAGGTACAGCAAAAGCCAACTGCTATATGAAATTCAAATCATCATCTAGTCCTTTTAGTAAAATCATCTTTGTCTACATTCCCTTTCTAAAAAGAAAATTTAGGAGAACTGATGAAATGTTTTCCTTCTTTAATGTAAGCCTATCCAATAAGAAAAATTTTAACCTATCTGAGCTCTGGACAAAATCAACCTAGAAATTTATGTCACTTTAATCTTAATTGGTATTATGAAAGAATTCCATTTGAAAAATATTTTAAAGAAAGTTCAAGCATCGACATTAAAATCAATTTTCCATGATGATAATACAAGTGATATAACTGTGAAGAGAAAAATATTCTATGCAGTGCACCCTAAACCTAACATCACGCTGTTGTACCATATATGAAGATTTTGCTCTTCCCCAAAATTTAAAGATTAATAGTGTGATTTCACTCTGTGCACAGCAGGGCAGCCATATGCTCTAGAAAACTACATGCAAGGAAAGCAGCTTGTTGCAAAAGAGGGTGAAAATGCCCTGAAATAATTTTGAACAAGATAAAAATGTCTCTAACATAGAACCATTTACTCCAAAAGGCAGAGGAGTCTGCTTTGGCATAAGCTTTGAGCACAAATAGAAAGTCTAGCCCCTTCAAAAGTATTTTAACAAGGAAAAAGATTTAAAAGTCACCTACATCACATTCACTGTGGCCATCTCATTCATAAGCACAATAATAAGCTGTGGTACCCATTTAGGAAAATCAGCTACATAAAAGATGTTTTCACCTCTGATCTTTATAGTTAACCCCTCTCTTTTAATCAGTTCAATACATATTATTAATAGCATTCCTCTGGCCTGTTTGATTAAACATGAGAAATAGTGTATCAATGAAAACAATAAAACAGGAAGCCAATTTAAAATTTGGTGGTAAGCATAGCAATGTAGTTGAAAATCTGAATAGTTTTTTTATGAAAGATAGCCATTGTGATGGCATTATGGTTCTAGTTAATGTGAAAAGATGTAAGTTTCCTTAAGACTTCTTCAAACGAAAAAAGAATTTTGGATAATCAGAAATTCTGGAAATCTCTGCATAAGACTAAATAAGAGGATAGCATGGCTTAAAGGGTAGCATTGGAGTAAAATGTTAAAATCATTACTTGTAAGATTTGTCATTTCTGAATTCATTCTTAATAGTGTCATACAACTTCTGAGGCATTCAAAATGTATTTATCTAATATCTTTTAAAATATATTAGCCTATTAATTAATAATTTGTAACATTTTATTTTCCTCTTCTTTCTCCTGAAACCAACTCATTCAACAAAATATAAATTAATTAGAAATATAAAAATATATTCACTAATACAAATAACAATGGTTTGACAATTTCACAAAAGTGATGAAACACAGTAATGTATTAGAAAATGACAATGATATTCAATAAATACATATATAAATAATAAATTTGTAAGTTTCAAGGATATGATTTTTATATTGCTAAAAATACCAGCATTGCGCAAAATAATTTTTGATGAAATAATATTTAGAGAAAGTTAAGAGAATAATGAAAAAAACAAAAGACAGAATATTGAGAAAGTATGAAAATTCAATATTTATACAATTCTACCTACCTCAATATACTGAGAATTCTCTATTACATTCATATAATGATATGAAAGTTCTCACTCTCAAAAATTAATAATTAAATAAATAAAATTATCTTATAAAAACACACATGATCAGATAATTTTTAAAATTTATAAATTCTCTCATTTGTTAAATATCAATAGATCTGCTATTCTTAAAGTTTGACAGAATTCATTATTAAGGTTGACCCAGAAAATCCATCAGCTCTAAAATAACCCTTCCTCTCACAAATGTCTCATCATTAGAGTCACTGTTATGGAATTAAAGGTTAGATTTTACTGTTTTGTTAACATTGGGATTTTTTAAGGCATAAGAAGATCTCATGGGGAGTGGACAGAATGGGGGATATTTGAAACATGTTACTCTCTCTCAATGATAATCATCGTAATCTAACTTCTTGGTACTCAGTGTGTCAACATAACTTGAAGACTTGTTACAAATGTAGAATCTCAGCCTTCATGCCAATTCCATCAAATTACAATCTGTATTTGAATTGAACGTTTGATGATTTTTGTGTCCACATTGAAGTCTAAAAAGAGGACACTGAATAACTAGCAATTGTTAATTCCACTTCTCTAAATCTTACTAATTGAGTTCAATTTACTTAAAATTCTTTCTTCAACTTCTGGCTAAAATGGCTTGTTTAAAATGACACAAGATACTATCTTTTCCCTGTTAAAGCCCACAAGTGGTTTAAATTAAAATAATGTTCTTTACCAAGCCCACAGATCCAAATGGTCTGGTTCTTGTCTGTTTCCCATCGCATCTACATTGCTCTCCTCCTTGCTCACAGAACTCCATAAATAGTGGCCTTTCTATTTCTCTAAACTCCAGCTCTTTATAACTAGATATTTTCTCTGATCTGTGTTCTCCTCTGATTGAGTCCAGAGTGTGGCAAAATATAGCTCCAAGAGCATGTCTATTTCCTTCCAGGTTTTTATGTTTCACTTTAAGTCCTCAAAGAGACCTTTTCTGACCATCCACGGATAGCATACATCCCATAGCCTGTTCTGATTGTCTGCACAGCCCTTATTACCAATAAGCAGCTTTTGTTTATTACTCCACTTGGATATAAATTCAATGAAGTATAGTCTAATTTTGTTCCAAACTGCACACTCAACAAGTGATTGAGTGTTAATTTAATTAGTGTTTGTGAAAGAAAGTGGAAGGGTAGGAGAGAAAGAAAAAACAAAGAGAGAAAAGGAAAGTAAAAATGACAGAAGAAAGTAAAAAAAGGAAATTAAAGAAGTGTGTGAGTAAATATATTACAAAATACGGTAAAACAAGAATAATACTGGCCCTGAAAATGGAACATTTTTGGAATCTAATGTGTAAACACAGGCATTGAGCCCAGGGGAAAATGTATATTGAACATACCTCAAAAATTTTGTGATACGGTGGGCATTTGTCCTAGGGGGATGCTCATGTCAGATCACAGAGTACCTGGGTCTAAGTCTTGGCTCCACTCTTGCCTCCAGATTCTTGGTGATGTAGTTTCTAGGAGGCAGCAGGTAATAGCTGATGTAAATATGTCCTACCACCCACACGGAGATATGGATTGGGTGCCTGGCTCCCTACGTGGCCTGAACCAGTTCTTGACATTGTAGGCAGGAGATGGAAGGTCTTTCTGCCTCTCAAATAACTAAATAAAACATTAAGAGAAACAAACACTTTTGCAAATACAAATTAAGAAAAATATGTGCACGTATTACAAAATATTTTTATACCAAAGGGTATAACCTGTTTGAGGTATACTGCATACGTGCAAAGTTTACATTTACTGGGAAAAGCAGATTGCCAGTCTCTTAATGCCTTGATGGTAATATTGGCCATTTTTATACTTGTTTTTACATAAGATATAAATTCGATAATTATAGAGTAGTCACATAAAGTGTAAACACCAAGAGAAAATATTAAGTGATGATAAATTTATTATTAGTATATAGTAGCCAAAGACAGAACCACAGACTTTTAGGATTAGAAGGGACAGTATCAATCTAATTATCCAGACACTCTTAGATATATAAATGCTTTCTTTTTTTAAAAGATTTTTTATTTATTTGAAAGTCATAGATACAGAGACGTAAAAGAAGAGAGAAAGAAAAAGAGAGAGAGAGAGAGAGAGAGAGAGAGATTGAATCTTCCCTTCCATCTGCTGGTTCACTCCCTAAATGGTTGCAATGGCTGGGGCTAGGCCAGGCTGCAGGAGCCAGGAGCTTCTTCTGGTTCTCCTACATGAGTGGCTGGGGCCCATGGTATTGGGCCACCTTCCCCGCTTTTCCCAGGCCTTTAGCAGGGAGGTGGATCGGAAGTAGAACAGCCAGGATTCAAACCAATCCCCATATGGGATGTCAGCTCTGCAAGCAGCATCTTAACCTTTCAATGCCACTGCACTGGCCCTTAAATACTTTCATAATACCCAATTTGTCCATCTATCAACCTATGTTTCAATGTTTTATTAGTGACTTAGTAATTTACTATTCGTTGAAGCCTACAATCTATATTTGAACAAAACTAAATGATAGAACACTCTTCTCTATAATGAACTCCTTTGTATTTTCCTATGTTTTCCACACAGTAAATAAGTTCTACAAACCATGCCAGAATACAGGTTTGATTATCTCTCGCATATAGCAACTTATTATACATTTGAAGACTACTGTATCTCATCATACCTCACACAGTATATTCATTCTGTGGTAATTATTCCTCTTACAACTGAGCAATAATTTTTCTCTGTAATATTATCTTTCTATATGTTTCCTTTGAGAATGCAGACCAAATCTGTTATTCTTTTGAAGTTATAACATGCTTAAAATGTTCAATAAAACTCTGACACTTGATTATTTTGTGAACCTACATCAGTATACATAAAACATATTTAAGTAACTATCCATATACAATAATTTTCTCAATGTGACAAAACTTATGAAAATGAAAAAAATGAAAATACGTTTCAATTTATAAATTTAAACTCTATATACACATTAATAACATTTTTGAAAATAGCATCAGTTGCTCACAAATACTTGAAATTATTTCAAGATATGTTTTATAGATGATCAAATAATGTAGCAGTGGGCAGGCAGTCAGCACCAAAGAACTGCTACTTTCACACAGCAGTTTTAATTGTATTATATTGTTGAATAAATTTGGGATACAAAATTGCTATGTATCACAGAAGTTTAACTTCTGAAACAAAATGGAAGTAATTTAGATATGTATTTGATATTCTGTGTATTCTCATTTCTGTTTAGCCATGTAAATATTCATATGAGCTTACTTGAAAAAATACAAATTCTGATAAATATGATCAATCCCTGCTTTTGTTTGAATTAAAATGGTTGACCTGAAATAGTTTTATACTAACTTAATTAAGTTAATTAGATTCTTCTCATAAAGTTGACAATAATTATTTAAAAACTGATGATTATACTATAATTTTTGAAGATCTAGTTTTGAAGGGAAGAAAGTTTACATCTTATTCATTCTCAGTTAAACATGATCTCACTTACTTGCTTAACCAAAATTCTATTGATATGACTATTAGCATTAAATATACTTTGTACGAATTGACTACACTATATCAAAAAAATAGCATTTGGGGCCAGCGCAATTGCTCACTTGGTTAATTCTCTGCCTGTGGCACCGGCATCCCATATGGGCGCCTGGTTCTAGTTCCGGTGGCTCCTCTTCTAGTCCAGCTCTCTGCTGTGACCCGGGAGGGCAGTGGAGGATGGCCCAAGTGCTTGGGCCCCTGCACCTGCACAGGAGACCAGGAAAAAACATCCAGCTCCTGGCTTCGGATCAGTGCAGCGCCCGCCGTAGGGGTCATTTGGGGAGTGAACCAACGGAAGGAAGACCTTTCTCTCTCTGTCTCTCTCTCTCTCTCTGTCTATAACTCTACCCGTCAAATAAAAAAATAAAAAATAAAACAATAGCAGTAGTATCTATAAAAACCTCATGATACACATTTGATTCCACAAGATGTTATAGTTATCTCAACTGAATATCCACAGGAAAGAACAGAATAATAATGACTGTGAATATTTATGGAAAATTTTCCAGAAAAACATATGCATGTTTTATACAAGAAAACACCAACTACTAATACTGTTTATAGCTGACAAAACTGTCTACATGTTGAAAATAACAGAATTACTATTTTGCTAAAATTTTTAGGAAAAGCAATATTAAATTACTATGGACTAAATCAGTTTCAATTATTACTTCATAAGTAGTATAATGTGACTAATAAATTTTCTGAGGAAGAATATCCAAATATGATTTAAATCTATATAATTTTAAACACTATTAATAGAACATTCTGTATACATTAGATCTTTAATGAATCTTGAATGAATGAATAAGTACTAATCTAGAAATATTGACTAAGTTTTCATAGCTTTCTGCCAGAACAGTTTCCTCTATTAAATAATGGTTTTCATTAGGCAGGCTTTTTGCACAGAAGTTAAGATGAAGATGCTGCTTGAAGCAATCATACCTCAAACCATTTAGTGCCTAGGGTTGAGTTCTGACTCTACTTCTGCTCTAACTTCCTGCTAATGCACACCATGGAAGGCAACAGGTGATGGCTTCAGAAGATGGGTCCCTGCCACCCTTGTGGGAGACCTGAATTGATATCCTGGATCCTGGCTCTGGCCTGAGCCATTGTAGATGCTTGAGGAGTAACCCAATAGTCAGGAACCTTCTTTCTCTATCAGTCTGTCTGTGTGACTCATTTTCTTTCTACCTCTCTTTCTCTCTCTGACAAAAAAAGTGGCATTGTACTAGTGAATCCGAGAAATACATGTAATTATAAAATAGATAATTCTGAAAATACAAGAAACTTTGCTTAATGATATTATTACATAGGTTCTTCTATTTTAAGTCAAATTTTAAATTGTAATTCTATACAGCTTTAATAGCAAACTATAGGATTAAGTGATTATTTTCAAAGATTTTTAAATAAACACTAAGAAATAACTTCAATGGAAAGTAATGGTAACAAGCTCTTCTGATAATTTTTATAATATCACTATGGAAGGCTATTATCTAATTTTAGCATCTATATATTTATAAGCTAAAATATTAAGTGTTTTATGCTTATTTATACTAATTAAATAGTCCTTTAGACATAGTTGAACATTTCTTTTATTTTGCTTATAGACATAACAAATATGGTATGGTAACAAATAATCTATGTAAAACAAATTTACTATTTTCAAACTTTTATTCATATGTCCAGATTAGTTCAAATATCATCTGTGCAGCCCTCCTTGCCTTTTATATTTAGAGGTCGTCATTCACTGATTTTAATTCATTAAAAATTTTAGGATACTCTTCTGGCAATATTAGTCTTTAAATTAGTAATAATTTTTTAATTATGTAGACTATTTCATGGCATAGATTCTATTTTTCATACTTATATCCCTACTAAATACTTCAACACCATGCATATGGAAAGAGTTAAGATACATTTGGCAAACAATAACAAAAATAACAATAATTAGCATTTGTCAAAAACTTAAGTCAATATTCTAAATTATTTAACTCAACTACACTATGAGGCATGAATTTTCAGTTATTGAGTAGTTGTGACTTTGGGAATTGAATTTATTGCTTGAAATCATAAAGCTAAGAAAGGGCAGAGTGTGGATTTAACCTAGTTCTCTGACTTCCAAACTCAGCATGGATGATATGCAATTGGTTTATATCTTGGTACTCAAGGAAATGGTTAAAATGTTTTGCACTTCAATGCACCATCATCTTTCATCTTCACATTAACACTATGTAAAACAACCTGAACTTGCAGACGTCATGAAAAACTATACTATAGGAATCTTATCTTTTTGCTTGTAACTTCAGCTAAATAAAATCTATTTCATCAATACTTTTCATATAAAATTTATTGGTTTTATAGTTTTCTTCTGCTTAATTATAAATTGTCTTTTATTTTAAAAATGTCCAAGGGAATATAAGCAAGTAATTTACATACATTTGCATGTGAATTTTGAAGTGTTAATAAAAGTAATATATTATTCTGGGTTCATGATCATAGTTTTGCCTTTATACACTGTTTTTTATGACTGTGACAAAATTTAATACATAGTTATCATTAATATGTAAATATGTAGATATCTGATTGCACTGAAAAATAGAATTCAAGTATTTTAGTATATTGATGAATTTTCTAGTAATTAGAATTGTAAATATTTATTCTTTTGTATAACCAATATTTTTAAATATATCAGAAACTTACTAGGAAATGCAACATGAATAAGATCCACCCATCTTTTTCCTCAAAGAGCTTAAAATTTACAGAAAATGCATTAAGAGTGATCGATTATAAGTGTAGAGAAAATGTAGGCTATACTGGCAGGTTATAAGAGGAAGACATAACCTTCTAAGAGGTTATAATTTAAGCCAGATCCTGGAAAGCAAATTGGAATGATCTGGTTGAAAGGAAGGACTAGTCTAAGAGTGTGGCTTGAGGTCAGAAATAATAGGGTATGTTTGATCAATAAAAAAGATTTTTGATCACTTGCCCCCCTCCCAAAGTAGGAAATTATGAAAATTGCAAGAGATGAATTTGGAAATGTGAACAAAAGCCAGAACAAGCAAGTTCCAGTGGGTCATGAACACGTCTTGGCTTTATTCCTAAGTAACACAGAGACTATGGAAATTTTCAAAGTGAGGTTATATGATCGGATTTTCATTTTTAAGACAACTGCTGACTACATAATATAGACATTGAATTAAAAAGTCTTTTTTATGATTAGCTAGAGTAAGTAATTTGTTTCGAGTTATGTTTATTGACTTGTTTTAAAAAGTAACTTAAAATAGATGATTTGCTTCCTGTTTACCCCATATATCTCTCTGGTACTCTGATCAACCAGGAGTTTTACAAAATCTTTCTTCTACACATGGATAGGTTTATTTATGTTCTCCAATCTATTTCAATCTATTGAAATAAGATGAAAGAGATTATTTATCTTTATTTTCTTCAAAGCAGAACCTGATTCTCAACAAGCACTTGTAGCTATATTTTAGAGCTGGAATTATCTCTTTTTAAAATATTATCCTTTTATGTCAGTCAATTCCAACTTAGAAATTTGGACCTGCTAGGAATCAAGTCTCTGAAGTCCGACATTTTTAATCTATGAGAATAAATATATATTTTGAGGGCTTTGAAACATATTAACAAATAGACAATTTCCTTTACACTTAAGGTGGATAATTTATTTTTGCCCATGCTGCTAAAAGTTTGAGTTAAAAATGAATAAGTAGCCAATTGAGATCACTGAGATAATAATAGATAATTAAAGAAGAAACAGAAAAAAGAAGAAACAGAAGAACCAATTTAATTTAAATAGAGATTTTATAAAAGTCAAAACATTTAAGTCATTGAGAATAATTAAGATAGCATTCAAAATTTTTTCCATATAACATTTTACATATACTTTAAACATAAAAAATTGAAATATATTTATTTCGGAGTAGATGGCACCATTGAATGAATATTACATTCAGATGGACCATTGTAGCAAGAATATAGGAAAAGTTTAAACACATATTGGCTCCAAAAAGCAGTGGGAGATTATGATAATAATTGAGAAAATCTGAATACTGATTTGAAATCTGCCAAGAAAATACTCTGGAATGCTTGAAACTGGCTTAAATAGAAAAAAAAAATTATACAGGATGATCTTTAAATTACTTTGCTTAATCTATACTTGACTACCTTTTCTCTTTTCAATCTGAATTATTGTTCCAAGTTCTGCAAAACAATAAATTTATATCTTCAGAGCTTTTCAAACTATCTGATGGCAAACTGTTTAGACAAGTATGATCATTTAATTTTTACAACTTGTCAGAAATTACTCTCCTATTTGATAAGTAATAAGATAATTCCTAGAATGTTTGTCAATGTTAGCACATGGAATTTTCCAGAAAGTGAAAAAATATATTTGTTTCTTAATCAGTATCTTACTATGATTTCACCCATCTCTATCTTTGGAACTGTCCCCTTAATAAAGCAAATGATAGTTCTTAACAGGATAGCTATATTCACAGGAACAGCAAAACTCATGATAGGAAAGTGAATAGATAAGCAAGATATTGATTTATTTCTTTAAGGAACACTACCATATGTAAAAAATTCATTTTAGAATGCATCTTATTCATTGTAATATTTTCAATATAAATTATAATTGATATTTTTGTATTATTTATAATTAACTTATGTAAAGATGTCTTGATTTCTCTTTATATGCTCTAAGCATTCATTGTTTTTCCATTACTTATACCATGATGCCTAATCACACTACATAAACTGTAGCTAGTTTAGAGAATATATGGTGATGAGCTGGAAATGCAGAACATATTTTATATCTGAAATACATTCAATTAATTATTATTTCCACTGACACATATATTGATATAAATGAAGTTCTTTTATTTTTATACAGCATTATTTTTTTTCCTAAGCTGTTCTATGAAACTTACCTAGAAACAGAAAAGAAGCTTGTTGCACTCCTTAATTTTGAAAAAGGTTATCATATTAAATCAGTACAAAATTACCAATAAATGATTGTATTTTATATTTTTTCTCTCAAAAGCAAATTAGTAAGTTAAGGGATATTTAAATCTTGAAGCCCTAATATCAATCAATGTATGTTGAAATTTCAAAATGAGAAATCTGCTTTCAATACAGTCAATAGCTCAAGTAATTTAAACTACATAAAACAATCATCAGACATAATGTTTAAATCTCCCACAAATTATCTATTTTTCAACTATTACTATTTGTATAATATAAAATTTCATGCAAACATGGAAAGTTACTATATGAGATGAATCATCTATGTGAAATATGTGCACTTATTAATAAAGACTAGCTACTTTGTTTTCCTGTTACCACAACATTATAACTAATACACAATAATAGGCATTTAGTACTTATTTTTACTATCCTTTTTTAATACATTCTTTCCTATCTACTCTTACCCCCACCACCCTCCAACATTTGCATTCCACTCTGAATTATTAATTTCTGTGCTTTCAAATTATTCCAATTTGGCTGTTTCTATCTATAGTTTTCAGCTAATTTGAATTCTTTTTTTTCCCCTTGATAAATCTTGGCTCTCTTTTAGCTCATTCTCTTATTAGAATCATTACCAAAATATGGCTTTGGCTGTAACTAAAGGGGCACAAGTAAAATAACATCCAATACCTCTATGAGTAACAACTGCAAGCTCTTTAGTTCTTTCTATCTGTTCAGCATTTCTTGGTCTTCTCCTTGTACTTTGTGTATCTGCTTGATGAGGAGAGAGCCCGTCCTTGGACGTGTTGGGGTCCAGACCTGAATTTCTGAGATTCGTAACTTGCATTCGCTGTTCCTCGGAAAGTCTATGGATGGTGACAGCTGTAACACTGGATACAGTAACATCTGCAGGTGTGCTAGCAACAGCAATTGCACCAGTGGCAGTCCTGTTATGCTCCTCTAACTCACCAGTGGAGGTAGTGAGGGTCAATGTAGAAGAACCTGTGGGACACAGTAGCACTAGATGCTAACTTTTTCTTTTAAATTTTGCTTTTTTTGAAAAGTTTAATAAATTATTTTCTCTTCTATTACCTTAAAGATAATCAACATGAAGAGGCAAAACACAAATACACTACTAAAATGTGAGGCAAGTCAATTTGTAGGCTTCTTCATATCAATCAACCTATGAATAGACATTATACACAAAATACATCACGTTTTAACTGTAATACACTGGTGGGAAGAGTGAAAGAATAAACCCTTTATAGTGCTCTGAATCAATCTTCTGCTTTTATTCTTTTAACCCACAGATTAATTTTAGCAATAAATTCCTGGCAAGTGACAGGTATTGATGGAATAGGTAACTATGCAACCACACTTTTCTCAAAGTATGCTTTGAACAGTCTGTGCCATAAACTCCTCATAATTTCTGGGAAGAATATCAAACTTTTCTATTGTAAGACAAACAAGAAAAGAAAGGAGATTTTAAATCAAAGCCAAAATAAAAACAAAATCATGAAAAACAAGACTCTTAAATCATTGCATGTAAATATCTTAACCTTATTTGCCAGAAAGCAGCCAACATTGTAATATATTCAATGTCATGATATTAAATGTTTGAAAATTTAGTTCATTAAAATTATGTAATATTTTCATGATTTCAAAGTAAATATTTGATTGGTTAATTTTGAACTAATTAAACTAAATTAATTAGTTTAAAAGTGGTTAAAATTAACCATCTGTCAGCATTTAACATCTATTCATACAACCCAAGCTTTAACTAACAGTTGGGAATTTTCATATATCTTTTCTATGAATTGCAGTGAGAATAGATTTCCATGTAAATGTATGTTTGTAAGTATAACACTGCTATACTATATTATATATATTTATATATTATTCACATTCTTATCCTTACTGAAGTTTCATTATAATTTAAAAATATGTATTTGGTATGCCAAGATAGGATTTTATTTTTTCTTTCACTTAAATTTTTTAAAGGTTGTACTTAATAGTATATGGTTATCATGCAATAAAAAAGGTAATCTTAAAAGCATAAAAATGAATCAAAATGTATTTAAAAGGATCTTGACTGCTAAAATACTGAATGGGGAAAATCATTGAATTTTAGAGATACAGCTACTTATTGGGAATCATATTATCATAGTCAGATTCTGATTAGGAGACTCTTGAATTTTTTAAAGTCAATGAGGGGTATATATTTTTATTTACCTTTCTTCTCAATATTCAATGTTTAGCTATTTTAGAAGATAATATACATAGGGAAATCTTAGTATTTCTAAAAGGATAGTGATGATATGATTAAATATGATTTAAGAATGACCTGTTTTTCTTCTGTCTTGTGGGCAGGTGATAAGTAAGATTATTAAATTTGTTTCTTGCCTGAAACTAAAAAAAAAAAAAAAGAAACAAAGCCAAATAGGAGGCCTTCAATAATATACAAAATTTTAAAAAAGTATACCTTTCTGTTACTAATACTTCCAGTATGGGTGATCAAATCCTACTTTAATTTTTGTGCAAATTCAAAAGTATTAAGTTATGATTACATGTTGCAGGGACTAACATAAACTAACATGAGGCAAGATGATTATTAGATTATCTTAACAGCATAATATATTTTAAGCATTGATATGAATACAGCTGCTAATGAATATTTTTCCAAGCCAAGGTTTTATAAAAATTAGGATCTATTAGATTTGTGTTAGGTATGCATTTGGGCTTGTAATATTTTTATATTGTAACATAAACTAATATTTCGTAAAAGTTTTCTTTGATCACATGACCAAGTAACAACTATGCTTATAATACTAACATATAATGTGCGGGACAATAAATCATGTATTTGGGATGTCCATGTGCTCATCATTATGAAAATTGGTGCAAATTATTCTCCTAGCAATTAAATAAAATATTCTATTTTTGAGAAGACAAATTTAAGCAGGATGAAAAACTAATACTTTAAAACTTTTTGCAACTCCATCATATTTCCAGCCTTTGGGGTTTAATTTAAACAAAGAAACCATTAAACTAAGTCCATGTTTTGCTAATGATAAACCAAAATAATGAGAATTGTGATATTCATACTCTCTCTCAAATATTCTCAAAGGACCCCTACCTTTCACAACAGGATAAGTCAAATTATCATATTTCATCACTGAGTCATTAAGGTTAATATCAAATAATCTCTTGTATCTGGGTCAATGATTCTGGGTTAATTCTTGAGAACAATAATTTTTGGGACCCGACTCTTGGGTCAAAAATTCTGGGTTAATTCTCTACAACTCAAGACCTACAGACCAAATAGACAAACACACATTTTTCTGAAGATACTAGGGGATAAATATAATTACAGACCAAATTTTTGAGTTAGACATGATCTTTGTAGTGTTTTGACCCAGGACTTGCTAGTAACCCCAATCTTCAAAAATCTTCAGTATTACAGGAATACTTCTCACTAATGGTGGTGGTAATTCCGTCCAATATCCTTAACAGGATAGGGTTTAATGTTGAAATAAATCATTGAAAAGCACTGTTTTTTAATAGCCATAGCCTAACCTAACCTGATATAAACATATATTATACTAATCAGTTGTTACGTTTTAAATTGTTTTTATTCTTTATCCTCTCCTAACGAGAATGCAAGCTCCATGAAGGCTGAGATTTTTGTATGTTCTGTTCATTGCCTGATCCTTACCATTGTTAACAGTACCCTGCACACAGTAGATGTTCAAGAAACATTCATCAAAAGAAAGAATAAATGAAAGAATGGATGTAATAACAGGGCAAAATAATATTAGTAATAATAAACAGAGGATAAATTTCACAAACGAAACATAATTATAGTTTTGTTTTTTTTTTCATGGCAAAGTCACCTTTAAACAATGACAAAGATGAAGACCCATTCTAAATGTGCAGGGGGTGAAGAGAAAGAGGAAACAGATAATGTTGGTTTTAACTTTCAAAAACATTACTTTGAAAAAGTGTGGAAACTGAAGATTTAATTGCAAAATTAAAAATCACTTCAAGATTTATGTCTCATTTCCCAAATATGAAAGTTTATTCTGTTAGTGTGAAACAGATTTAAACAGAGTGTTCAAATTTCTGTAGAGCAAAAAATGGAAATATCCCAGAATTGCAGAAAATAGAAGGTCATCTAAATTTAGTTAGATTTGTTTAACACAAATAGTGGAACTATAAAAACAACACTGGTTTTTATAGGCCAGTAAAATAATTTATCACCATATACTTATGTAATATATATTTACAACCATTTTATTTAAAATGTGAAGCAATCTAGACTGCTGATATTGGTAGCACTTTAAGTCACCAGTGTCTCAAACACAAATTTTTCAGTTTTCAAAATGCATCATTTAACAGTTTGAAAACATTCAAAATTTTTGCATATATTACTGATTCATGAGGTAATTGCTAGTGTTAGAAAAGCCTTAGAATTGTATATAGTACTGCTTCAATATTAAATATATATTATAGCCAAACCTATATTAAAATATATATTATTTTCTTTCTCAAAAAGAAATGAAGTATGCTGCACAATTATGTAAATGTTGTTTCTGGTAGTACAATTAGATATATATATATATCAAGATACATAAATTAAAAAAGGAAATTATACATTCAAAAATTTCATTCTTCATTTGAAATCAAGTCATGTAAACAAGGTAAGTTTATCACAATTAGACTATTCTATCATAAATTACTTGAAACATTTTTAAAACAAGATATTTACAACATAAAAACAAAATCCTGGAATATAAGTTTATTAATATTTTTAACAAAACATTTCACAACAAGAACAAAAATAAAATGAAATGATTTACATACATGCACATGCTTCTATAAATCAAAATTATATGTCATCTTTAAAGAATAATGAAAAATGACATATGCTACATATGTAAATTGAAAAGTTTATATCACAATAATATACACAAGCTTAAATTTGGATTATTATATATTTTAGTTAAAATTAAATTTTGCATTTTTTAATTTTTACAAATAAATCTCCAAAAGAAAAACGCATGACAAAAGCATAAGCCTTTAATAAATAAATAATTTAGAAAATCTATCAAATAAAATCACATAACATGATTGAATTTGAACTTCTTTTGAGTAACATTTTACACTTAAGCATTGTTTTTAAGTTTTATGCTTCCTTGAGCTTTGTTATTATTTCTAATTCCTTACAGAAGAACGAAATATGTTGCTAGAGATATGAGTGGATGGCTCAAAATACATACGAAACAAGTACATGTTAAAGATAATTGCATATTCAAAGAGGTTACTTTTAGATAATTATGTTTGGCACATTATTTTATGTAAATTAGTTTTATATATTCTGTTCCTTCCTTTAGTTTTAGGGGTTGCTTAGGAAACATTTGAAAGTTTAACAAAATAATAATAATTTTATGAGATGAAGAAAATGCAACAAACATTAAACATGAAAACATGTAAAATGCAAAATATTCATACAAAATGAAAATAACAAAACAAAATTTAAATCTTACTAGTGTGACAAAAATTTCATTTAATCTATCACTTAAGACATTTATTTAAGAATATATAATTTGATCTTTTTTCTTTCTTTTATTTAACATTACTTACAAAAAATGTATGGGAAAATATGTTAGGCCATAAGGATACTTGCAAATTAATTGAATATGAGAGACTGAATTGAAACAAATTCACTGATTTTCACAGATCAAATGTTACAGTTTTCATTACACATACAACAGTTGAGAAAACAACTGAAATATCCTTGCATTTTAACACTGTTATCTCCTGTATCCTAAAATGTGAATTTAATAGTTTAAATTCATGGATGTGCTTATATTATCAATACTAAAGTTAAAGAGGTGGGTAAATTGAAAAAGAATATGGCCTTTAAAAATACAGAAGAAATATAAATGCTCTACCTTTGATCTTTGTTAGCTTCTATAAAATTATTTAGGCAAATTTTTAGTGAATCTTGGAAAAATACTTAGTTAATAATCTAGTTTCTAAGATTATTTGTCTTATAAAGCTTTTATTTTAAATTAAAATACTAATTTTATTTGAAACTATATAAAATTGTAGTCTTAAAATACTTTATTCAATGAATGTAATAAACCCTTGACTATAAATTGCATAACTAAGAAAAAAAATGGTTCTTAGACTGACATGAAATGTAAAAAATGCTCACTCTTGTATCCATATTTTGAGATGCAAACATCTTGGTGAAATATGAAAATAGTAATTCAAATAACAGATTTTCTAAGTTTATTAATTAATTAAATAGGTACATTCTAAGTTAAAATGCAAACTGAAAATTTAAATACAAATTATTTCTGACCTTATTTACATACTAATATATTTGTAATTCTTCATATTGTATTTTCTATTTAAATGTATAAGCCCTAAATATAAACCAGTAGTTACGCAAACATTTTGCTACTGTTTATCAAATATAAGCAGTCTTACTGATATATTATGCAAAATGAGCAAATAAATAAAATATTTGTTTCAAGTGAAACTGTGGATTTATCAATAAATTTAGTGATACAACTATTAAAATTGTACTTATTACAAGTAAATAAATGACTATAATACAAGTATTAAATAAATTATGTACTATTCCAAGTTGTTTATGTAGAAGATAAGAATCCTAATCCTAAACTGTTTAAAATATTGATAAACTCTTGCCAAACAATGGTAAGTCCTTTTCCAAATGAAATATGGAAATGTCAAATCCATTAAAGAACATTCAAGAGACTACTATGTTGGTCAACCATGACAAGTATCATCAGAGTTTTATTACAATAAATGTGAAACGATAGACATTTCATTTCTCAGTATGAAAAATAGAGTAAGAGCATACTAGAGAAAACCTTTTTAAACTGATGATTGCCAGAATCTTGAAGATACTATCTTTCTCAAATGATCATCTACTGCTTTACTCAGTTGATTAAAATGAACGTGTAAATCATGCTTCAGCATCATATCACTCCCTTTTTCATTAATTTTGGAAGTCTCCACTATGTACCTTTTTTAAAAAATTGCATTTTAATGCAAATATAAACACACACACACACATGGACACACACACACAAACACACACATCACACACACTACTTGCAGGAATAAATCACCACAATATAAACAGAAGGTTTTTTATATAACTAGGCATAATTGTCTTCCAAAAAGTCACAATATTGACAATAAAACTTGAAAACCTAGGTTTTGAGTAAGATTCATGATATCACTGCTACATCTCTTGTTTTTCTGCATGCATTAACAAGAATCCTACATTTTTAAACCTCTTTGTTGCAATGGATCTCATCTGTTAACTGAAGTAGAAAAATTTGTCATTTTGGGTTTCTCCCAAACAAGATGAAACTTAGCATACACTTGCTCTATTTTTCCATAAAAACTCTTATAGAAATATTTTGAATTCTCATGGAACATTTAGATGCATTATTAGGACAAGGGGCCCTTTATATTCTTTAATCCAAGATGTCATATCAGCATATCTAAACTTTCAGTCTTGTTGTCTCTGAAATCTATATATATATATTGTAACATCTTGCGAAAGTTGAAACCATGTATTATACATTTTATCCCTAATTCCCCTTAAATATTTTGTTTATGAGGAAAAAATTAATGAACAAATATTGCTAAACTATGATGGTCTTCCTCTCAAAAATATATTTTATATTTAGTTAGTATTTGTTATTAGATATAAAATTTTTAGAATATAAGCATAAATAAGAAAATGGATGCTCCAGCTGTGTTTAAACAATACAAAACATACCCTATAATTGCATTTTTATTTTTTGTTGGAATAGAAAAATTCAAAGGAGAGGAATATCCAAGAATATGAGTTACTCCTTTATTTATGTCTTTTCAAATGAAAGTATTATTTCCCTTTTCTTCCACCCTTAAGCACACTTTTCAAAAAACTAGAATTTTATAATGATAGTAATTGTTATTTTGATGGAAAAGGCTAAGAAATAAGGGAAAGATGTTGATGGGACTACCTTGTATACCAACAGCAATTCAAAGAAAAAAGGGAAGTCTTTCTTTTTCTGACCTATTCATTATGTCCCTACCTCCTTTAATTATCTGAAAGTATCCTACTGTTTATCCTTGGTTTCCTTCCACAAGGATTTCTAATTTAGAGAAGGAGATGTCATGATTTTTCTTTAATTGTAAACATTCCATTTTTAGTACCTACAAATATATAATGCTGATTTTTATATCAAACAGTTAAGGGGAACTAAGAGGCTGTCTTTTTCCATATCTTTATTTCAATATCACAGATGTTATTAAGACACAATATTTAGAATTACATTTTTCCATTACCGCTTTTGTGGCACAGCAGTTTAAACTGTGGCCTGAGACCAGCATGTCTTACTGAAGACCTGTTCAAGTCTGGGTTGCTCTGCCCCCATTCCAGCTCCCTGCTAACGGGCCCAGGAAAGCAGCAAAAGAGTCCCTGAGTGCTTGGGCCCCTGCAACCCTGCAACAAAAGGAGTTCTAGACTCCTGGATTCAGCCTGGTCAAGTCCCTTAAATAAATAAAGTACATCTTTTAAAAACATTAAAATTTTGCCTTCTCAAAATTATTCTCTTATAATGAGACAACTTTGTGGCTGATTGGTACACAAACCCTAGGGTAACTGCTTAATTATTCAGCTGTATTAGTTTATTATGAAGATTTTTTTTTATTAAAACAAAAACTTGGGAGAAATCTTTTCCCATGAGACTGGTATGAAATTGGTAGAACTGGGTTCATTATTAATGAGGGGGCTATAAATGGAGCCATGAGCATCTAGGAAATTCTGACATTCTGGAACACATGAAGTTGATCATGGAAGGGCTACTGAGCAACTAGTGAGAATTTGTAAAAATATGCTGAAGTAAAGCAGCCTAATAAGAAACTCAGACCAAAAAAAATACTTTTCATTTTCTGCATCATGCATTCTGTAGAACATTTTTTATGTCATAGTAGCAAATTAATTAATAGCAAAAGTTGATTTGTTTGAAAATAAATACCAACATTGGCTAAGAAACAGCACATTGGAGGGAAAAAAATCTTCAGAAATGTTAAGAACATATAGAGTCTACCATCAACCTGAAAGGCAAGTATGATAGACCTTATACATTGAAGTATTACACATAATACATATTGGGACATTTACTAAATATATATAAATATATATATCTCCATATTTCAAGGTAAATCTTTATGCTTCTGTTCTTCATATAACTACTCTGCCAACTGCTTTTCACAACTACATTTTATCTGAAGCCTGTTTAAGCAAAACAATCTTTTAATACCATCAATAAAACAAAGGTACAAACTATTAAAATGATAGCTGATATTTACATTGCTAATATTTGGCCTCAAGAGTGTTTTGGCTCTTAAGTTTGATTCTGGGAACAGACGATATTAAAAATTTAGGGCATAAAATGTAAAGATATAACTGATAAGGATCTCAAAAATAATTTATTTTAACACTGTAATATTGGGCCAACTCTGTTTGATTTTTCCTACTTTAGAAGGAGAGCATTTGATACTCAGGTTGATATGAATCAACTCAGTTAGAGATTTCATTCAAATCTTCCCTGGATATGAGACAAATAAGATTTTGTTATGATTACAAAGAAATTTTGTGTCCTATAGAACCAAATTGATTTAGAAAGATATAAAAACATAAGAGTGAAATAAGAACAAAAAGATTTAGCTAACTACTTGTGCTTTTACCTATTTGTAGATATTTTAAAAAAAGGAAACCCCGACTTACGATCATTACATAGAACTGCAAATGTCATTCATTGAATATTTGTAGCCCCCTATCCTTCTTAAACCAAAAAAAAAAAAAAAAAAAAAAAAAAAAAAAAAAGAGAACCTTTTCCTTTCTAGATGTTTCAGTAGTACTTTAAATATCCTAACTGTAAAACTTACTATAATCTATCAACCTCCTTCTTCCTGGCTATTTCACAAACATTAATAAATGACTATTGTATATCATATATCCATTCATTCATAATACATTCATCCCCATTTTAAAAATAATCAGTTTAATAGTTGGATGTTTTTAATTGTAACAATGTGATATGTTCAATAGAAGTTACACATAAAACTAGTTAAACCCAGCTAGAAAAAGCCCTGAGTTATGCTTATACAAGCCAGACAGACTTGGGAATAGGAGAGTCATTCAACTTAAAGGATGAGCAAATTTTGCATGGTGTATATGAGGAATGAAAGAACATTATGGTAAGAGGTAGCAGCTTAACAAAAGGTGTGGCAGAGGAAAAGCAAGATATATTATGGTAACTACATATTTGGCATGGCAGGAATGAAAAGAGAGTAAAAGCAAGCATCAAGCCTAGAAGAGTCAAGATATCTCAACTTAGCTTGAAAAGATGTGGCATCACTGGAACATTTTAAGCAAGAGATTTATAAGAAAACCTTGGTATTTTAGAAAGATTGTTCTTGCTATAATGTTGAAAAGCTTTTTAGGAGATAAATGGGCTAAGAGCAAATCATTTACCTGTCATAACCACATGAGTACGAGCACTTGGAAACATGGTTGCCAGATTTAGCAAAATAACATATATAAAGTTCAGTTGTGTTTGAATGTCAGAAGAACAATTAGTTTTTGTTTGTTTTGTTTTTAGCATAGGTATATCCTGTGAAATATTTCTGATACATTTTTAATTTCAAAAATTCATTGTTTAATAGAAATGTAAAGTGAACTGGGCTTTGGACATCATTTAGAAACTATACCACAAAAATAGCAGATTTACAAACTAAAAATCTCTTCCATAGTAAATAAGAAAGAATAATTAAAATATTGATCCCTTTAATATAAGTATGTATTAACTGATACATGAAAATGTATGGAATGACATAAAAGCGGTATAATGACATCACAAGGACACTTTTATTAAATGGGAAACTTGAGATGGAACAAAATGTTCTACAGTCTTTTATTTCACATGTATTTAAATACTGCATCCTCCTTTTTAGTATTAAAAACATCAAATACTGTACATTTCTATTCATTACGAATGTTCTATACTTGAAAATAATACATGATAATTAAATCCATAGATCACATGTAAAAAAATGCTAGCTTTCTTAACAATGAATCAATCCACAGAAATTTGAAGATATTTGAAAGAATGTTTTGGCCTTTGAAGTGTGTTAAGGCACTGCAAGTGGCAACAGATACCGAATAAATTTACCCAAACTCATGCTCTTTTTTTAAAGCTCATTGCTGCATGCTGTGTGCCCAGGAAGGCGATGTGTTCACTCTAGCTTTGTGACATTGATTTTTTTCTTTTTTAAGATTTTTTTTTTTTAATTTATTTGAAAGGCAGAGAGAGAGGTCCTCCATCTGTTGGTTTACTCCCCAAGTGCCAAAGTCAGGAGCTTCTTCCAGATGTCCTATGTAGGTACAGGGACCCAAACAACCTCTGTTGCTTTCCCAGGCACATTAGCAGAGAGCTAGATCCAAAGTGGAGCAGCTAGGACTCAACCCGGCACCCATATGGAATTCTGGCATCGAAGGCAGTGGCTTTACTCACTATGTCAAAATGTTGGCCCCTACCTGATCATAAATTGCAGAGTAGGAATGACTTGTTAGTCTATTTTTAGATGATAGAAAATATAATATGAAAAGTAGCAAATTCAATTTTCTCTGTCTCTGTCTATATATTCATATATAAATTTGAGTGTATATGTAAGGATACTCCAAAAGTTGTGTGCAAAATAATCATTAAAAGAAGTTTATCTTGGTACAAAATATGAGGATTCCTCAATAAGTTTATGGAAAATATATATTATGAAAAAATTGTATGATTTGAAAATGTTTTGCATGAAACTAAACTTACCTTTTAATGCATTTATATGAACTTTTTGAGGTTCCCTGCTGTGTTTATATCACAAGATATATCTGTATCAGATAGATAGATAGATAGATAGATTATATAAGGTCTCTGAATTACTCTTATTTTCTCTCTCTCCAGACTATATATCTATAAATGTATATATAGTGAGAAGTTTTAAATATATATATATATATATATATATCTGAATTTGAAAAGGTTTCTTGAATAAGATGATCTAATTTACTGACAATATACACATTTTGATTGACTTGATCTTTGGTGAAAAATATTTTAAAAAAGAGAATTTTCTTAATCAATTGTTTGCTTTTAAATTTCCCAAAGTTTCTATTTATATAGGTGATTTTTGTTTATCCCAATTACAGGTAAAAACATGAATAGCCTGTGGGGAGCAGCCCGGACTGGACTGAGTTACTGGAATTAAGACTTATTCTATGCATCTGCTCTCCCACAATATGGCGCTGGGAGAGAAGTAAACAGCTTCCGCACAGCTGCCTCCAGTTCAACCAATAAACTGTAGGACTTGCTCCTGATTGGAGAGCAGCGTACTCGGCGTGTGGGCAGCCGAGTTAGGATTGGCGGAGGAGGACTATAAAGGAGGAGAGAGACGGCATGCACCAGGAACACCTAAGGGGAACATCTAGCTGAAGGAACACCTGTGCAGCCCCCCGAGAAAGCCGGCCGGCGGTGTGCCGCTCCCCTGCGGAAGTGGGGAATGTGGCCAGGGGAACTGCCCTTCCACGGAGGTGGAAGGGATAGTAGCCAACCCGGGAAGAACCAGCAGCAAACCCGGGGAGGGCCGAGCAGACGAAAGAACAGCGCAGGGTCCAGTGTCGTTCCTCCACGAAGAGGGGGAGCGACAATAGCCAATCATTTTTTCTGACATATACTTATTCCATTCATCTATTTGAACTTATCTTTGAATCTCCGCAAATTTCTGCTAGAGATAATCAAGACACATGTGGCATTCTAATATGCTTGCTTTGAAGGACTATGAACAGACCTATACAAACATGGCCTAAAGGGCAACCATTATTTATTGAACACTTATTATGTGCCAATCACAGTCTTAACTAATTCATTTAATCCTCAAAAATTCCCATTAAGCTAAGGTTTGTAAAGCTCAGAGCTGCTTCAAAACATATACTAAACTACATAATAACTGTTAAAGTCAGGATATGGACACAAACTGTGAAATTTTAAAATATATTTGTAACTCCTGTGAAATCAGTATACCTCTACTTAACTCTCTCCAATATATCTTAGCATGGTAAACACTATCAAGCTATTAGTTATTGGCCGGCACCGCGGCTCACTAGGCTAATCCTCTGCCTTGCGGCACCGGTACACCGGGTTCTAGTCCCGGTCGGGGCACCGGATTCTGTCCCGGTTGCCCCTCTTCCAGGCCAGCTCTCTGCTGTGGCCAGGGAGTGCAGTAGAGGATGGCCCAAGTCCTTGGCCCCTGCACCCGCATGAGAGACCAGGAGAAGCACCTGGCTCCTGCCATTGGATCAGCGCGGTGCGCAGGCTGCAGCACGCTGGCCACGGCGGCCATTGGAGGGTGAACCAACGGCAAAGGAAGACCTTTCCCTCTGTCTCTCTCTCTCTCTCTCCCACTGTCCACTCTGCCTGTCAAAAAAAAAAAAAAAAGATGCTAGTTATTTACTTATGTTTTGTTTTACTGTATTGCTTTACTGTCACATCATTCTTCAACATAGGCCTAGCCTCTTCCATATTACCCATCAATTCTTTTGCATCAGGGACAGATTATTTTGCTAAAAAGGAAACTTTCTCTCTATAAGATCACTTCTTAATTTTTGCTTTGTGAGATGCAAGGCTTCTTAAAGAAGTTACCTGAAGTGAAGAGAGGGAATCATGACTGGGGTTAGATGTTGGGGGTTCAGGAAAGGTAGTTTTTACCCTCCTTGCTAAATCTGAAGAGCCAAAGAACCTAGATTTTCAACATTGGCTGAGATTCCCTAGCTCAGGCTTGTCATAGGAGGCAAAGAGTCAACTTCCTTCTAGGGTGATTACTGATGCCATAAACAAGAGTGTCAATTTGTTAAGTCAACAACAGGAGTCACTGTGCACTTACTCCTCATGTAGGATCTCTGTCCTTAATGTGCTGTACATGTGATTTAATGCTATAACTAGTACTCAAACAGTATTTTTCACTTTGTGTTTCTATGTGGGTGCAAACTGTTGAAATTTTTACTTAATATATGCTAAACTGATCTTCTGCATATAAAGAGAATTGAAAATGAATCTCCATGTGAATGGAAGAGGGGAGGGAGAGGGAAAAGGGGGGGTTGCGGGTGGGAGGGAAGTTATGGGGGAGGGGGGAAGCCATTGTAATCCATAAGCTGTACTTTGGAAATTTATATTCATTAAATAAAAGTTAAAAAATAAAAAATTAATTAATTAATTAAAAAAAGTGGCTTGGACAATGACTGAACATCTTTCTTCCCATTATCCAGATACTACAAAGCCTCTTCAATTCTTGTATAACACAAGAGAAGAACAGGTGCAAAATGTTTCTTCTACCCTTATCCCATGATGACCTGGATAAAATTTTACTCCAGTACAATAGGAGTTCTGAAATGCATTTGAAGTTAAGAAAGCAAATTACCATCTTTTTCACTTCCATATCCATGAATTAAATTTCATACCTACTTAACCTACAAATATATTTAAAACACACACCATATCCTAATAGCTTGTTTTGTTTTGTTTTTTAAAAGACATACTACATGGAGGCCAGCGCTGTAGTGCAGCGGGTTAATGCCCTGGCCGGAAGCGCCAGTATCCCATGTGGATGATGGTTCGAGACCCAGCTGCTCCACTTCTGATCCAGCTCTCTGCTGTGACCTGGGGTAGCAGAAGATGGCCCAAGTCCTGGGGCCCCTGCACCCATGTGGGAAGACCTGGAGGAAGTTCCTGGCTCCTGGCTTCAGATCGGCGCAGTTCTAGCCGTTGCGGCCAATTGGGAAGTGAACCATTGGATGGAAGACCTATCTCCCTCTCTCTGCCTCTCCTCTCTCTATGTAACTTTGACTTTCAAAGTAAAATAAATAAAGCTATAGAAAATACTACATTGTTTCTACAATCAAAACAGCCTGGTACTGACATAAAAATAGACATGCAGAACAACGGAACAGAATATAAACCCCAGAAATTAATTCATGCATCTAAAACCACCTAATCTTTGACAAACAAGCTAAATTCATTACCCCAGAAAAAGGACATTCTCATTAATTACTGGTGTTGGAAAAATTGGATTTCCACATAAAGAAGTTTGAAACAAGACCCCTCTACCTTACACTCTATACAAAAAATCAACTCCAAACAGTTCAAGACCTGAAAACATCAAACTACTACTCGAAGAAAACACATGTGAAATGCTGCAGGACATTGTTCTAGGAAAAACTTCTTGGGTGAGACTCCAAAATCACAAGCAATAAAAGCAAAATTAGGGGGTCGGTGCTGTGGCGTAGCAGGTAAAGCTGCCACCTGCAGTGCCGGCATCCCGTACTGTCGCCCATTCAAGTCCTGGCTGCTGCACTTCTGATCCAGCTCTCAGCTATGGCCTGGGAAAGCAGTGGAAGATGGCCCAAGTCCTTGGGTCCCTGCACCTGTGTGAGAGTCCCGGAAGAAGCTCCAGGCTTCTGGCTTCAGATTGGCATAGATCCAGCCATTGCAGCCATCTGGGGAGTGAACCAGTGCATGGAAGACCTCTCTTTCTCTCTCTGCCTCTGCATTTCTATAACTCCGCCTTTCAAAATAAATCTCTCTTCAAAAAAGGCAAAATTAGAGAAATGGGATTGCATCAAGCTAAAGAATCACCCCCACAGCAAAGGAAGCCATTAACAAAGTGAAGAGACAATTGAAAAATGAAAGATTTGAATATTATGCATCTTATTAAGGATTAATATTCAGATATACAATAGGATATCAATAACAATAAAAAAATTAAGAAAGTTAAACAAAAGAAGATGGTTAAACAAACAAGAATGTTAAACAAGTTAAGGAATGTGCAAAGGATATGAATAGACAATTTTAAAAGAAAGAAATGTTAATGGCCATCAGACACATGAACAAATGCTCAGGATCACTAGCCAAACATGATATAAAAAATAAAACCACAGTGAGCTATAACCTCACTCTAGTTAGACTGGCTACTGTCCAAAAATCAAAAAATCACAAATGCTTAGGAGGATGTGAAGAGAAAGATACCGAAATACATTGTTTGGGGGGGATGCAAATTAATACAATTATTATGGACAATAGTATGGGGATTCCTCAGGAAATTAAAACTATATTTACCACAGAACCTAGCTAACCCACTCCTGAGAATGCATTCAAAGGACATAAATTCAGCATATTAAAGAGACACTCATGCTCACATGTTTATATCAGTTCAATTCATGATAGCAAAGATCAACCTAGATGCCATCAACTGATGACTGGCTAAAGAAAATGTGGGATATATCATGATGGAATATTACTCAGCCATAAAAAGAATGAAATCCTGAAATTTGCAACAAAATGGATGGAACTGGCAATCATTATGCTAAGTGAAATAAGCCATATCCAGAAAGAGAAAATCACATTTTCTCTTAATTTGTAAGTTAATATATACAGTATAAAAATTGTGTAGATGCCGTATCATTTATTATATCAATATAAATGTCACTTCACTGAATCATACCACATTATGATATCAATATCTGTTTTTAATATGTGTGTATATAATGTCTACATGTGAAGTAAATGTGGAAAAATGTTAAAAATTAAAGTTAAAAATACCATTGCAAATAATTATCTAGTTTCAGCCTGACCAATAATATTGCTATGTTCTTACTGTTTCCTGCTTTAACAATTTGAGTTTTTCTCTCATAAAATGTTCTTAGTAATCTAATTTTACTTGTCTATGAAAATTATCAGTTTCTCGATGGGTACAATGCTCACATTATCATCCCCAAGGCTTTTTACCATGTTAGTTTGGATTTATTATTTTTCTGCAATTTTTGGCATGAATAAAGTTCCTGCAAATTTCTGGCTCCTAAATTTTATCTATAGGGTCTTCTCCAATCTTCAGCAAATGTTATAGGAGTCATTTTTGTTCTTTCTCAATTATATCAATTTTAGTGTTCATGGACGCTTTATTATTAGGACTTTTGACCTTCAAACTCAGGAATTTATTAGTCCTCAACGTTCTCCCCTGATTCAAAGTCTTAATAAGTATAGCCCCCAAATTACTGATCATTTACTTCATGCAAGTTCTAGCATAAACACTATATAGTTAATCACCACAATATATATCAGATACTACTATAATTCAAATTATTGAGGGCACTTAACTTGATACAATCATTCATGTATTTACTCCACAAGTATTTATTTTCTTAGGTCATTTTTTTTCATTCATCCAAGGATTATGAAACAAAAATTTATTTAGTGAGGGCCAGTGGTGTGGCACAGCAGAGTAAAGATGCCACCTTCAATGCTGGCATCTCATATAGGCACTGGTTCAAGTCCTGGGTGCTCCACTTCCAATCCAGCTGCATTCTAATGGCATAGGAATGCAGTGGAAGATAACTTACTTAATGGCTTGGACCCCTGCCACACACGTGGGAGACCCAGGAGAAGCTCTCAGCTCCTGGCTCCTTGCTTCAGCCTGGACCAGTCCTGGCTGCAGCTATCTGGAAAGATTTTCCTCTCTCTCTCTCTGTAACTCTTTCAAATAAATAAATAAATATTTTTAAAAAAATTATCAATTGTCCACTTTATGCTAGGCACTGGATGATCCAGAAGTGAACAGTATGTATGGTATGCTTCCTAAGGAAGAGGACATGCAACTGGGAGACACAGAAAGGACAAATTAAAATAATAACAAGGTGGTAAAACACAAAGTGACTTTTTGAGCTACAACCTTAATAAAATGAAAAGAGTTGGACACAAAAACAAGAGCTATTATCTGGCACTTCTATTCAGACTGCCAGATTTCATAAATTGTTTTTCTTGATCTTGGTGATTTATATGACTTGGGCATTTCACTTTGTTTCTCTCTGTATTACAGCCTCTTGTGCTTTGTGTTTCTATGAAATGATTTTACTTTCAGTCAAGATATTATATTTTGAGAGTACAATTAAAATATTTGTATCGCATGTTTCAGGAATAATTTTGAAATTAATAGTAACTATATCACTAATTTCCTTTCATTCACTGAATGTATATATACTTATATATATAAAATTCCCACTTTTATATGCTAGAATACAATGATGAACAGCAAGATTAACAAGTAAACAAATAATAAAAGAATATGAATGTACTTTATTGGTGTACTAGATTTAATTGGCCACAAATTCTTCATAGCTCTTGACATCAAGAAGTGTAGTCTATTTCCGATCTCCCCTGGACTGCCCTCTTGACTTGCTATGACCAACAGAGTATGGCATGTGTGAGAATGTGTGAATTCTGGGGTCTCAGTTTCCAGAGGTTTGTAGTTTTCGCCTTCATTCTCTGGCTCACTCTCATTTTCCAAAGGCTGCCAAATAAGGAAATGTGTCTATCCTATTGGAGGACAGACGTCACATGAAGGAAAATCGATGTGCTACAGCTGACCGTACAATAAGTGACCTTATATTCAGTCAACGATTCAGCTGACCATGCCTTCAAGTGTGAGCACAGAAACACCCAATTCACAATTCTGTCAACCACCAGAATTGTGAGCAATAACACAGCATTGCTATTTTAAGCCTCTTAGAATTCGAATGCTTTTCACAAACTGTAGTTAATCTGCATAATAAGTGTAATGCCAGAATTTTATAGGCATATATAATAAAGAACAAAACTGCTCTTGGGCTGAATTTTATAAGCACAGTCCTTTGGAGAAAGTGATGCTTGGAATTAAATGAAAAACATGAGTAGAAATTTCTAAGATAAAGAGAAAGGCAAGAAATAGTCCAGAGTTTTTCTATATATTTTCTATATTGTCTATGGCAAGACAGATTTTGTTAGTTTCTAAAAATTAGAGACCATTTAGTATGAATAAAATGTAGACCAAGATCAGGAAAAATTACATTGATTTAGAATAAAAGTACAGGCAGAATATGCATGATGAATGTGTGGTATAATAAATATGACACAAGTAATGAGAATATTTAACTTTGTCATGAAGCCAAACACTGACATACTTTTTCAACTCCACTAATACTAGTTAGTGTGACATTTCTCTCATCCTTTCATAGTATCAAATGTGATTTTGAGAAGGAGAGTAATATTGTGAAAGAAAAATTTTATACTGATTGGAAACTAAAAAGATTCTTGAAATTCAGAATTCAAATTTTAGTTATTTCTAAACATGGGTCCCTGGAGTCATTTCAAAAACTGAAAAACAGACTTTTTAACCCATAATAATTATCTATTTATATTCACTTCCCCTCGATGTCCTTTTTCCATTTTTCCATGCCTTATCTATTGGATTCACAATGTTTTTATTCCAAATTGGCAGGAGATTTGTTTGGTACATTAAAAGTAAATTATTGATAAAATAATATCAGAAAAAGGTCAATCAAGGTTTTTAATTAGAGGATGAAACTCATGTGGTAGAATTTCATTTACTAGCCATAGTGTTCCCTAGGATTTGGTGGGACATAAAATTTTTCTGAGCCCCCAAGACATGCCATATGGTAATCTACAAGGCTTATCTGCATTAACAGTCTGCTGGCATGTATATTTTTGTGTGACTACATTACAAAATATGTTTTCTAAAATTGTATTTCCTGTTTGTAAAGATGACTTCTACTATTAAATATCATTGAATCTGCACAGTCCTGAGTTTTCTGATACTGATAGAGATCATACTAAATATTTTTATGTTTTGGTAAATAAAATCTAGAATTTAATTAAAATTTAATTAAAATTTAATTTAATTAAAATGATGTGTCTTGAAACTTAAGTTAAAACAAAAAACATGATAGTTTATAAAATAAATTTATGTTTGCTATGTATAAAAAAAGATATAGAAAACATGAACATAAAACTGTGTGCATAAATGATATATAATCTATTACTAAGTTGACATTGATCTAAAGTAATTAAAATTATTTAGAACATAAACCATATCTTGCTTTTAATTATGATTATTTATGTTAATGTTTAATATCACTCCATCGATAAACTGTATACCATGAGGAAAAAGTAAATACCAGTTTGAAATTAATTCTGTATTCAAGATTGATATGCTGAAATTATTAATATAATTATAGGTGATATGACTTAGTTTGCTCACTTATAATATGAAGAAATTGCATGAAATTAGTGGTAACTAAACTTGTCATGATGAAGAGCTACTTGCACTATATTTTTCTGAGAATTAATTTTTGGAAAAATTCTACTTTATAAATAAATGGCATAAATTTTATGCTAAGAAATACATGCTTATTTTTAAAGAAATTAAGCCTGAAACCTGCAAATCAGTACTTTTAATCACTAAGAGGTAACCAGCACATCATTGTGATCACTGTAGTATTTAATAAAGAAAATTAATATTTTAGCATGTGAGACACTGTAATTGCAAATTTTAATTAAACATTATTAAAATAGTGAAAATAATGTATCATTATTATCCTCTCAGAGAACCCCAGAAATAATCACTGGTCTAGAAGATACTGAAGTTCCATCTCAGCTTACAAATCTATGAGTATACAGAATTCAATTTATTTATATATTTAGTTATTTAAATATATTGCCTTCCTATTTTCCTTTCTTCCCACATTTCTTCTTTTCTTTTTCTTTCTCTTTTTCTCTCCTTCCATTCTTCTTTCATTCTTTCTTTCCTTCCCAAAATTATATTGAGTTTAATATTTCCAGAGATTTCTATTAAAATTATGAAATTAAAGATATACCAACAAAGAAAGATAAAAAATTATTGTCATGATATTAGCAAGGTTAGTACATGAAAGGATAAATGAAGAAGGCAGCGATAATGAATGTCTGAGCTGCTGAGAATAGCCTAATCCACACTGACTTACTCTCCCTCACTAGGAAATGTTTTTGATGATTCTGAAGGGATGAAAAGAACTCTACTCATGAGAAGGTTTGGAGCCTAACTTTCCAGTCAGAGTGAACAGCAAATATAAAGAACCTAGGGCAGAAAAAGTGTGTCCAACAAAGCAGTAATAGAATGTTAAGTACTCAGAAATTAAGGGCTTCTAAGCTATTGTAAAAAGTTTGGGTTTTATTTTTTAATTTATTCTAATGCAGCAACCGAGAGGTAAGATCTGATTTAAATGTGTAACAGAATACTTCATGTGTAATAGTGGGTCTCTGTGCTGGTGTGCATTTATAAGCATATGTGCCTCTTTCTGTGGATAGGGAGTTGATGATGGTGATTTGTTTCTGTAAGGAAAAACATGGGACACAGTTACATGTGAAAGAAATGAAGTAGATTTCCTGGCACTTTCCCCCAAGAGAGCATCCCAAAGATGAAAAGTTCAAAGTTGTTACTAAGAGTTTCTGTATCCGAAAGCACATTTCAAACAGCTGAAAAAGTAATACACCAGATCAGAGAGTCCGTATTAAAAGCCAAGAGCAGGACTGACATTTAATGATGAACTGCCTGGGATGATATGGAAAGTATATGATGAATCTCTATGAAAGTAATTGCAATGATTATGTTTTTTAACTTAACTGAAAAGTGATCCCTGTTAAATATAAGAGTGGGAATAAGAGAGGGAAGAGATGTGCAATTCGGGACATGCTCAAGCTGACTTGCCTCAAACGGTAGAGTTAGAAACATACCAGGGGCTTCCAATTCAATCCCATCAAGGTGGCATGTACCAATGCCATCTCACTAGTCCCAGTGATCAATTTCTGTTCACAATTGATCACACTTATAGGTCTAAGAGTCAAAGGGATCACATAAACAAGACTAGTGTCTGCAAAAACTAACCAATAGAATAAAAAAGGGAGAGAACTATCCAACATGGGAAGTGAGATACACAGCAGACCCATAGAATGGCAGATGTCCTAAACAGCACTCTGGCCTCAGAATCAGCCGTTAAGGCATGCGGATCCAGCTGAAAAGCCCATGAGAGTATTTCAGGCGTGGAAAGCCAAGACACTCGGGGAAAAAAAAAAAAAAAAAAAAAACTAAATGAAAGATCTCCGTGAGTGAGATCCCAGTGGAAAGAACGGGTCATCAAAGAAGGAGGTACCTTTCTCTGAAGGGAAGAGAGAACTTCCACTTTGACTACGACTTTGTCTAAATATGATCAGAGTCGGTGAACTCAGGGGGCTTCCATAGCCTTGGCAGCTCATGACAAGAGCCTAGGGTGATTACTGATGCCATAAACAAGAGTGTCAATTTGTTAAGTCAACAACAGGAGTCACTGTGCACTTACTCCTCATGTAGGATCTCTGTCCTTAATGTGCTGTACACTGTGATTTAATGCTATAACTAGTACTCAAACAGTATTTTTCACTTTGTGTTTCTGTGTGGGTGCAAACTGTTGAAATTGAAATCTTTACTTAATATATGCTAAACTGATCTTTTGTAAAAAAAAAAAAAAAAAAGAGAGAGAGAGAAAGTATACTGAGTACTGAAATTTTAAAAATATCCAAATGGCTAATTGAAACCAATGTTCCAAAGAAATAACAGACAATGTGATGGGAATGTTGAAAGTGAGAGCACAGCCCCTGTAAGACACAGATGGTATGAGCAGCATGACGATGTCAATATAACTGACACAAATTTGACTGGGAATAATTCTCTTGGGTGAACCTTATAGCCTATCATACACACCGAAAGTGTGTCCAAGAAATTTGCATCTTTGAAGCTTTAAGAAAGAAAGATGATAAAGCTAAAATGAGGCATAAATCTAAAATGAGATTATGGCATCTATGGAATTATCCAAGTTGTATTAATTCTAGAATTCAGAAAATGAGGAACAGGCATTTGGCACAGTGATAAAGTCATTGCTTGTGCTACCCACTTCCCATATCAGAGTGCCTGGTTCTAGTCCAGGTTCCTCCACTTCAGACCCAACTTCCTATTAATGTGTACCATTAGAGGCAGCAGATGATGGCTTAAGTACTTGAGTCCCTGAAAAGACTCAGATTTAGTTTTAGGTTCTTGGCTTTGGCCGGATCCACCGTGAATGCTGTGGGAAGTTGAGGAATGAAGCAGTGAACGAAAAATCAACCAATTTCTCTCTCTTTACATAAAATGAGAAATAAATGATAAAAATTAAAGTAAAATTGGCCTATCATGTGTTATATACTATTATGCTCAGAATATGAAGCAGAAATTATATGACGTCTTCCTTTCAAGGAGCTCACATCTTTACAGAGGTAAAGATACAATAAACAATTAACAAAGAAAGAATGTCTATTCTTGAACTGAGGAAAATTACAATGTGGTATAACAGAGTGACTAATATATATGGCCAATAAAGGCCACATAGAGAAGAGGACATTTTCCCATGTCTTATAAGAAAGAAAAGATCTAAGCATATGAAGGTTAGAGGGCTAGACTTATGTAAATAAAGTAAATGTCACACAGCCACCAGCAGAGAGAATACCAATGAGCTTGTTTATACACGTAGGAGTTAATCATGTGGAAACTGTCAGCTGTATCAATGAAACTTTATTACAAATGCCCCAGGAATCCGTGGTGAAGTTTTGGGTTTTATATACTTTATATTAAAAAAAAAAACGATTACTCTGTGGAAAGGATGAATTATAGAGCAGCAATGGAGTCAGGCAAAAGACCAAGAAGAAGGATAGTGAAGCTAAAAGGATAGAGATAATACTTTTTAATGAATGGGGACAGTGGATTGACACAACAGCCAAATCAAGATTCACAGGATGATTAAAACTAACATGAATTAAGTTAGGTCAATTTTAGTATATTTCTTCTAAATATTAAGTACAGATGTATAAATATACCCATTGAGCTGATCAAAGAAAATTTGTGGGGAGCAACTCGGACTAGACTAAGTTACTGGAATTAAGACTTATTCTATGCATCTGCTCTCCCACAATATGGCGCTGGGAGAGGAGTAAACAACTTTTACGGAGCTGTCTCTCGCCAACTTGAGTGATGACCTGCAGGAGCTGATCCTGCTCCTGATTGGAGGAGAGCAGCATACTCGGCGTGTGGGTAGCAGAGTTGGGATTGGTGGAAGAGGACTATAAAGGAGGAGAGAGACAACATGCACCAGGAACATCTATCTGAAGGAGCACCTGAGCAGCCCCCGAGAGAGCCGGCTGGCGGTGTGCCGCTCCCCCGTTGAAGTGGGGAAAGTGGCAGGGGGAACCGCCCTTCCACGGAGGTGGAAGGGACGGTAGCCAACCCGGGAAGAACCAGCAGCAAACCCGGGGAGGGCAGAGCAGACAAAAGAACAGCGCAGGATCCTGTGTCGTTCCTCTGCGAAGAGGGGGAGCGACAAAAATTTAAAATCAAATAATGCACATATATAAAAGAATAGCAGATATTTTTCTTAAATATGTCCAACTCAATAGAAATGTACAGTTTCAGATGCTATCAGAAATATAGATGTGTAAGAATAACTTTTGTAAAAGGCAGCTGAAAACCAGAAAGGAGTACATCCATACTTTTTATTTTTCTAATGAAAAAAAGAAGTATAACACAGAAGCTGTCCAATGTTGTTTTTCAATCTTTTTTATAAGAAATGATAATTTAGGATTTTAACCATATGAGTTGTCAATATGTCTACAATAGGAGAGATAGATGCTTTCAAAAATGCTATGGATATAATTATCATCATATTTACACTCTAGAAATAATTATTTCTGTGCGATTGCTGATAACATTGAGATTGCAGGCCTAGGAGTTTCATGGCTTTGGCTCCAAATCTAATTAAAATTATTTAAATAATTAAAATTATTAGAGTGTCATGTTATTTCTTCATATCCTGCTACCCTTCATCTTATAATCAGATTAATATAGCTCAGAACACTCAGTATTTAGAAATTAAAATATATGAACAAGCAGCTCAGTTCATTTCCTCAAAAATGGTGAAGAATATTATTAACCCAGCGAAATAAAATAATAGAATTATATATAACCAATGGCATGAATGTCTTTTATCCAAATACTTGAAAAAAGACGTAAGAATATGGGACTATATAAAACACAGGCAGTATAAAACATTCTATGAAGGAAACTGATAAAATGTTCTTACATGAACCCATTCTAAATATTAGTTTCTAGATTTATAATTTCTAAGGTACTATTCTTAGTTTGAAGAGAACTATAAAGGTTAATAGGGCACACAATTTAAAGAAGTTTTAGGAAGTCTGTCAAACAGCAACAATCAAGGAAAGAATAGTAAAATAGAAATATCATATCTGAATTGCTATTTAAGAAAAAATATAGAGCAGAATGCATTTGAATGTTGGTAACTATGGGAGGGAGCAATTTAGGTTGAACAGAAAATTTCTGCAAGGATGGAATATGTAGAGAAAAGCACAGAAAATGAAAGCAAGTTCACTTTTGCACATATAATGTAATAAGATTCAGAAAAGATAATCTATAAAAAGTAGCTACAAAAATAAGTCTACACATGAAATGGAAATGTATGAATTTCATGATACGAAATAAATAACCTAATAAAGCTATTTTAAAAACAAAAACAACGTGTCAAAAAGTTTAAAGCAGACATTTATTGTTCTCTGGCTACCCAAATCAGTAGCTCTGTATCTGAGATTTATTTGAAGGATGATAACCTTTCACATAGTTTAGCTATTATCTCTTATTAATTCTAAGTCTCACTTGGAGGTATGATGAATATTTTACTTAGCATTTACTCTAGGAAATTTTAAGTAACTGAGGAGTTTAAGTATTTAAGTTCTAAATAATTAAGGTCTCTTAATAAATAAGTAACATAATCAGTATAAACATGTCTTAGAGTTTTAATTAATAAACATTTTATGAAATCATGAGTACAGAAGCAGAAATAGTCAAATGAAAGAGGAGTCCTTGTCTGTAATTTCTGCATCTTTAATATTTCCAAACTGAAAATCTATTCAGATAATTTAACCTGTCAAATATAATTTAATAATTTCTGGGATTTTTTGCAGATGTTGCTAAATGGATATATATATATATATATACAATTGTCATTACTACAATCAAACACTGAAAAAAAAAACTTGCTTATTTGAAGGAGAAATTTAGTTTGCCCTTCTATCTGATGAGGTTCAAGATCTAATTTCATGAAGCTGTGATGAGAAAGATCTTGCTTTTTTTTGTCTATTTGATTGATTTAAAATTCATTTAATTTTGCAGATTTATTGTCAATATATAAACCATGCTATTTTGAAATATGTTTACATTGTGGAATGGCTAAACAGAACTATTGAAGACAAGAAATATCTCATATTCTCATAATTTTTTGTGTTGAGCACACCTAAAATCTGTTCCCTCAATAATTTTTAAGAACACAATGCATTTTTATTAGCTATATGAACCATATTACATATTGATCTCTTGAATTTATTCCTCCTAACTTAAATTTTGCATCTTTGACAAACATCTTTCCAATCCCAATCTTCCCTATAGCAAAGGGTAATCATCATTCTACTTGCTAGCCCATGAACTTTTATTTTTATAGATTCTATTATGTGAAATTTGTGTTTTTGAGTATGGCTCATTTCACTTAAAAAATTTAGGATATGATGGATATTTAGCTTGATTCGATGTTTTAGGTATTATGAACAGTGTTGACATAAACATGGAGGGAAGGCTATCTCTTTGACAAAAGAAAATGTGGTATTTACTCAACGGAATGCTATTCAGCCACAAAAAACAAACAAACAAACAAACAAAAAACACATAAATGAACCTGAAGATATTTTGCTAAGTGAAACAGTTCAGGTAAACAAAGTCAAATATCATATGACCTTACTCACATGTAATCTAAAAAAGTGAAACTCAGAAATAGAAAGCAGAATGGTAGCTGACAAAGGCTAGGGTGGTTGGGGGATGATGGTCAAAGAATTCAAAACTACACTAAATAGCAGGAATAAGTTCAAGCATTATTTGTAAAATATTTAGATTACCGTTGATTACTTAGAGTAAAGCTAAGAACCCTATGTCAATAATAATAGCTATGTAAAGATGCATTTGTCTTTATCTAGATTTAATAATTTCACAAAAAATATACATACTTCAAAACATCAGGTAACACACAATAAATACGTATAATCTTATCTGTCCATTATAAAAAAATACTTTGAAAAAAAATAAGTTCATTATCTCATTGAATGAAAATTCTGAAGCGAAACTGTTATGCTTTAGTAGTTCGACAAGAGACAGAGTTAGAAAATCCTTCTTCAAATTTTGTGGGAAACACATATGTATAGCAATTCTATTTATGGGGCACTCACCAAAAATAATTTATTAATTAATTTTAATATGATTATCATTTAGATATTTTAAGATGGTTTTGATAAAGAAAACTGGTTCAGTTATGTCTGTAAAAATATTCAAGAATTTTGGGGAAGTAGAAGTTAACTATGGAGGAATGTGTGTGTGCTCACGTTTGTGCATACTTAAACATTAGCACACGTACTTTTTTTCTAGAGATGAACTGTGATTCAGAAAGTTAAATTTATTTATTTATTTATTTTTTGACAGACAGAGTGGACAGTGAGAGAGAGAGACAAAGAGAAAGGTCTTCCTTTAACCGTTGGTTCACCCTCCAATGGCTGCTGCTGTCAGCGCGCTGTGGCCAGCGCACCACGCTGATCCGACACCAGGAGCCAGGTGCTTCTCCTGGTCTCCCATGCGGGTACAGGGGCCAAGGACTTGGGCCATCCTCTACTGCACTCCTGGGCCACAGCAGAGAGCTGGCCTGGAAGAGGGGCAACCAGGACAGAATCTGGCGCCCCGACCGGGACTAGAACCTGATGTGCCGGTGCCGCAGAAGGAGGATTAACCTATTGGGCTGTGGCACAGGCCGTGAAAGTAAAATTTATTTTGCTAAATTATTAGTCAATAAATCAATATTTATGAGGACTGAAAAAAGCTACCTATCAGAGTGATTATAGTAAATAAATAATATTCTCAGTTACTGATGGAAGTCACATTTGGTCCTTTTTCTGTGGTTCCATTACATTGGTAAGAACACAGGTGTGATTCACATAGGCTTGGCTATAAATCCCTGCTCTTAATAGTTGGGAAACCAGGAAACTGATATCTATGAATCTTGTAATTCATAAGTTGTAAAATGGAATAAATGAAAGAGACTACATTGAATTTTGTAGTGTTGAAATGTAAGGGGCCATTGCCGAACTCAATAGGCTAATCATCTGCCTATGGCACCAGCACACCGGATTCTAGTCCCCGTCGGGGCGCTGGATTCTGTCCCAGTTGCCCCTCTTATAGATCAGCTCTCTGCTGTGGCCCGGAAAGGCAGTGGAGGATGGCCCAAGTCCCTTGGCCCTGTACCTGCATGGGAGACCAGGAGAAGCACCTGGCTCCTGGCTTCAGATCAGCACGGTGCGCAGGCCGCAGCAGCCATTGGAGGGTGAACTAAAGGAAAAGGAAGACCTTTCTCTATCTCTCTATCTCTCACTGTCCACTCTGCCTAAAATTTAAAAAAGAAAAGAAAAGAAAAAAAAAATGTAAGGAATAGGGTCCAGCGCTGTGGTACAGCAGGTTAACACCCTGGCCTGAAGTGCTGGCATCCCATATGGGTGCCGGTTCGAGACCCGGCTGTTCCACTTCTGATCCAGCTCTCTGCTGTGGCCTGGGAAAGCAGTATAAAATAGCCCAAGTCCTTCGGCCCTTGCACACACGTGGGAGACCCAGAGAAAGCTCCTGGCTCCTGGCTCTGGATCAGCGCAGCTCCAGCCATTGTGGCCTATTGCGGAGTGAACCAGCGGATGGAAAAACTCTCTCTCTCTGCCTCTCTTCTCTTTGTTTAACTCTGACTTTCAAATAAATAAATAAATCTTTAAAAAAAAGAAATGTAAAGAATGGAATATTCAAAACAATGTCTAGCACATTATCAATGCTATTTAAATGTAAAAAGCAAAAAAAATTGACTGAGATAATTAGAAGGCAGTGATGGTAAAGAAACAAAATTATTATTTTCTTTTTATAAATTGTATTTCAGATCTTCAATAACCTTTTACGCAGTCTGAATCTTGCTATTAACTAAAAACTCAATTTCTAAATTATTTATTCTTGAGCATCTGTTCCACTCACATTTTAACGTAATCAGTCATTTCATTAAATCAAAGTTGTAATGTGTATTAATGATTTATTATCCCCTTATGGATATCTATTTTCTCTATGCACCTGTCTCTATGAAGTTTTTCATAATAATGTTGAATGAATAACAGCTGACAACCAGGTAACAGGTATATCTAGACTAGGGAAGTGTCAGGCAGTAGAATGATTATATCATAAACCAAAATATAAGTAAAGATAGGAATTTGATGGTCAGAAGTATATTTTACGTATACTAGGATTTAATTTTAACCAGTTGACATCATCTAAGGCTAAAATATTAATTATTGAGGATTTCTAAATTTTGATACTTTGCTTCCTATTTTTAAATCTCTTCCATTATTTTAGATGTTTTAAATAGTATATTGTTAATGCAGGAGTTAAACTATGTTTTTAAAATCCATTTTTAACATTATCATATTCACACAAAAAATCAACTGAGGTGTATAGTGAGTTTTATTACAATGTAGGGTTTGAAATAAGAAGAGTCAGATTCAAGATTTGTCTGCATGTGTCCCTATTTAAAATTTTGCCTAATTTTCTTATCTTTTCCCTTTACTTTGGGCCCTGCTTATGCTGGTCAGCACCAGGTTTATTGTATTTACTTTTCCTTCTGCTCTACTACATGAATTTTTAAATTTAAATTACATCATTTTAAATTTTTATGATTGTGACATGCATAACACTTCCCAGACTGAAACACCAGACTTGATGTTAGCCACTGTTCCTTGAGAACAATTTGAATAAAGAAGCATCGTTTCTAATGGGCATTATTCAATAAATAGTCATCCTCTTTTTCTTTCTCCTTACCATAGAGGATTTTATCCTTTTTCTTTTCAGAAGTGAACAAACAAGACACCAGCATTTTGGCATGGTGGATAAAGCTCTCATCTGTAATGCTCACATCCCATATGGGTGCCAGTAAAGAGTCCTGATTGCTCCACCTCTGATCCAGCTTCCTACTAATGACCTGGGAAAAGCAGTGGGTGGATGGCCCAAGTACTTGGGTTGCTGCCACCAACCTAGGAGACTGGAAAGAAATTCCTGGCTCCTGGCTTCAGTCTGGCCCAGCCCTGGCTGTTGTGGCCATCTGGGTAGAGAACCAGCAGATGGAAAACTAACTTTCTCTCTCTCACTCTCACTCTCGCTCTTGCTCTCGCTGTCTCTTCCTCTCTTTAATGCTGACTTTCAAATAAATAATGAATAAATCTTTAAAAAATAATGAACAAATCAAAACAATCCACCCGCCTGTATTCTGGGACTATGGTCCCCATGAAACCTTTGGAACGTTGGTCTTATGTCTTCTTTTCTGCTCTCCTATCATTAGTTTCTACTATTCTATGTTAAATTTTATATCACTGTAGAAATATGTTCTCAACTTCCAAGGATAATAATAAAGATAAAATCATTTTATAAATCTATACTTCCATTGTAACCAGAACATTCCTTCTTCACTGAAAATCTTGAAAGCATTGTCTTCCCAATTTACTTTTATCTCTTTCACATGTACATCCCAAGAAAATGTGTTCAGAGTTCTGCCAATATTTTGTCACTGAAATAACCTCCATGTCATCTAATGCATCCATAGATACAACTTACTCATATGATAAAATATTTATAAGGAGCTACAATATGCTTAAAACAGTCAAATATTTTTGTCTTTATGATGCTCATATTCAGATGAGGAATATAAAGAATAGCTATGGAAGCTGAGGATTTGAACAATAAGAAAAAGGTACAATTTTAAATAGGATAGTACAGAAGATTTACTAAAAAACTGAGACTTAAGTAAAGATATGAAATGTGTCAGAGATTGAGTAATGCAAATACCTCAAGATAGACCTTTCTAGACAGAAGGGATAGAAAATGGTAAGGTCCTATGACAGGAGCATATATGACATTTGAGGACTAGTCAGGATACTACTGTCGCAAGAGAAGAGGGGATGGGGAGGGAGGAAATGAGGTCAGAGAGGCGGACTGCCTAAATCATGTAAGTAAATTAGATAAAAATTTACTGTGAGTAAGAAGGAATCAATAGAGGGTTATGAGCTGAGGATTAACATTATATTATTTAGGTGTTAAAATATCATTTCAGCTGTTTTATTGCTAATATAATATGAAAAGTCAAGGGTGGAAATAAAGGAGTCTTTTAGGAAGAAGTAGCAATGATCCAGGCAAGAGAATATGATGACTGGGAATGGAGTGGTTGAAATGAAGGTGGAAGAAAGTAGTGCTAGTGGGAATATTTTGAAGCTACTGTTTAACAGGACTTGCTGACATGAGATGTGAGAAAAATGTGATGGATCAAAAATGATAGAAAATGGTTGTTCATAATAACCTGGAAACAAAAGTTGTCATTTGTTGCTATGAGACAAACTGGAAGGAACAGACATAGTGAGAAAAAACTAGGAGTTCAGTTACAGAAATGTTACATTTGAGACGCATTCCAGAAATCTTAGTGAAGATGTTTTCCAGGAACTTGCATATGTAAAATTGGAGTTCATGTCAAAAGATCTCAATTGGGCATTTAGAGTTGGAGGTCACGAGCAAAGATCATTTAAAACCAAGAGATTGCATGACATTACCAAAAACTTTAGGCAGAAGCCAGAATTCAGATTATAAATCTGAAGAGAAAACAGCAAACGAAACCAAGAATGGAGTAGACAAAAAGCAATACAGTGCATTTCAGAAGCCAAATTCAGAATATGCTCAAAGAAGAAAAAAAAACTACTATGTCAAGTTCTGTCAATAGGATAAATAATGTAAGACCTGAGAGATTTGTCCTCCATCAGCCATGAGAGTAGACTCATTAAATGTGGTCTACAAGAGAATGAGAGGGTAAGAGTTGGAAATAGGAGGCATTTGGAGAGTATACATTGACTATTATCTACTTCTGGACTTTTGCTAAGTTGTTCTCTCTTCCACTCAGTTACAGACACAGGATAGTCTCTTTCCAATTTTTTTTTTTTTCTTCCTGCTCCTCCATCTAATTTTAAATAGTTTCTCAGGACTTGTCCCTAGGTTATCTTCCCTAAGACTTTAAACTAATTTTTCACAAGGGGAAATTTATGAAATCTCATGGATTTTGAATGCTATCTTTATGAGCCAAATCCTAAATAGGACTCCAGTTTAGAATTCTATGTGAAGACTGGATATAGCTTCCATGCTCCTCTTTATCATGCTTATTTGTTCATTTCTATGACACTACAAATATACTCTAGATTCAAACACTATTCAAATTCAAATAGTCCTCAAAGGGTTTTTCTCCCTATAATTTTTTTTCTCTTTAGAGCCTCTCGAAAAGATATCCAAACCACAAATTTCTTAAGTATTTATAATTTCTTCATTTTCATAACAATATTCAACTGATAAGCAAATTCTGTAAATTTTAACTCAAATTTATGTCAAATCTCTATCTTCTTTTCATTTCTACCTTTTCATCTTAAACGAGGCAATCTTTTTTATTTATCACCAAGACTGTGCAAGATAAATCCTTTTTTTCTACTTTCATTTTTGCCCTTGTATAGATTTTCTACATAGCTGTGAAAAAAAAACTCAAAGATCAAATCATATTGTCCCTCTCTCCTGTTAACTTTAGTCTATGTCTTTCTTCTTAAGGTCTGAGGTCATGATTCTGCAGTATTATCTCAAGGCAGTCTCTGGGCCGGCCCTGTGGCGTGACAAGTAAAGCCGCTGCCTGCAGTGCAGGCATCCCTTATGGGTACATATTCCAGTCCGGCTGCTCCACTTTCAATCCAGCTCTCTGCTAGACCTGAAAAAGCAGTAGAAGATGGCCCATGTCCTTGGGCCTCTGCACCTGAGTGGGAGACCCAGAAGAAGCTTCTGGTTCCTGGCTTCAGATCAGCGCAGCTCCAGGTGTTGCAGCCAACTGGGGAGTGAACCATCAGATGGAAGATCTCTCTCTCTCTCTCTCTCTCTCTGTAAGTCTGACTTTCAATCAGTAAATCTTAAAAAAAAAAAAAAAAAAAAAAAAAAAAAAAGCTTAACTCACTTAACCCTGCAATGGTTTAGTCATATGAGTACGTTTAAATTCTTTAAAATGTTAAACTGCTTGTTTTGCAGGGACTTTGTTTATTCTAATTGAACTGTTGTCCTCAATCTTGCTGTCCTGGCAATGCCTCCAGTATAATCTTCTCATTCCAAGCTTCTCATATAAAATAGTCCTTTATAATTGGTATATTTTTGACTATTTGCCTAATCTATGTCTCTTATTTACTTAATCTATATCTTTTATTTTACTCCCACTCCAACTCCTTATCCTTTTTTCCTTTACACCTAAAATGCATGTTTTCTTTTTGTTCTGTTTAATGTATGTGTGTATATGCATACATTATGTATATGTACATATATACATAATGCATACATGTAAATGTATATGTGTACATACATATATTATGTATATAGACATACAGATATAAGGCACACACAAATATACAACACACATTTACTTTTATTTGACTATTTCCTCAACTCTATTTCAAGAGCTAAAAAGATGAGGACTTTGCTGAACTTTACCATCCCTAGAAAAATACAAAGGTACTTCAACAATTTAATAGAAAAAGGAATTAAAAGATTAGATTTTTCTGCAAAAGTTTTCAGAAATTCATGCATATGTGAGCTTTTCAAAAAGTTCATTAAAATGCACATTAGGAAAAACCTACTCACAGATTTCAAATGTTTTTGTTTTCACCAATTAAACCAAATTTTAATTCCACGTTACCCTAAATTTAAAAATAATTTGAAGTGTAACTGAAAGCCAGAGAGAGATAGAGAACGAAAGAGAGAGGGAGAGCTCTTCTCTCCACCGGTTTACTCTCCAAATGCCAGGGGCTGGGCCATGACAAAACCGGGTACCTATGCCAGTTCTTCCATATGGATTGCAGGAACCCAAATACTTGAGCCATCACCACTGCCTCCCAGAGCTAACATTAGCAAGATATCAGGAACAAGATCCAGGAATCAATCCCAGGTACTCACATGTGGAACTCCATCAGAGTCATAACCAAGATTCTAACTGCCCTAACCTCAAAAGTATCCCAAACATCTTGAATAAACTTTTGTTGAATGAAAGAATGGATAGATGGATGAGTGAATAACTACAATGGGCATTCACATCACAGTGGGACTGTGGCAGTTAATTCAGTGTGGTCAGTGAATTTCATAAAGAAGAGAGGGAACTACTAATAACTACAACAAAAATTGCCTTAGCTGGCTCACAGAAGTATAAATTGATCTTCTTGGGTACAAATTCATAAAATTAAGAGCTACCCTTTTTAATGATGTTTTATAGTATCAAATAACATGAGAATTTTCTTGCATATAATTTCTGTTATTACAGCAGCTCTTTCTAGCATTAACATCCATCTTTTGCTGTTGAAGTAACTAAGTTTGAGAGTTTTACAGCAGCTTAAGTGTGAAAATAAGAATTGAACCTATGTCTAACTTTTACAGATTCTACACTCATAATTATGAATCCTACAAAAAATATTCAACAATCTCAAATTATGTTTATATTATTTTACATGTCTCATATTCTAGATTTATTATTTTTGCTCATTTGTGGCCAAGTGTGATTTTTCAAATACTATCTTTCCAAAAACATAAAATACAAATGCTCACTCACAAATATGAGAAACATGGAATCAGAATGCATCTCCTTGTATTGAGGCAAACAGCTTTCATTAAAAAGAAGTTTTGACAATCACTTAGTCCCAAATGTCTTTTTTGCTCAAGTATCACACTGAATTTGCCTTCATTGTATTGACGAGAATGCTGGAGATCAGAATTTAGAAAGGTAAATGAAATTTTATTTGCTCATTTATCAGGCTGGTTTAAAAGTATAAAGAAAGATTTCATTTGACAAGGTTATAACTTTTATCATATGTTTTATATCTTCATGTGGTTCTTGACATTTATTGTAAAGAGATACAGACTTTCCTGTCAATTTGTTCTACTAAGGAACATGCCATTATTCATCTGACATCTATTACAATTGACCTCTATGATTTTTAGAGGTTTCAAATTTTTGAAAAATGGTTTAATAATTATATGAGGTTATAAATCATGAGAAGTATGAAAAAGTGATAATTCAGAACATGCTTATTTTTAGTGTCTACATATGAAATTGACTTATGTTACTAATATTTCTTTCTTATTGCTTATTTTTTCTTGTGTCTGGGTCCTTCAAGAGATAGGTCATTCATTTCATACTCTATAAAAATCAGAGTAACCTACAATATTTTAGGAAACAATGTTTTGTCAGTGTTTTTTCTGAAGTATCATTAGTAAGTGTGCTTTTGTTATTTTTTAATTAAAATATAGGGATTACCATTTTTACTGGAAAAGAAAATAATCTATCAGATTAATTAGAATACCTTAGCATTATATTTTAACACAGGGGCCAGAGCTATGGCGCAGTGGGTTAACACCCTGGCCTGCAGTGCCCGCATCCTATATGGGCGCTGGTTCGAGATCCGGCTGCTCCACTTCCAATCCAACTCTCTGCTATGGCCTGGGAAAGCTGTAGAACATGGCCCAAGTCCTTGGGCCCCTGTACCCGTGTGGGAGACCTGGAGGAGGATCATGTCTCCTGGCTTCAGATTGGCCAAGCTCCGGCCATTGCAGCCAACTGGGGAGTGAACCATCAGATGGAAGACTTCTCTCTCCGCAACTCTGACTTTCAAATAAATAAATAAATCTTTAAAAAAAAATTTTAACACAGATCAAGAGGCTCTGAGACAACAGAACACAGAAAAGAGAATTTTAAGTTACATGAAGAAAGAATAAATTCAAGAATCTCAATTTTTTGGTTTAAGATGTTTTTAGAAAAAAATGAATAACAGAATTGTAATTTTGGAATAATCTGAAGGTCAAGATTTGATCCTTGGGAATGTAAGTTCAGAAACAACTATTCTGTGCTGTAGAAGCTGGTGTTGCTATTATCAAATTATGCCAAACAAGAAACTGTGTATCTTCATAGTACATAAATAAAATCCTACAAAATATGAATATCATGTAAGTGCAGCTATGGCAATGTATCTCTGTCACTTCTGTGAAAGACACTGACCTCAGTAGATATAAAATATTTATATTTTCCAACTGATACATTTCAGCAATCCCCTCAAAAGTAAAAACTAAAATGTGAAATAAATAGTAAAAACTATATTCTACTTAAAAAGGGATGCCATTATTCTCTTTTTTGTTTTAATGACATGACCTTAATTTTAAATTGACCCTCATATGTGGACTTTCTGTAAGTTTTCTATTAAATTAAAAGAGTAGAACCTTGGCTACTTTTTACTCCATAAGTACCAATAAAATTCTAAAGAATAAAATCTTGTAGTTATAAAAAATTGGTCTCATTCAGATTTAAATTGATTTGGGCCTTCAGACCTACTTATCATTTAATTAAATTGAAATGTATTATGTAGAGCTATTAAGTAAGCTGTATAGTGAAAGAAGCAAAGAAATGTACATGAAAATACATTATAAATTTTATAGGAAGAATTCCCTTAGGAAGGTAAGAGCATTGCAGAGTCATCTATACACAAATGGTTATCCTTCCCAACCCCCACCCCCATAAAACAATATTCATAGGAGAAAACTCCAGAGAAAATATAAGTTACTGAACAATGCAGTTAGTTTAATATAGTCTTGTGTTTTCAAGACAAGGTTGCCATAAAAAAGACCTGTCCTCTTTTCTTTTCCCTCTACCCATCTCAGAGCATTTAGAACTAAATTAAAGGTATTTGTCCCAAATTTAATTGCTGTAGAATCAGTATGCTAACTGAATAGAAAAATGTAAAATTTAAAGTTTGTGACAGAGCTAGTTTGTTTTAGCTCTTCTTACACAGAATTTCATAATGGCTCAGAGAGTAATTTGGTAATTTTAATTTACTAATTAAAGTATATATTAAAGGTTGACCTACTTAGTAAATATTTTAAAGATTTAAATAATACAATTTTTCATGTAGTTTCAATACTTTCTGAATCAAAGAATTCATATATTTATGCAGTAAAGGAAACAATGAAATGTATGAAACCAAATCTATTCTCGATAATATCCTCTCTTTTGTAAATTTATATTTAAAGGGTGCAGAAACATTCATCCCAGTTCTTAAATATCTCAATATTTGCTTAATGCCATTGTAGTAGGGAAAAGACAGATCAGTGCTAATTGTCTGATAGAGTGAACACAAATTTATAGATAAGAAAAGAAACAAAAAAATAAATTCTTAAAGAAATTAATATTTTCAGTTACAAAAATAAAATCAGAATAATATTGTTGAATAACCTTATTTTATATATTTATTTTAAATTTCAAGTCGCATGGAGAAGATGATAATTTTGTAATTAACTGTGGCTTCTGAATTTCTGAAATATAGAAGACCCTGAGATATAATGATTACAAACAATAAATTGCAGATTAGTGTACAGTGATCACAAAAAGCTGAGGAATAATGAAAAATGACACTAAGCTATATCATCTTTATTGTGATTTTTAAAATAATTTTCTGCTTTATTATAATTGGCAGCCACATAGTCCAATATGGCAGCAACTATCCACTTGTGACTTTTGAGCATTTGAAATGGAGTAAGTGTGCCTGCAGAACTGAAATTTTAATTTTATTTAATTGTAAATAATCTCTTTTCATTTAGAAACAACCAGTTTTATCATTTTAATAAATTACACTTTACACATATTTTAGCCAGTGCATATATCTACATAAGGTGTAGATATACTGGGAAGAGTGGATTAAGTCAAAGAATTGTACAGCTGAAAAATATTGAGTCATGGGACACAATTCAAATGATAGAATATTGTAAAGATTAAGTAAAATGAAATAGAGGCAGATGTTTTATAAATTTTAACACAACATATGAATTATGCCATTCAATAACATTTTTAACAGTTATTAAACACCTACAATATATTGAACTCTGGAGATGGGGAGACTTAAAAAAAATCTTTTGGGGCTGGTGCTGTGGTGCAGTAGGCTAAGCCTCTACCTACAGCGCCAGCATCCCATATGAGCACCAGTTCCTATCCTGGTTACTCCTCTTCCAATCTAGCTTTCTGCTATGGCCTGGGAAAACTAGAAAGTGGCCTAAGTGCTCAGGCCTCTGCACCCACGTAAGAAATCAGGAAGAGGCTCCAAGCTCCTGGCTTCAGATGAGTACAGCTCTGGCCATTATGGCTATTTGGGGAGTGAATCAGAGGATGGGAGCCCTTCCTCTCTGTCTCTCCCTTTCTCTGACTGTAACTCTACCTCTCATATAAATAAAAACAAAATCTTTTTTTTTTAAATTCTTTCCATTTTTTGAGCCCTTTGGATGCCTCTGTTTTGGGGAATTCTACTAGAGCTTTTAAATTACATTTGTCAATGTCTATAACCAAATATTATTCTTGAAGGTCACGCTATATATATTTATATATTATATAAAATATATAATTTTTCACATCAAGAGGCAGACTTGGAAAATTTAGTTGTTAGAGCTTTAGACATAATTAGAGATAACTCAAGAAATAACAAAGGGAAAGTTATTCCACTACCTGATAGGAACAAGAAGTCTGAGTTGTGTTCACTTCTGTGTAAAAACTCACCCTGAAGGACACAGAATAGTGAAAGGGCACCAACGTCTTACAGCACTGCCTTATTGAAAAATGCAAGCCGCTTAGAGGCATATTAACATTCAGAACAGAGCAGCAAACCAGAATACTGTGTCTACGTTAGTAGTTTAAGCTTCATTGATGGACAAGTCTTTGACGGCAGACACTTGTAAGCAAGTTATCACAGAACCAGAACACTCTTATGGGGCTAGCATGGTAAGGACAAAAGGTAATTTATAGTAGAAAATGAGGCTGATGGAAGTTTAGCTAAGGAGAGAAGACCTAGCAAAAAATGTCATGGTATACAAGGTGGACAACTAATCATGCTGAGAATAGACCACAGATTCCCTTGTGTATACTAGCACTGGATGTCTATAGGATTCTCAGTTACCAGGAAGTAACATCTCTAGTGAAACCATATAATATTTATGAATGAGAACAAGCTTTTATATGTGAACAAATCAGTAATATCCCAACAATATTAAGACTCATAGGTTGTCATTTATATTTAGAAATGTTGTAGAAATAGGGAGCAGAGGTGATCCAAATCCTACAAGTATGAGAATTTACCCTAAGAAAGTTAAGTAAACATAGAAAGATTTTTATCCTTAGAGATTACCTAGTTTTAAATTTATTCTATTACCAGTAGTAATACATGAACCAAATAAAGAGGCTACAAAAAATGATCTGTTGGATTTTCCAGTTTTACAGTTGCCAAGGTTCACTATATTTAAATTTACTATATATTTTATAAAATATGTGTATTACAACTGGATATTGATACATCATCTACTATACATAGTTGTTTGATTATTAGAAAATAGTAATTTAAATCATAATTATTTCACTAACTTATTTTGGAATTTCACAGGTTCTATGAGACTGTAACATGAGGTTAATATAACTCACCTTTGAGTTTTTAAGGTATATCAATAAAGGACGGATAGATAGATAGATAGATAGATATACAAACATACATATAATTATGAAAATTGAAGGAAACAAAAATAAAGGTGATATAATGCTCAAGACAAAAGAAAAAAACAATTAGAAGTTATTCTCAAACATTACACACACTTCTCCCAAAACATAGTAAGTGAAGAGCTAGCATACTTCATATGTTTAAATAACAAAGTGCATCAAATATGTTAAAATAGGTATTTTGATATAAGTTCAAATAAGTATTTATGAATTTTCTATAGTATACAGTCACTAAAATTAAATAAACTTATTATAACGCAAAAACATTTATACTCACTGAATACTTCTTGACTTGTACTAACAAAGCTGCATCCACTATCCTTACTGAAACAAAAATCTATTGTACAGGTCTAGTAGTCCCATGGGAACAAAGCATGCCTAAAGTGTCTGAAGTAAAAGTTTTGGTCTTTTCTTGTAACGTCACACTATCCACTCCATCCTTGGTAACATAAATATGACTATATTGAAAGCCATCAAATTGGAGGAGGAGTTTCCTAATTACAAAGATGAGATATCTGATCCCTTGTCTTTTATTAACAATGGATATATAAAAATACAACATGAGAAACTGATGCCTAAATAAAGCTAAACAAAGAACATATCTAAACATATCAGTGAAATCAAAGAGCAGAACACTACTACCCTCACAGAAATTTGCTTTGATGCTGTGCTCTATTTTTAAGCCTGAGTTATATTTATGATTTCAACAAATCTGTTATAGAATGGAAACTGCTTCTCAGTTTTACTTACAAAATATCCTATTTTAAAATTAGTTCCAAAGAAGAGAGCTTTTCCCTTGAGAAATGTGGGCATCAACATTTGTGATAGTGAGAACTAGAAAGCCCTGTGTTTTTCATTTTTAACTGTGATCCCTGGATTCAATTTTTATGTTTAATCACAATATTTAAACTATTTATTCCTCATGGTTGAATGTGTACTTCCTCTATAATTCCATATGGTTGATGATCTCTTTCCACTGAAGCATCTTTATTTACAGCATGTCTGAATTTTTCTATAAGAATTCTTAATTCTTCTGGGATTACAACAGTAATGTATCTAGATATTGTGACTCTATTAATAGAGAAATCAAGGCTCATTGAACTCAAACAGAAATTAGTAACTTTATGATTCAACCTTCTAACTTCAACTTCTAACCTCAAGTCGTAATTTTCCCCAATATGCTATCCTGCATCCACAAAAATGTATTTATCTTTCTTTAGTAATTACGTACATTTATATCAGAAAGTCTCAAATATAAAAAACTCATTCCTAACATTTGTTTTTTGCTAAAAAATGGGCATCTAAAATGCAAAGTGTCTGCCTTTGTGTAACTGAGATTTGTGGAGGTTCATTTCAATATGCTTTGAAATATCCAGCCATTAAAAATATTTCTTCTTAGAGCTGGTGCTCTAGTGTAGTAGGTTAAGCTGTCGCCTGCAGCAATGGCACCAGTATGGGTGCGAGTTCAAGTTCTGGCCACTCCACTTCTGATCTAGCTCCCTGTTAATGTGCCTGGGAAAGCAACAGAAGATGGCCCAGTTCCTTGGGCCCTGCACCAATGAGGGATATCCAAAAGAAGCTCCCAGCCCTTGGTTCCATCTGGCCCAGCCCCGGCCATTGTAGCCATTTGGGAAGTGAACCATCAGATGGAAGATTCTCTGTGTCTCTCCCTCTCTCTGTAACTCTGCCTGTCAAATAAAATAACTAAATTTTTACTATATATATATATATATATATATGTATATTTCTTCTTACAAAAACTATGACAAAATAATCCACAGATGATGATGATTTATTTGAGAATATCTGTGAAATAGCATCTTTCTTAAATTTAAAACACTGTGTTTTACTATTAGTATATTTTTGATAAACTAAAATAATTGTGTATAACATATTTACCCAAATAAGAATCACATTCAACAAAACTACTGAAGAAAAGAGGAAAAATCAGACTGTGATATAATTGATAGGGATTTGGCAGATTTGAAACAAAATACAGAAATATTCATATTAGATATTTAGAATTGTTTAAATGGCGTAATACCTAAGCTGACGTTTCAAAATTATATGAATGCCTGCAGCTGCAGAATCCTGATCATCCATTTAAATAGTATGGAATTTTGAAAAAATTTAAAATGGAATATTTCATATGTGAGTAAATGAGCTCTATACATAAAAATAATTTAAAATACATTCTGGAGCTAAAAATTTCTACAATGTAAAATTGAGGATCATCTGAAAATTTTCCATTTTAGAAAATAAGAAAAAATTATTATGTATTAATAGAAATGTAGAGCAAATGAATTTTATGCATATATGAAAGATCCTAACATTTCATATGGAGACTTCAATAAATAAGATTTCCAAACATGTTATTTTTTTTAAATTACTATTTATGGGAGTAGTAATTAGTTTTCTTTGTTGAGGGGGGTTAGAAATTGAAGAAGAACCTTTTTAAATGAGAAGAGATAAAAAAGTTTTATGAAGTAAGACATTTGTAGTGAAACAAACTCAAGGGAAAAATGCTTTTATATATTTTAGACAGGATTGGGCGTATTCAACATGTGGTCTCAAAAGTGGAAAGCATTTTATTTATCAAAGCCATTTTATATAAGTCACAACTTTTCTTAGTTCCTATGAGTTGAAACAGAACTATATTTGTTGGTACCCCATCCTCAGCCTATACTTAACCTTATTTAAAAGTATAATATCAAAACCATTAAGAAAATTAATCTATAAGACAACTTAAGTGTGACACTATTTAGGAAAGCATATTGGTATGTGCCTAGTCTACCAATTATGGAACAAATTATCAAAAATAACCTATGGCACCCAATGAAATTTTAATAATTTGCATTTAATTTTCATAGTACTTAATAAAGGGCACATATTAAGTACAAATGTTATGAGGAAAATAATCAGTCTTTGGAAACCTAGAGCTCCATTAAAACATTAAATTAATTCAAAATTATAGATAAGTCGATAATTATTACTGAGTACTCAGTATGCATTTGAGTTATTAAGAAATAGATTAAGAAATAGATGCATAGAGAGATGGTTTGACTTTTGCATAATATATTCCAAAAAATTTCACATTTTGAATTCATTTTAATTTAGATACCAATGAAATGAAATAGTAGCATGCAACAACGTAAAAACATGATTATTATTTTGTGCTGAGGCATGGATTTCTGCATATCAGAATTATGATTTTTGAAGCCATTTAAGTTAACTTACTAAAGGTTCATTAAAATCCAAATTTCTTCATTTAATTAAAATTTCAAGAATTACTTCAACTGAATTTATGCTGTCTAGGCAAAATGTTATTTGGAAAAAAATGCAATTTAAAGAACTAAGCCTGAATCAGCAAAGTTTTAAAAGCATAAAATGCAATGACATATGTTATAAAATAAACTTTTTCCTGCTCTTATTACAAAATCATAGTTCAAATTTCTAAGGCCACTTTATTTTCACTGTGTTGTGTATATACAGATCACACCAAAAATTGTCATCTATTGAGCTCCTTTTCCTGCTTAAAATAGAAATAAATTGTGCCATATAAAAATTCCTTTCTGTTTTATTATAGTGAATACATTGCAAGGCTATTTTTCAATGCTGAATCCAGATAAGCATTACTAGAAAATCAAACTGAATCTTGAAATAACTATAAAGGTCAATTTAAGTCCAACAATAGAATATTGAAAATACTAATTAAATAAAGAAATCTACTGGTCATTTTGTGCTGCTTTTTATATTGCAAAATAACTATCTGAAAATATTAGTTACATGAGATCATACTGCATAAAGCAAAGGAAATACCATTTAATTTTAGAGGTAGATCTATTTTCTCCAGTCTTTCTACTTAAATATAAAATAAATGTTACTTTATTTTCTACTCAGAATAAGTATAGAAGGCACTCAACTGAGAGATTCCATGGTTTCCCATATGATACAAAAAGAATTGTCTTTTGAATTTCTTCCATGCCATCTGCTGGCATTGCTGAGTGGAATCAAGAGCCATAAAATGTGGTTGAAAAGCTCCACAAGGAAAGGGGTCAACCTTGAGATCAAGAAGCCTCGCAATAATTATATAATAAAAATGGTGCTATTATTTCTAAAGTATGAAGAAATTCCAAAAATTAACATGGGAAGGAAAATGGATGAAATATTTTTTAAATATTGTAAATAAAATATAAATAATTTAAAAGGAAATACTGGCTTAAATATATGTTATTCAAATTCCAAGCCTGGAGAGTTACTTTCATTTTTTTAAAATTTTAAATGTAGTGTTTCATGATAGGTACTATTTTAAATCGCATAGCTTTGATATCTTATTTGCCTTCATTTTTATATTCCAAATAATTATATAAAAACTACTCCTGGCACTCTAACATGGATTTTGTCCACTATCTTTATTTTAATCTGCCACCCTCAGAACTTTGATTTCAATGATAGCCAATGTGATATTTTGAAAGTGAAATTTGAAATCACATTAATCCATTACTGTTTCCAAGAGAAATCTTTCCAACAGAATATCTGCAGGGAGGATATTGATCCTAAAATATAGGTTGATTGCCGAAAAATATAAGGTCTAAAGTCACTTTAAGTACTAAGTATAGGCTATCTAAAGTCACCATATTCAATTTGCAAAGCACTTAAGACAGACAACTAATTAGAAGGTAAACATTAAAAAACAACAACAGAGAAATGGAAAAATGTTACTATGGCAATGCTTTCTATTCCCTCAAGATTACCAATATACTACAAAGAATGAAATGAATAATTTACATGTACAGTCTGATAATAAAGGATACTAAACCTGCATAATATTACTAAATATTATAGAAGCTACATTTTCACTTGAATTCCATATTCATAATAATCCAATTTCAAAGACTTTTCAAATTAATGCATCAAATATTATATTCTACTTAGTCAAAATTATGCCTGTTAATAAAATTGGTAGATAATAATTCTCAGAATGTAAATTAAATTAGCAGTAACGGCCAGCGCCGCGGCTCACTAGGCTAATCCTCCACCTTGCGGCACCGGCACACCGGGTTCTAGTCCTGGTCGGGACGCCGGATTCTGTCCCGGTTGCCCCTCTTCCAGGCCAGCTCTCTGCTGTGGCCAGGGAGTGCAGTGGAGGATGGGCCAAGTCCTTGGGCCCTGCACCCCATGGGAGACCAGGATAAGTACCTGGCTCCTGCCATCAGATCAGCGCAGTGCGCCGGCCACAGCGTGCAGGCCGCGGCAGCCATTGGAGGGTGAACCAACGGCAAAGGAAGATCTTTCTCTGTCTCTCTCTCTCACTATCCACTCTGCCTGTTCAAAAAAAAAAAAAAAAAATTAGCAGTAACAAACAAACTGTATATGAAAATGGACTTCAACTGATGAAGAAACTGTTTGCAGTGGCATACTTTCTGTAGTGCTTTGTGGTTTAAGTTTAGATAGCATGTTCACCTGCTGAAGCACTATATTAAAGCGAAATATTATATCTGTTACATATTACCTTTTAGAAGTGCTAATCTTTATTCTGCATGTTATGTTACAAAAATCAACTAACTTCAACACTGGTAATTTAGATATGATCACATTATTGCTTCAGTAAGAGAATGACCATGTTTTCCTACTCAAATTATGATTTATGAATCCTAAAGGTATTTTTCTTCTATCACAAAATGCAATTGTGAATGCCTAAATCACTTTGCATATCAAAAGAGGCAGAGGTATTCATTAAATATACCTTGATATGGAGCGCTAAATCCACGATATCGGTGATTGCTGTCTGTAACAAAATGCAGTCTGAGCCAGTTTTTGTTGCTGATAATTGGTGGTGGTATATTCATTCCAGATAACCTGAATTATAAAAGACAAAAACAAAATAATTTAAAAAGCTTTTCAGCAGTAAGCATTTTCACTGAACTGTGACCAAACAAGTATACATTATTCATGACTTTGCATTCTCAACTTTTAAGTACAAATGAAATAGTTACTTTTAGTATTGAAAATTCAATCATATAATAGTGTGATTCAAAATATATGATATTTCAATTGGGTTGCATGTATTAATAAAATCATCTGAGAAATAACAATTGGATCTGATTTTTATCTACTCAATTTTATTGATTAATGCTATTTATGACATGATTTTAATAAATACAACGCATACTGAGCTGATGATGCCGGTCATTTTGTTCCCCATGTATTTACTGATATAAATGTTACGAAATAGAAAAGTTTCAAAGAAATTGATATCCTTTTTTCCAACTAGAGATTATAGTTATTTTCTTCTCCCTGCTACCCATTCAATATATTTTCAATATTTCATACATGATGGCAAATTTTATAATTTCTCTTCATGCCTTATTCACTAATTTATAATTTCATAATAAAATAATAATAATAATAATAATAATTTCACAATAAAAAAATATACCTATATAAAAGCGTTAGCAGCCTGATGCAAAAGACAGGCAAAAACATGTATGTACTTAGTCTCAACATATTTAGTCACAAAGATACCACTCCATAATCTACTGCAAGCAAATCACTTAAAGCAAAATATTGGAACAAACACCTACAAATTGGTCCTGATTAATAAATGAAGTAACTCCTCTTGAAAATTTCAAATAAAATATTTTTTTTTGCTTTTAATCAATAAAAAAAATACTTCCATCACATACTTCCTCCATGTAGCTAACCATTTAAATGCTGGGTGTTTGTTATAAAGTCAAGATAAAAGTCTCCAAAGCAAGAATATCACATAATGAAGGAAATTTAGACTAAGTTGTCTTAGTAACCAGTGCATGTCATATTTACCATTGTTCATTGTTCCTTCTTTTCTTCTTCAGAAGACAAAATAAACAGCTTATTCATTATTGTGTGCTTGTGTTTGTGTGAGGGTAGGGAATTGCTTTAACTTTATTCTCCATGCTTTTCAGTTATGGTACTGCACCATTAGGGGGAACAGAGAAAATCTGTCTCAATATATATAGTCTATGGTGATGTGTATGCACAGTGATGCATGGATTCTCCACCCAACACTCATCCCCATTACCTCAGAAAGTCCACCATTCCAGAAGTGATTGGGAGTTAATTTCCACTTTAAGTGGATGATCACTTCCTTCTGAAATGTAACTTCATCTTTATGATATCAGTGTGGCTGCTGATGTACAGAATACTGGATACCAACATGAACAAGTTGAGCTCCATACCATATGTTTACTTATATACTTGTTGCAAATGCACTTTAATTTTCCCTATTAATGTTGTATTTTTTGTTTTATAGTAGTGACTATTGCTTGGTCCAGCTACTTTTTTTCCTACCTGAATTTAGTAAATAAAGATATGTGATACATTTGCATAAGTTTAAGATTCATTAATTTTATTTCATTATGATATATATTAAATTATAATTATACATAATACATATTAAATTATTTTCAGAAAATATCCAGTTTATGTTTACTATTGTTTGTTATTCTTGTTTAAATAATTCAGTGAAAAAAAACTGGATTTTGTTCAATTACATTTTCAAAAGAATAGCCTAATTTATGCCAGATTCTGATTTACAATTTGTTTCTGTTCAATTCTCTGATTCAATGAACATAAATATCAGCTAGTGAATTCTGAATTATTTTGACAGACTATATATATTTCTAAATGTAGTGAGACTATAGTATATGAATAATTGTGATACAAACAGAATTTGGAAATAGGCCCTTTAGAAGACTCAAAAAATGAAAAAATAACTCCACAAAGAGTATCAGAAAACTGAAGGTAGAAGGAAGATGAAATAGACAATACAAAGGATAGACTTCCTATCTTTTCCAGGGATATCAAAGATAACTTCACCACTTTGTAATAGTAAAGGCAAAGTAACAGTGAATTCAACTTTAGGAATCTAGGGCAGTGGCTCAAGAAAGTAGAGTTGCAGAAGCAAGAGGCAGAATATTCATGAGATGAAGCAAACAATGACCGTTTAACATGGCTTACACTGAAAGGATACTCCTGACAGACTTGATACCTCAGCATACAAAACAGAACATTAAATAAGCTAAGACACTAAAAAGAAAGCACTTGTACTGTAGCAAAGAAATACACAATAATTGGTTATAAGGGAGCCACATGGGCTTTGCAGATTGTCATCACCTAGTATTATTCATTACTTAAATACAACAATACAACATGGCTTGGTTTATGGTTTATGGAGCAATCTACTAAATGAATCTACCTATATCTGTCCCATATTTCACATATTACCAGGAGAATTATGTGACTAAGAAAACATACCATCTAGAAATATTACATTAAACTTAATAATTCTTGATTAAATAACTTAGAGCTATCTCTATGTCAAATCATTGGGATCAACTTCACTATAGTATAGTATCAGTGAGAATCACCTCCTAATAATGAAGCGATTAAGGGACTTGCATTGTGGGAGACCTGGTCCATCTACAATAGATATGGCCACTTCAGGAGTGAACCAGCAGATGGGAGATCTCTTGCTATTTCTCCCCATAACTTTGCCTTTCAAATAAATAAGTAAACCTTTTTCAAAAATAATAATGATATTAATGTGTCTTTATTCCAGTTATTTACTGAACATTTTCTATATGACAACACCATTGCTAGGAGTCAGAAATACACTCGTAAACACGACAAAACCAATGTCTTACAAAACAAGAAAAAACGTTACATAAAAATTTCAGGGCCTTTTTGTGTATTTCTTTTCAATGTTAAAATAAATACTGTTTCTTTGCTTTTACTTACTTAATCATTCACAGGGAAGACAGATGTAAAAATTACACAGTTTTGAAGATGTCCAATTGTTACTCCCTTAAACTGCTTTGGCACTGTTGTCAAGAACCAACTAGGTATATGTGTGTTAGTGGTGTTAGTGTATTTCTTTTTTTTTTTTTTTAACTTTTATTTAATGAATATAAATTTCCAAAGTACAGCTTATGGATTACAATGGCTTCCCCCCCATAACTTCCCTCCCACCCGCACCCCTCCCCTTTCATACTCCTTCTCCCCTTCCATTCACATCAAGATTCATTTTCAAGTCTCTTTATATACAGAAGATCAGTTTAGCATACATTAAGTAAAGATTTCAACAGTTTGCTCCCACACAGAAACATAAAGTGAAAAATACTGTTTGCGTACTAGTTATAGCATTAAATCTCAATGTACAGCACACTAAGGACACAGATCCTACATGAGGAGTAAGTGCACAGTGACTCCTGTAGTTGACTTAACAAATTGACACTCTTGTTTATGGCCTCAGTAATCACCCTAGGCTCTTGTCATGAGCTGCCAAGGCTATGGAAGCCCCCTGAGTTCACCGACTCTGATCATATTTAGACAAGGCCATGGTCAAAGTGGAAGTTCTTTCCTCCCTTCAGAGAAAGGTACCTCCTTCTTTGATGACCTGTTCTTTCCACTGGGATCTCACTCACAGAGATCTTTCATTTAGGTTTTTTTTTTTTTTTCCCAGAGTTAGTTAGTGTATTTCTGTGTTTAATATTCCATCCAATAACATTGTTCAAAAATGGAAAAATTGATAAATTGAACCTCATTAAAATTAGACCAAGTGTCTGCTAATAATAATTGATAGAATTTAAAAGGAGATAACAATCCAACATGGGAAGCAGGATACAGCACAGACTCACAGAATGACAAATGCCCTACACAGCATTCTGGCCTCAGAATCAGCTGTTAAAGCATTCAGATCTGGCTAAAAAGCCCATGAGAGCATTTCAGGCATGGAAAGCCAAGACACTGTGGCAAAAAATCACCTACATGAAAGATCTCTGTGAGTGAGATCCCAGTGGAAAGAAGGGGCCATCAAAGAAGGAGATACCTTTCTCTGAAGGGAGGAGAGAACTTCCATTTTGATTATGGTCTTGTCTAAATAATGCCAGAGTTTGTGGACTCAAGAGGCTTCCTTAGCCTTTGCAGCATATGACAAGAGCCAAGATCACTGATGCCATAAATAAGTGTTTCAATTGTTAAATCAACAACAGGAGTCACTGTGTACTTGTTCTCCATGTCCTTAATGTGTTATACTATGAGAATTAACGGTATAACTACTCTTCAAACAGTACTTTATACTTTGTGTGTCTGTGTGGGTGCAAACTGTTGAAATCTTTACTTAGTATAGAGTTGATTTTCTGTATATAAAGATAATTAAAAATGAAAAAATGAATCTTAATGAAGAATGGGACAAGAGAGGGAGTAGGAGGTGGGATGGTTTGGAGATTGGAGGACATATATGTGGGGAAGAACCACTATAATCCAAAAGTAGTTGTACTTATGAAAATTATATTTATTAATAAAAAGCTTTCTATAAAAAATTAATACATCCTATGCAGAAGACTCCAAATTAGACGATTTAAAGATAACCTACATAATGGAAAGCAACATGTGTATACCACATGTCTAATATGGGTTTATATCTAGAGTCTATTTTTAAAAATCTCAAAACTAGTTTTAAAGAAATATGCTGGGGAAGAAGAGGTAGTAGTGTTTAGGACAGAGGTTAAGGGGAGTTAAGAACTTGGAACACCCACATCCCTTATCAGAAGGCCTGGGTTTGAGTACAGCTTCCTGCTAATAAACACCCAGGAAGGTAGTAAGGAGTTCAACCACTTGGGTCCTTGATACCCACTTGTGAAACTTGGATTGAGTTCCTTGCCCCTGACTTCAGCCTGGCCCAATTCCCACTGTGGTGGACATTTTGGGGAAAGAACAAATAAATAGGATCAGTCTCTCTTTCTCTCTGTGTGTGTACCTTTGCCTATAAAATTAATAAAAATAAATAAAGAATAATTGCTATTTAATTTTGAATAAAAATTTCTTGTCAGTATAATAAAGAACTGTTTATTCAAATAGATCATGAATAAAATGAAATGATAAGCCAATGACTGAGAGAAAAGTTTTCCACGCATATATTTTATATAAATAAGATTTGTATCTGAAATTTAGAAAAAAAATTTTACAACTCAATAAAATGAAAATATATGATTAAAAAATAAGAATATTTTGAATACTTCTTTGACAAAGAAATAGAAAAGACAAAGGAATACTTGAAAAGATGCTCAAAATCATTAGTTCTTAAAGAAAGGCAAAATAAGTGAGATAGCACTATATAACTGCAGTAATAGCTAATTAGAATACCATCTGATAACTATACCAATTGTTAAATAGCTAGTTTTTAAAACTAAGATCCCAAGAATGGTAACGAGGAAGATCAACTGGAACTTTTATACATTGATGGCGATAATATAATGCAGAAGGAACATTCCTCAACACAATCAAGGCAATATTTAACAAACTGACAGCCAGCATCATATTAAAAAGGGAAAAGTTGGAAGCATTTCTACCAAGATCCAAAACCAGACAGATGTCTACTTTTATCATTTCTATCCAATTTATTCCTGGAAGTTTTAGTCAAAGTCATTAGGAAAAAAAAATAAATTGAAGGCATACAAATTGGAAAGGAGGAAGTCAAATTATCCCTGTTGGCAGATGGCGTGATCCCACATGTAAGGGAATCAAAAGACTCCAAAAAGAGGCTATTGGATCTCATAAGAGAGGTTGGTAAAATTGCAGGCATAAACCAACACACAAAAAATAAATACAATTTGTGTGCACAATCTCATGGCTGACAAGGAACTTGTAAGAGCAATACCACTGGCTGGCGCTGCAGCTCAATAGGCTAATCCTCCACCTAGCGGCACCAGCACACCAGGTTCTAGTCCCAGTCGGGGCGCCGGATTCTGTCCCGGTTGCCCCTCTTCCAGGCCAGCTCTCTACTGTGGCCCGGGAAGGCAGTGGAGGATGGCCCAAGTGCTTGGGCCCTGCACCCCATGGGAGACCAGGAGAAGCACCTGGCTCCTGCCTTCAGATCAGTGCTGTGCACCGGCCGCAGCGCGCCAGCCGTGGCAGCCATTGGAGGGTGAACCAACGGCAAAAGGAAGACCTTTCTCTCTGTCTCTCTCTCTCCTCACTATCCACTCTGCCTGGCAAAAAAAAAAAAAAAAGGCAGCAATACCACTAACAATAGCTACAAAAATACCTTGGAATAAATTTAGCCATGAATGTGAAAGATCTCTACAATTAAAATTATAAATTATAAAACATTAAAGAAAGAAATGGAAGACACAAAAACTTAGAAAAATCTTCCATGCTCATGAATTGGAAAAATAAATATGATTAAAATGAACACAATATTCAAAATAATTTCCAGATTCAATATGATCCCAAATAAAAAACTAAGGATAATCTTCTCACATCTAGAAAAAAGCACTGCTAAAATTCATATGGAAACTAAAGCCATCCTAAACAACAGAAACAAAGCTGGAGGCATGACAGCATCAGATTTGAAGACATATTACAGGGCAGTTATAAGCAAAACAACCTGGCACTGGCACTAAAATAGACAAATGGAACAGAATAGGAATTTCAGAAACTAATACACTCAGCTACAGTAAAATAATCTTTAACAACTGAACTAAAATCAAACCCTGGAGAAAGGATAGTCTCTGAAACAAATGTGTTGAGAAAATGGGATCTATGTGTCAAGAAGTATGAAAAAAGACCCCTACCCTACACCTTTTACAAAAGTCATCTCACAATGAGTCAATGATCTTAATCGATGACTTTTTGCCATCAAATGACTAGAAGAAAACATCAGGAAAATTCTGCAAGACATTGGCATAGGAAAAGACTTTTTGGAAAACATCTACAAGCATTAAAAGCAAAAATAGACAAATGGGATTACATCAAGCTAGGAAGCTTCTGCAGTGTAAAGAAAACACTCAACAAAAGAAAAAGTGATGGACAGAATGGGAGGAAATATTTGTAAACTATGCAACTGAAAAGGGATTAATATCCAGAATCTATAAAGTGCTCAAGAAACTCAACAACAAAATGAAAAATCCAGTAAAGATGGGCAAAGGACATGAATGGGAATTTTCCAAAGAATGAACTGGCCAACAGACACTTGAAAAAGGGCTCAGATTCACTAGCCATCACAGAAATGCAATAAAAACCACAATTAGGTTTCACTTCACACCAGTTAGAATGCTTATCATGAAAAAATCAAAAAAAAATATAAATTCTGGTGAAGATGTGGAGAAAAAGGTGTCCTAATACATTGTTGGCTGGAATGTAACCTAGTGTAACCATTGTGGAAGACAGTATGGAGATTTCTCAGCAACCTGAATATATCCCTACATATGACCCAGCCATCTCACTCCTGGGAATTTACCCAAATGAAATTAAATCAGCATATGAAGGAAGTATTTGTACACCCATGTTTATTGAAGCTTAACTCACAACAGCTAAGGAATCAACCGAAATATCCATCAATTGATGGCCAGATAAGGAAAATGTGTATTTATATACTGTGGAATACTACTCAGCAATGAAAAAGAATGAAATCCTGTATTTTGTAACAAAATGGATGTACTGGAAGCCATTATGCTTAATGAAATAAGCAACCTACAAAAGGAAGAATATTGTATTTTCCTCTGATATGTGGTAGTTAATATAGAATACGAAAAATGTTATAAGGATGAAATAGACATCTTTTGATTTGATTGTTGTTTTTGCCTTGTTTATACTCCCGTGAAACTATGGTCTCTACACTTTTTATTTGTTGAATATTATCATTAGTGGTGCATTATGCCTGTGATTATGGAGTGGACTGAAATAATATTTTTTCAAAATCTGATAAAAAATAGAAAAGAAGGAAGGAAGGAGGGTAAGTTAAGGAGAGATAGAGTGAGATAGGTAAATATGGTTACCTTCATAGAATTATACCCATGAAATACATATATTTGCGTTATTCTCTTTATGATACTCTGAACAAAACTAAAGTATTCAGACAGAAAACAGAACACTAAGTGCCAAAATGTAGAGGTATAAAGGTGAAAATAATTACAAAAGTTCATAAAGTAACTTTCTGGGCTGAGATAAATATTCAAGGTTTTCATTCTGGCCACATGACTATACATGTTTGTCAATATATATGAAATTATATGAAATTATATAGCTACAAAAGGAGAAATTTACCATATGCAAATTAAACCTCAATGAAAATTTTGACTTTCCTCCTAAAATTAATAAAACAGTATACACACATACATATATATGAATTATATATTACATATACAATATATATTTTCTTGTACTTGGAGACATAAACTGGAACAAAATTAATTTAATATATTTTCTTTAGGGGAAGAGTAAGAAGTTATTTAAAATTTCTAGAAAATATCATACTCCTTATGAATAGAGGATTTAAAGCTCAAGTAGGTATGTTATATATATGTAAATATACACTCAAACTATAAATAATCTAAATTGCTTTCCCTTGCATAGAAAAGGAATGCTTGCCTTATATACTCATAATTACATTTCCAATATATTGCCATTGCCATAACTAAACCTAATTAGAATTTTTCCTTAGGTCTTTTGAATAATATAGTTCTGAAGGGGAATGGTCTAAAAAGCAAATGTTTGAAAGAAAAAAAAAAAACCTTTACATTAGTTAATCAGTTACTTTATCTACTTGAAAACAAAAAAAATTATCTTTTCCACTGAACTGGTCAGGTAACATTAATATTTATGTTGGACATATATTTTATATTTTCTCATTTGGTAATTTTCAGAAACATTGCAGTTCAAAAACAATGAATATAAAACAAATGATTTTACTCAAGAAGTAGTTAAAATACAATTGCTAACTTTCCATCATTTTTTGTTATTATAAGCACAATACATGACTACTTATGATCAGACAATTGAATCAAACCTTTTCTAACTTCATCACTAAATATAACTTATTTCTATTCTTAGAAATAAAAATTATATCACTTTGGATTTATTTTGTTAGATATAATTGGCTTCAAAGTATCTACTCAAGAACATCACTGATTTGTTTATCCCAATAACATAGATATTTAAATTATTTTAAAAAATCATCGATCTTTAGATATTGTTATGGAAAATATGTTCTGAGAAAGCATATGCCTGATAAATCTAAGGAAGGTGTAACTAAATCCTATTCCACCTCTTCTTTCTCATTCCCTTTTTTTTTTTTATTTATTTATTTTTTTTTTGACAGGCAGAGTGGATAGTGAGAGAGAGAGAGACAGAAAGGTCTTCCTTTTGCCATTGGTTCACCCTCTAATGGCCGCCGCGGCTGGCGCGCTGCGGCCGGTGCACAGCGCTGATCTGAAGGCAGGAGCCAGGTGCTTCTCCTGGTCTCCCATGGGGTGCAGGGCCCAAGTACTTGGGCCATCCTCCACTGCACTCCCTGGCCACAGCAGAGAGCTGGCCTGGAAGAGGGGCAACCGGGACAGAATCCGGCGCCCCGACTGGGACTAGAACCCGGTTTGCTGGCGCCGCAAGGTGGAGGATTAGCCTAGTGAGCCGCAGCGCCGGCCTCTCATTCCCTTTTGAAAATCACAGAAACAGAAAAAAACAAAAAAATATGGGAACATAGGTTCCTTAAGCAAATATTACTATTTCTGTAGACTATCTCTATTTCACTCATATTTTTAAATTAATAAGTAAATATTTAAATGCATAACCTGAAACACCTCATAAACATGAACTACTTGTGCTTTTGTCAGGTTAATATTAGTAATAATAATGTAAAATATCTACCAAAAATATTGTCTGCATATTATTGTAATAATATTCATTTTATTTAAAAAACACATATTTGGTATGAAATACAGATCTTTATTATGGTGAACTGTTTTGAAATGTATGATACTGAAAATAGTGCTATTTTATTAGTAAGAACATCATCATGGTTTTTATCCAGTCATTCCTTTCTAAGAGAAAGGAGCATTATAATATATATTGACATAAGTTAATGTGTATAAACATTTATTTTACCTATCCATTGTCTACAGTTTAAACACTAAGCTTATATCAAAATATATCAAAACGTTTAAAACCTCTAGACTATATCAATAGTGTTTCTTAACTACCTTAATATAGATTCAGTATTGGTTTTTATTTTATATATAGTTACTTTTGTTTACATTTATTAATGTTATTAAAACTGGAATCTCTCAACAGAACACCTGATTAAAAATGTTTTTATGCTATTAACTCTTCCTTTTCCTTATTAGTTTCATTGATTTTTCTTTCAAGCTATCTTATTAGTATAGTCTGGTTTTTAATTACTTCAAGTTCTAGTACCTTGCACAACATTGAAAACTTTGATATTATGATTTATTTGAGAAAATAACTATAATTTTCTATTTTTGTAAGTACTTAGTTCTAACATTAATTATGCAGGGACATCTGTAAAACCCTCAAACTTCAAGATCTCAAGCTACTTTTATTTAACACATCATACCAGGATCTAACAATTGATTTCTTTAGGACAAAGAAACAAGTAAAACCAAACCAAACCTAACCTAACATGTTATATTAATTTCTAGCAAAGAAGGCAATCACTTTCTGGGAAGATTTTGAAGATAATGTAATAAAGGGACCATTTATATAGACTTGTAGGGAAAGTAACCAAAATGGAATGCTGTGATTTCAAAGGTAATATATTTCCGTGTTACCTATAAGGTCTGTGGCAATTGATTTCTACCATGTTAAAATATATGAATACCTGCATACAGGTAGCATTGGTGCTATAGACTGTAATAGGGACAAAGTAATTCTGTCTACAACTAAGCTCTCAAGGAAGCCATACAACAAGGGAGGCTGCTGAGAATACAGCAGAGTATGGCTATTGAAGACAGATTGAGCTAAAGGGGTAGACAACGACCAGGTATCAAAATGCTAATTGTTTATATTTAGAGATACCAAAGATGAAAGACTAGTAACAAAAGAAGAAAACTGCAGTTGCATATAGAATATATATGTGTGTAATAGAATAAAGTCAGGAATATTCATAAATATATGAAACATCATCACAATACATAAATAATGGGTACATTGAAGTATTTTCCCTAAGCTAAGAATCTATTCATTGAATACTGTCAAATGTCTCCTGTATGCCAAGCACTCTAGCTGGGGATATTATCAGTGAGCAAAACAGGTACAGGAAAATCATGTAATAAATTTTAGCAAGCAAAAATCGAAATTATGTGCAGAACAATATAGAAGAAAATAAAAGAACTGGATAATGAAGATATTCGTACCATAATGAACTTTCCCACCTCCTTATATATTCTTGGTGAAAATAAATTACTGTGACAAGATGAGCATCTACTCTCTGGCAGTTCGAGGAAGTGTTCACCAGAGATACATGTATAGTTTTGCCCCAAAGAAAGGAAAGGAATCCTGACTTGGAATCTTGGCAGGAAAATTGATCTGGTGAGGGGATAAAATCGAAAATGTCCCCTTTTCAGCCTGCATTTGTCTCTGGACTTCCCTCTATAAATAGATTTCCAAATGGACAAAATTTATAATGGTTAGAATCAGAAATGATTGCTTTTTCTTTCGGGATATTTCCATTTCCTTCATGCCATCCTATCTTCTTATCCAATTTTGAAGCTCATAACTATTAATATGACAAACTGGGAATAGGTTCTCTTCTTCTGCATCATATTTCAACTCAGATACAATTTTGTTCCTTGACAGTTCTCTGGGTATATTTTTAAAAATAGAATATATTTTAAAACTGATTTTATGGTATAATGTTCTATGAAATCCTTTGAATTAGAAATGTTCACTGAATTAATATCATGGAATATTTCTTGGTATATAGCTCCATGAATTTGAGTAAGTAATGTTCACCAAATAACTACCAGAGTAAAACAAATTTAAGAATATTATACATGCACACACACTTTCCCTTATTCTATCAGTATGAGTTGAATACCATCATGTGTTTATATGTTTGAACATAAGTATTTTTATTTATCATGAGGTCCTCATTTATATTTTTATACTTAACTTTATATGCTATATGACAAAATTTCTCTGGCTTCCACACATATTTTTTTGGTATTTTTAAAATAGGGATATAAGAAGTAAAACAAATCATATTAGTGGTGCATATGAATGTGAAAATAGGGAGTGGTTGAAAGGTGAAGGAAGAATGGAAAATAAAATATCATATGCATTTAAATGAAAAATAGGAGATGCAGAATTGGCCAGAAAAATGGTAATAAACACTCATTTGGGAAGAAGACATATGCCCACACTCCAAAATGAAAAGCATCAAATAAAATATGCCAGCATCTCTCTGCTAATTTATTCTGTATCTTTTTATACTCAATGTCCTCTTAATTAGCACTAATAGAAATAGCTATTGGGATAACAGATACCATACTTAATGAATTTTCAATCTATGTGGGAAAGAAAGAAAATAAATACAAATTAATAAGTATATATCATGCAAAACAATGATAAGCACTACAAGTAAAATCTAGTGGTTTGCACAGTTATTTATCTGAGATATGGTATTCATATTAATGGAACCTTAAACAGGAATCTGTGGCTGAGTGAAGGGAACTGAGACTGGCAATGATCAGAAATGGTATTGCAGGAATAGCAATCAGGCCTGTGGTGTAGGACCATTCAGAGATTTTGTATCATCATACATACATTCTTCCCTAAATAAGAAACCACTTAAACCCTTATGGCAGAGAAATATCAAATCTGGTTAGCATCTGATAAAGTTGGACAGAGCAGGCTTGCTGCAAGAACAGGGGCAAGTGCATGTTATTTAAATAACCGTGTGCTAGTTTCTTTTATAGTATAGTGGACATGGATAGGGGATTTTTGGTCTAAGCAGCTGGAAAGATGGAGGGTCCTCATTGAGAAACAAAAGACTATCAGAGGAGGGGATGGGCAGGATACCAGTGGATGTGCAGTGTTGGGCATGTTAAGTTTGCAGTGCTTGGAAAGTACGATTAGAACTATCAAACATATACATATATACAAACATAAACACATATTGAGTCACACTGCTGGATACAGTAACCAAGAGAGCATGCAAATAAAGAGATAAGGAACTCTCTGCTACTGGCTCTTTCCACCTAAGGTCAACTACAAAAGCACCACAGAGGAACAAGTAGAAGGAAAATTTAAGAATAGTTTCTTTAATCATATAATGTGTGGGGACTACCTTGGGTTCCTCTATGTTCTACAGTGTGACAGTCAGGTTTGCACTTGGAAGAATAAAAAATGGGCCAGGAGACACTAGAATTCTTCTCCTACTTTTCATCTACCCTTCCTTTGACATGTCAATGTGTTAATCTCACACTGCAGCCAATTTCTCTATTCCTTCAACTCTTTATCTTGCTTTTGCTAAGTGACATAGAACTGTCAATTAGACTACTGGTGCAAATGAGGTTTTTGTGAAACACAGGCAAGGACCACTAGCTTTGGAAATGTTTTCTCACCCTCTGTTCCAATTTTAAAATGTTGATACAGTTTGATTTAAATTTACACTGCCTAACTTTGAAGTATATTGTTTCTGTTACCAATTAGTATAAAATATTTTGTGTTAATGATATCAAAATTCAGTTTTATTTTCCCCCACTTCATTGTTGTCCCTTTGATTCTTCTGATCTTGAAAAAAAGATCAGGTAGTTATATCTGTATTATTTCATTATGGCTTCCTAACTGCATTCATACTACAAAGTCTTTTTCTTTTTTTTTTTAAAGTATTTTTCTGTTAAGAAAGTGAATGAATCTTCATGTGTTCCATCTACAATAGATTTTGGTTATATATTATACATTTAAATATTTAATCCAATTGGGCAATATTTTGTTACACAACTGTATTACTATTTTAACTCATTCTCATTTATGCACTTTTTCCCCAGATGTCCTCTGGGTTTTACTCTGGGCATTCTTTAATGGCAGAAATGCAATTCCTGCCCAACTATCTTACTGAATAGCTACTTATCTAAAAGGTTCAGTTTAAAAGTCACTTCACTGTGAAACTTGTGTTTCTTCCAGATTCCAAAAAACACTTTGTACTGCTTTTTTGTTTATACAAAATTGATGGCAGAATCACATAATTACTTCCCTGTGTACTTAAGGAGAGAGAAACAATGTACAATATACAGAGTGTTAGCACTCCATAACACTGTGTTGAATTAAAGGTTCAAAAAATCACTTAGGATACCTAGATCAATCATCTTCTGACATTTTGTTTAAGTATCTACAACACCCTAGAATTTATTTAAAATCATCTAGGAAAGGATAAACTACTCAGTCTTTCCCAACACAGCCTTTTCCATAACTGTACAGTTTTGAATAACATTATTAATTTCAACATTGTCTAACACTATCTTTGTTACTTTAAACCAAGTTTGAGATTACTGGGAGCAAAGCTTTTTTTTTTTTTTTTTTCTAAATGTAGACCCTGAAATGTGTAAAGGCAGCTAATATACATGCCACTAAATTCTAATTGCATTCTAGCCTATAATTTCTAGATTAAGATCATCAATTCCTCTAATTTAAACACAACATGAATATAACTATTTAACATTTCAATTATAAACTTAACCAACGTTTTTTTTTTTTAACTTTTATTTAATGAATATAAATTTCCAAAGTACGACTTATGGATTACAATGGCTTCCCCCCCAATACCGTCCCTCCCACCCACAACCCTCCCCTTTCCCACTCCCTCTCCCCTTCCATTCATATCAAGATTCATTTTCAATTATCTTAATATACAGAAGATCAGCTTAGTATACATTAAGTAAGGATTTCAACAGTTTGCTCCCACACAGAAACATAAAGTGAAAAATAATAGATGATTTTTTTAAATGATGATGAAATCAGATCAGACCTATTGTCATGTTTAATCCCAGTGAGAGTCAAGTTGGGAATTGATAATTTCTTTTTTTTTCTTTTTCTTTTTTTTTTTTTTTACAGAAGATCAGTTCAGCATACATTAAGTAAAGATTTCAACAGTTTGCACCCACATAGAAACACAAAGTGAAATATACTGTTTGAGTACTCGTTATAGATTAAATCTCAATGTACAGCACATTAAGGACAGAGATCCTACATGAGGAGTAAGTGCACAGTGACTCCTGTTGTTGACTTTACAAATTGACATTCCTGTCTATGGCATCAGTAATCTCCCTATGCTCCAGTCATGAGTTTCCAAGGCTATGGAAGCCCTCTGAGTTCTCCGACTCTTATCTTGTTTAGACAAGGTCATAGTCAAGGTGGAGGTTCTCTCCTCCCTTCAGAGAAAGGTACCTCCTTCTTTGAAGACCTGTTCTTCCCACTGGGATCTCACTCACAGAGATCGTTTTGCCAGAGTGTCTTGGCTTTCCATGCCTGAAATACTCTCATGGGCTTTTCAGCCAGATCCGAATGCCTTTAGGGCTGATTCTGAGGCCAGAGTGCTATTTAGGACATCTGCCATTCTATGAGTCTGCTGAGTATCTCGCTTCCCATGTTGGATCACTCTCCCCTTTATTTATTCTATTGGTTAGTGTTAGCAGGTACTAGACTTGTTTATGTGCTCCCTTTGACTTTTAGTCCTTTCATTATGATCAAGTGTGAACTGAAATAGATCACTTGGAATAGTGAGACGGCATTGGTACATGCCACCTTGATGGGATTGAATTGGAATCCCCTGAAACTTAACCAACTTTTAAAAAGTCTATGAACAGTGAGGACTTCAAATATCTGAACTGAAGTAGATAGTGGGGACTAGAATGTGGTTAGAGAACATATACCTCTGCTAATATGAAAAAATACAATTATTTCTATTTTATTCCTCATTCTAAATTTCAATAGTTTCAATTTATGAGGTATCACAAAGAAAATACACTAACTACATCATTTTCCTTGCAGTTTTTCTTTTTAAGAAATAGGTATTAGATGAAAAATGCAAATTCTGGGGGCAGTGCTCCCTAATAATCTTGGGGAGGCAGTGGAAAATCGCCCAAGTGCTTGGACTCCTTCACCCACATGGGAGACTGGAATGAAGCTCCTGGCTTCTGAAAGGCCCAGCTCGAGCCCTTGGCCATTTCGGAAGTGAACCAGTAGATGGTAGATCTCTTACTTTGCCTCTCCCTCTCTTTATAACTGTGCCTTCGAAATAAATAAATAAATCTTTAAAAAAAGAATGAAAATTCTAAACATTTAATTATTACTACAAGTTTTTTAGAGGACTGTGTTCATAATACAAGTTATGTTTTTTTCATGGCCTTTTCTTGCTTTTACACCAAAACGTTTGGGTATTTCATAAATAATAATTCTCACTCCAGCCTTCCTTTAAATGACTACATGGGTTTTGCATTTAAGTATTTTATAAAGAAACAAACCTTTTAACGAAATAATTCCGAAAATGAAATTATGAATCTTCAGAACATTTGGTCATTTGGTTCCATAACTCTGAACGCTTTTCTGCCAAATACTACCCGTTGCGCGAATAAAATCGTCTCCGGCAGACCTTAGGCCCTTACGCCCACCGGAGCAGCAGCCAAAGGCAACGGGAAAGAAGGGGAAAGTTGCAAACCCTCTTGCAAGTCATATTCGATTTGAGCCAAGTGTTGGAGGAAGGCGCAGCCCTCCTCCTCTGAAAGAGCTGTGACCCAGGCATCTTCCCCTGAGTATGGAGACCGGACACCTTCCTCATGACAGGAAAGCCAGCTTCCTCACCCAACTCCGGAACCTCTTTAATTTTCTGCGTCAATCATAGGAGGCCCGCCCCTAACGCTGCAGAATGTAGTCGTCGATTGGCTGCCACATCTGTCAATTGCTCAAGCGGAAATGCTCTTCACATCCACACGATTGGTTATGTCCTGGTGAAGCCGGGAGGCGGGGTTCAAAGAGCAGTCAACAACCTCCACTGTAAGTATTACTGACACGAGAAGAAGACTCACTAGAGAATTGGGGCCGTGACGGTCGCTGGTACTGGAAATTTCTTAGACCCAGGTCTGAGAGTCTGGAGTCGTCTCTAGTGCTCACAGTTTATAGGTGACGTAACTGAGGCTTATCAAAGGTCTGGGTATTGAGTAGAGCTGGGCAGGTCCAAGAGCCGCTTTCCCGAGTTCAGCGCCACAGAGCGCTGTGCCTCAAACAGTGAATTCTTTGTCTTGGTCTCTGCTGGCGTTTAAGATCCCGGATGAGGCGTCCATGTACAGTAGCCAGATCCCAGAATATAGGCCGTGGGGTTGCTGGAGAGTAGCAGAAAGGGCACGGCAAAAGGTTGGGCCTCCAGGAAGAAAAGACGTTTCTGAGCCGCTTGAGCGAGACTGGACATACACTCAGGGACGTGGGCCCCTGACTGCTCCCTGTATCCTTTTCCTATTGTGTCCCTACCAGCTTCCTATTATTTCCCTGAGGTGAATTTAATTACCTTTTTGTTTGTTCATTGATGCTTTTCTATTTCTCGCCTAAAATGGAAGCCTCGTGAAGAATAGATTTGGTCTGTTTTGTTCACTGACACATTGCAAAATATAAAACTGTTCTGGGGCCCCTCTTCCCACCCTCCTCCTCATTACCCCCTTCCTCTGCAAATGTCACTGATAAATATTTTGTAGTAAACTAATCCTAATATTTTGTTTGTATTCATAGAAATCAAGAACGAAAGTGGTAATTGGCTTTTGATAACTGAATTACAAAGACAGTATGTTCTGTGTTAAATTTTGTCAAAATTTTCCTGAAGAATCAGGATTTAATTTTTTATTTCTGTTTACCATAATGATAAGCTTAAAATGTCATACAACTGAGCCCCATAGTTTTATGTTCACAAAAGTGCCTTAGTTACAACATTTTTTAGAAGAGACATGTGAAGTATCTTGTGCTGACAATCAGCCTTAAATATTTTATAAATATTTAATAAACTATTTGTAGTTATCTCAGGAATTAGGAAGTTTTTTGGAGAACTGATTATTCATGAGTACCTAAGTATGTGGCCCCAGACTTTTACAGCGCAGTAGAACAAATTATCACTAAGTATTGCTTCGTGTTGTGCACTTGCCTCTATAAATAATCAGCATTGGCTTGGGTATGTGTTGCACAACCATATTGTGCAGTGAATTGCACAATACTGTTTCAGAATACCGCTATCACTTTTTTTAAACCACATCTGTTTCTTGTAAAGTTTTCTTTTGTTTTATATTCATGTTTATCTAACGTGTCAAAGAGGAAAGACAAATGTTCCAAAAAAACAGGGCAACTCTGTAATAGCCAATTTGGGGTCATGCACTATAAAATAGTTTCATGTAAGTGCATTTTTTACTGGCAAAAAAGGCATAAAGTGAACACATTCTATAGATACATTTCTTTTGTAGAACACAAGAATTTATGTTTGTCAAAGCTGTGAGGCAGCTTACATGAGGCAACATCTTATGAAATTATACTCTGGATTTAAAAGATTTGTATGACATTTTAATATACCTGACCATATTTATTTTTTAAAATGATTGTACATGTCATATCTGCTTTATCCTTTTGATACAGTATTAAGATGACTATAAGGAAATACAAACCATGATAGATTAGGCAGTGTTCTTTGTCCTGTGACCACGTTAATTTTTTACTTTCTGTCAACAAACTGAAGTCCTCAATAAGTAATTAAGCAGAATTAATGATCTTAAGACTCTAGAAATCCAGATTTTCTCTGTTCATATTTTGGTATAACATCCTTAGAATGTGTGAGCATACAGAATTTAATGGTTTAGAAGCATGTAATGGAAGTCGTATGCATTCCAGATTTTCAAATGTCCAAATTCTCCTCAACTATCATAGACACCTGAGAGAAGCTAGCAGAGGACTCAGGAGTCTATGTTGCAAACAACCCTGGCTACTGAGTTAAACTCTGATTTTCCCTGTTCTACTACATTACAGAATTCACTTTTATCATATATAATGTTAAAAGACCAACTGATAAGGATGATTATTTTTTAAGAACAGGAAGCATATGATGGCAACACATAAAAAATAAAAACAGTTCAATAAATACAAAGATTTTGGAAATAAAACAATACATTTTCAATTATAAAATCTTTTTTTTTTTGCTTTTTAAGTAAGCAAGCTTTGATATTGAGCATATTTCTTTTAAAATGAGCTTAGGAATGTAAAAATGTAAGAAAAACAACTTTGGCTATTTCCTGTTTATCATTCACATAAATTATAATTTCAGGAATATTTTCAGAGATAATTTTGGTGTGTAGTACATCCATACACATATTATAGAAAGGGCCACATCGTATTACATTACACAATGTGTCATATGATGTCAACGTAAAGCACATTCAATATCCTATAAAAACTCTCTGTGAACAAAATGAAGTTCTTATGAAAATATTTGATTCTTAACAAGTGAGTACATTCAGTTATCTCTGGAGAAAATGAAATCCATGTTGCCTCATGTGCTACTTTAAGTGACTGTCATTCCATGAGTCTGCTTTGTAGACTGCTTCCCATGTCGGAGCATTCACTACTCTTAATTCTATCTATTATTATTACCAGACACATAATCCTATTATGATCACTTTAGCACTTAATCCTATCCATATGATCACTTTAACACTTAAATTGGTATTTATAACCACCCAGCTTAAAGGGAGTTGTGGTCACAAGAGAAGTTTTTTAGACTGTACCCTTAGAACTAAGTACATAAGGATGTGTGCAGAACTATACAGCTTTACAGTTACAAATGTGTACAATTCAAAATTAAAAATATAAGAATGTGGTGATTCTCCCCACCATGCCAGCCCTCCCACCCATATTCCCACTCCTTTTCCTCTTCCCTCTCTTAATCCCACTCTTATTTTTTACTAAGAGCTATTTTCAGTTGACTTTACATACATATGATTAACTATGTTAAGAGTTCAACAAATAGTATTAAAAAAATTGTTCCTCAACAGTCAAGACAGTGCTGTTCAAGTGATTGCTTCTTAAATTGTTGATTTCACTTGCACAGATTGTCTTTTAGGTGCTCTATTATTTTCACAAGTCAGTGAGAACTTATGGTATTTGTCCCTTTGAGGACTGGCATATTTCACAAAGTATGATATTTTCCAGATTCACTCATTTTGTTGCAAATGACTGGATTTCATGTTTTTTTTTTTTTTTTTTTTTTTCCTGCTGTGTAGTATTCCATGGTGTACATATTCCATAATTTATCAACTCTTCAGTTGATGGGCATTTGGGTTGATTCCATGTATTAACTATTGTGAATTGATCTGCAATAAACATGGGGCTGCAGATAACTCTTTCATATGCTGATTTCATTTGTTGGGTAAATTCCAAGGACTGGGGTTGGTGGGTCATATGGTAGGTCTATATTCAGATTTCTGAGATATATCCATACTGTTTTCCATAGTGGCTTTACCAATTCACATCCCATCAACAGTGTATTAGGGTACCTTTCTCCCCACATCCTCATCAGTATTTGTTGTTCTTTGATTTCTGTATGAAAGCCATTTTAACAGGAGTGAGGTGAAACCTCATTGTGATTTTGATTTCCATTTCCCTAAAGGCTAGTGATCCTGAAAATTTTTTCATGTGTCTCTTGGCCATTTGGAGTTCCTCTTTTGAGAAATGCCTGCTCAAGTTCTTTGTCTGTTTCTTAAATGGGTTGTTTGTTTTGTTGTTGAGTTTCTTGTTCTCTTTATATATTCTGGTTACTAATACTGTATCAGTTGTAGATCTTGCAAATAATTTCTTCCATTCTTTTGATTGCCTCTTCACTTAGCCAAGTGTTTCTTTTGCAGTACAGAAGCTTCTCAATTTGAGGTAATCCCATTTGTTAAATTTGGCTTTGATTGCCTGTGACTTTGGGGTCTTCTCCAAGATTTACTTGCTTGTGCCAATGCTTTGGAAGAGTTTGCCAATATTCTTTAATAATTTGATGATATCAGGTCATAGATTTATGTCCTTAATCCATTTTGAGTGGATTTTGGTGTAAGCTTTAAGGTAGAGTCTATCTTGCTTCATACTTCTGCGTGTAGAGATCAAGTTTTCCCAGAATCATTTGTTTAAGTGACTATCCTTGCTCCAAGGATACTCTGGACTAGAAGGGATTTATCCCTAGTATGCGGGGTGGTTCAACATTCACAAATCAATCAATGTGATATAGCACATTAACAAACTGAAGAACAAAAACTATATGATTATCTCAATAGATAGAGAAATCTTTTGATAAAATGTAATACCCTTTCAAGATGGAAACTCTAAGAAAAATGGGTATGGGAGGGACATTCCTCAACACAATCATGGCTATTTATTACAAACCCATGACCAGCTTTCTATTGAATGGAGAAAAGTTGGAAGCATTCCCACTGAGATCCAGAACTAGACAAGGATGCCCACTGTCACTAACAATTACTATTCAATAGAGTCCTGGAAGTTTTAGCCAGAGCCATTAGACAAGAAAAGGAAATCAAAGGGATACAAATTGGGAGGGAGAAAGTCAAACTATCCCTGTTTGCAGATGATATGATTCTATCTATATATGGGATCCAAATGATTCTACTAAGAAACTACTGAAATTCCCAGAAGAATTTGCTAAAAGCAAAGATATAAAATCAATACGCAAATATCAACAGCCTTTGTAAACACAGACAATGCCATGGCTGATAAAGAACTTCTAACTAACTAAATTTGGAAAAAAGATTGGAATAAATTTAACCAAGGATTTCAAAGATCATTATGATGGGAATTACAAGTCATTAAAGAATGAAATAGAAGAAGATACAAAAAATGGAAAAATCTTTCATCTTCAAGGATTGGAAGAATCAATATGATCAAAATGTCCTTACTTCTGAAAGCAATTACAGATTTAATTTGATACCAATCAAAATACCAAGGATATTCTTCTTAGATATAGAAAAAAATGATGCTGAAATTCATATGAAAACACAGGGGACCCTGAATAGCTAAAATAATCCTATACAACAAAAACAATGTCAGAGGCATCACAATACCAGATTTCAAGACATACTACAAGATGGTTATAATCAAAACAGCATGGTACTGGTACAAAAATAAATGGATAGACCAATGGATCAGAATAGAAACACTAGAGATCAATCCAAGCATCTAAAACAAAACTAATCCTTGCAGCCATAATTTTGCTGAGGATTTTTGCATCTGTGTTCACCAGGGAAATTGGTCTGTAGTTCTTGTTCTCTGTTGCATCTTTTTTGGGTTTAGAAATTAAGGTGATTCTGGCTTCATAGAAAGAATTTTTGAAAATTCCATCCCTTTCAATTGTTTTGAATGGCTTGAGAACGATTGAAGTTAGTTCTTTTTTAAATGTCTTTTTTTTTGGGAAGTTCTTTATCAGTGATTCAATTTCTGTCTTGGTTATGGGTCTGTTTAGGTTTTATATATCTTCATGGCTCAATTTAAGTAGGCTTTATGTGTCCAGGAATCTATCCATTGCTTCTTGGCTTCCCAGTTTGTTGGCATTCAGATCGTTTTAGTAATTTCTGATTATTCTTTTTATTTCTGTTGTTACATTTCCTTTTTCATCTCTAATTTTATTTATTTATTTATTTATTTATTTTTTTTGACAGGCAGAGTGGACAGTGAGAGAGAGAGACAGAGAGAAAGGTCTTCCTTTGCCGTTGGTTCACCCTCCAATGGCCGCCGCGGCTGGCGCGCTGCGTCCGGTGCACCGCACCGATCCGATGGCAGGAGCCAGGAGCCAGGTGCTTTTCCTGGTCTCCCATGGGGTGCAGGGCCCAAGCACCTGGGCCATCCTCCACTGCACTCCCTGGCCACAGCAGAGAGCTGGCCTGGAAGAGGGGCAACCGGGACAGAATCCGGTGCCCCGACCGGGACTAGAACCCGGTGTGCCGGCGCCGCTAGGTGGAGGATTAGCCTAGTGAGCCGCGGCGCCGGCCCATCTCTAATTTTATTAATTTGGGTCTTCTCTCTCCTTTTGTTGGTTAGTTGGACCAATGGCCTGTAAATTATGTTTATTTTTTCAAAAAAAAAAAAGCTCTTCATTTTGCTGCTGTTTTGTACATTTTTTGGTTCAGTTTTATTGATTTCTTCTCTAATTTTAATTATTTCAATTCTCCTATTAGTTTTGGGAAGGTTTTGCTGTTGTTTTTCTATATACTTGAGATGTGTAGATAGCTTATCTATTTGGTGTGTTTCCAATTTCTTGATGTTTGCACCAGTTGCTGTAAACAATCCTCTTAACGCTTCTTTTACTATATTCCATAGGTTTTGGTTTGTTGTAATGTCATCTTCATTTGTTTCCAGAAATTTTTTGATTTCTATTTTGATTTCTTCAGTGATGCACTGTTCATTCAGGAGCATGTTGTTTAATCTCCATATGTTTACATATGTTCTAGAGATTCCTGAGTTTCCAATTTCCAGC